>NC_084551.2:59545000-59575000 GCF_033978685.3 Nerophis lumbriciformis | reverse complement strand
ATAATATGATAAAAGTTGAAATTTTACACAATAACAGTCGCAATTTTAGAAGAAAAACTTAAAATGTTGGCAATTTTATGAAAATAATCGTAATTTTACTCGACAAAAGGAGTCGGAATTTCACAAGAAAAATGTCACAATTTCTTAAGAAAAATTTAGAATTTTGGCAGTATTATAATAAAAGTTGTCATTTTATTCAACGCAAGTCAAAATTTTACAAGAAAACTGAACATTTGTGCGATAATACGATAAAAGTTGGAATTTTACACAATAACAGTCGCAATTTTGCAAGAAAAGCTTAAAATGTTGGCAATTTTATGAAAACAGTCGTAATTTTACGCGACAAAAAGTCACAATTTTATAAGAGAACTTAAAAATTTGGGCAACATTGTAAAAAAATAATGTGAATTTTACTTGGCAAGATTATGACAAAAGTCATAATTTTACACCAAAAAATGTCACTATTTTACAAGAAGAACAAAAAAATTGGCATGTCACTTTCTTACACACACTTGTTATTTCATATGTTGGCCAGAGAGGGAGCACTTTTAAAAGCGACACACAGTCAATTTGAAAAAAATCCCTCCTTGTTGGGACCACCCTACCAGGGGTGCAAATGAGACTCTATTAGATGCAATGATTTTCCATATTGGGACCATGATTTCGGTCCTAACTTGTTCTCCGGTCCTCATATGGACGGTACTTTTCCTTGTTGATGTCTCAAGAAGGGTAGAAATACAAGAACACACGCACACACGTTCTTGTATTTCTTACCTTCTTGAGACCTCCAAAAAATTCCTATCTCTTTAAGATATATTTACAACATTATTAATATAGACATAATATGCAAATATAAAAAAGCTTGTTGTGAAAAAGGAGTTGGAATTTCCCAAGACAAACTTAGAATTTTGGCAGTTTTATAATAAGAGTCGTCATTTTACTCAACGCAAGTCAACATTTTACAAGAAAACTGAACATTTGGGCAATAATATGATAAAAGTTGGAATTTTACACAATAACAGTCACAATTTTACAAGAAAAGCTTAAAATGTTGGCAATTTTATGAAAAGAGTCGTAATTTTCCCCGACAAAAAGTCACAATTTTATAAGAGAACTTTAAAATTTGGGCAATATTGTAAAAAATAATCCGAATTAAACTTGGCAAAATTATGACAAAAATCATAATTTTACACAAAAAAAATTCCCTCTTTTACAAGAACAACACAAAAAATTGGCAACAATGTGACACAAGTCAGAATTTGATATGACAAATGTCACCATTTTGCATGAAAAAGTAATAATTTAACTTAAAAAAGTAATAATTTGACGAGAAAATATTGCAATACTACAGAAACTGAAAGAATATGAATAATCGTTCCCAATTTTATAAGAATAAAATCGACATGTGAGAAAAAAACACTACCTTTAGTAAATGTTTGTCTTTAATTGGTCTTTAATCTTCATGGTTTACTTCAAGTTATTACAGTATGTCTCTATATGCATATTTATTTTATTGTTTTATTAATTCTAGCCATAGGGGGCGCATTTCAATTTCTTACACACACGTGTTATTACATATGTTGACCAGAGAGGGAGCACTTTTAAAAGCGACACACAGTCAATTTGAGAAACCCCTCCTTTTTGGGACCACCCTACCAGGGGTGCAAATGAGACTCTATTAGATGCAATGATTTTCCATATTGGGACCATGATTTCGGTCCTAACTTGTTCTCCGGTCCTCCTATGGACGGTACTTTTCCTTGTTGATGTCTCAAGAAGGGTAGGAATACAAGAACACACACCAACACACACACACAAATTCTTATATTTCTTACCTTCTTGAGACCTCCGAAAAATGCCTATCTCTAGTATGATAAAAGTTGGAATTTTACTCAATAACAGTCGCAATTTTACAAGAAAAGCTTAAAATGTTGGCAATTTTATGAAAACAGTCGTAATTTTACTCGACAAAAAGTCACAATTTTATAAGAGAACTTGAAAATTTGGGCAATATTGTAAAGAAATAAACCGAATTTTACTTGGCAAGATTATGACAAAAGTCATCATTTTACACCAAAAAATTTCACTATTTTACAAGAACAACAACAAAAATTGGCATGTCACTTTCTTACACACACTTGTTATTTCATATGTTGGCCAGAGAGGGAGGACTTTTAAAAGCGACACACAGTCAATTTGAAAAAATCCCTCTTTGTTGGGACCACCCTACCAGGGGTGCAAATGAGACTCTATTAGATGCAATGATTTTCCATATTGGGACCGGTCCTAACTTGTTCTCCGGTCCTCATATGGACGGTACTTTTCCTTGTTGATGTCTCAAGAAGGGTAGGAATAAAAGAACACACACAGACACATTCTTGTATTTCTTACCTTCTTGAGACCTCCAAAAAATTACTATCGCTTTAAGATATATTTACAACATTATTAATATAGACATAATATGCAAATATAAAAAAACTTGTTGTGAAAAAGGAGTTGGAATTTCCCAAGAAAAACTTAGAATTTTGGCAGTATTATAATAAAAATCATCATTTTACTCAACGCAAGTCAACATTTTACAAGAAAAACTGAACATTTGGGCAATAATATGATACAATTTTGAATTTTACACAATAACAGTCACAATTTTACAAGAAAAGCTTAAAATGTTGGCAATTTTATGAAAAGAGTCGTAATTTTACTCGACAAAAAGTCACAATTTTATAAGAGAACTTTAAAATTTGGGCAATATTGTAAAAAAAATAATCCGAATTTTACTTGGCAAAATTATGACAAAAGTCATCATTTTACACAAAAAAAATTCACTTTTTTACAAGAACAACACAAAAAATTGGCAACAATGTGACACAAGTCAGAATTTGATATGACAAATGTCACCATTTTGCATGAAAAAGTAATAATTTAACTTAAAAAAGTAATAATTTGACGAGAAAATATTGCAATACTACAGAAACTGAAAGAATATGAATAATCGTTCCCAATTTTATAAGAATAAAATCGACATTGAAACGACTGGGTCGCATAGTGATGCGGGTGTGGTTCTCCCAAGGATGCAGACGGCTTCGGACACAGCTTGCAGGTAGAAAAATGATTTATTTAAAATATAAATCGTACGGGGAACGAACAAAAGACGTGCAAATAGCAAAAGGCAAAAACAAAAGGACTAGCGTGGGAGCTAGCAGGCAAAATGGCATAGCGTGAAAAGCTAGCGGGAATCAAAGTTGTCGTTATCTGTTGTATGGGAACAAACTACGAAGCCAGACAGAGTGAGGCCAGAGCAAAGACTAAATAGCCCTCTGATTAGCGCCCGGGCAACAGGTGCGCGTCCCGAACACTAACCAGAGGCAGGTGCGCACAATCTGCCGTCATGGCAACAGAAACAAACTAAACTCAAGGTGCTGAAAACACGTGACACAAACATAAACAAACTCTGATCCGGGCAGCGGATCGTAACAGTACCCCCCCCTTAAAGGACAGATTCCAGATGTCCCTTGACACTAAATAAAACTAGAACCCAAAAAACAAGAAATAGTTCGAGAGTCAAGGGAGGGTGGAGGGAGGATTTGGTGGTGGGTCGCCAGGCCACGTGTCCCCGAATCCACCGGGGAAGAGTCAGGTGGCGGCGGCGAGTGGAACGCCGCTGCCGCAGGCGAGGCGGGCGACCACGGAAAGGCCACATTCGTGGCTGCCGAGAAGGTGGGCGTGAGTGGCGCCAGAAGTTCAGCAGCCGGAGAGTTCTACGACTACGTCTCGGGTGTCGCTGCTGTTTGCGCCACTGGCGTCCATAAACAAACCTCCGAGAGCGCCGCTTGCGCAGCCAGACCACTCGAGGTCGCTGAGACGAAGACGAGGAGAGAGCAGACGTCGCCGTGGAAACAGGAGGAGCCGACGTCGCCGTGGAAACAGGAGGAGCCGACGTCGCCGTGGAAACAGGAGGAGCCGACGTCGCCGTGGAGGCAGGAGGAGCCGACGTCGCCGTGGAGGCAGGAAGAGCCGACGTCGCCGGGGAGGCAGGAAGAGCCGACGTCGCCGTGGAGGCAGGAGGAGCCGACGTCGCCGTGGAGGCAGGAGGAGCCGACGTCGCCGTGGAGGCAGGAGGAGACGTCGTCGCCGTGGAGGCAGGTGCAGGTTCTGGTACCAGCCGTGGAGCGAGTGCAGGTTCTGGTACCAGCCGTGGAGCGAGTGCAGGTTCTGGTACCAGCCGTGGAGCCGGCGCTGGTGTGGGTACCAGCCGTGGAGCCGGCGCTGGTGTGGGAACCAGCCTTGGAGCCGGCGCTGGTGTGGGAACCAGCCTTGGAGCCGGCGCTGGTGTGGGAACCAGCCTTGGAGCCGGGACAGGGGTTGGTCTTGGAGTCGGTGCTGGTGTGAGAACCAGCCTTGGAGCCGGCGCTGGTGTGAGAACCAGCCTTGGAACCGGCGCTGGTGTGAGAACCAGCCTTGGAGCCGGCGCTGGTGTGGGAACCAGCCTTGGAGCCGGCGCTGGTGTGGGAACCAGCCTTGGATCTTGGCATGGTGGAGCTTGGCGTGGTGGAGGTACTGGAGACGAAGCTTGGTGTGTCAGCCGAGGTGCAGGAACAGGTGCTAGCCGAGGTGCAGCTTGAGGTGGCCTAGCTGGCGGTTGTGGCTTAGCAGGACGAAGGACTGGTGGCGGTGGCCGTGCAGGAGGTTGCGGTTTAGCACGCCGGAAGACTGGTGGCGGTGGCCTTGCAGGAAGTTGCGGTTTAGCACGCCGAAAGACTGGTGGTGGTGGCCTTGCAGGAGGTTGCGGTTTAGCACGCCGAAAGACTGGTGGCGGTGGCCGTGCAGGGGGTTGCGGCTTAGCACGCCGAAAAACTGGTGGCGGTGGCCGTGCAGGAGGTTGCGGCTTAGCACGCCGAAAAACTGGTGGCGGTGGCCGTGCAGGTGGTTGCGGCTTAGTACGCCGAAGTTGTGCCACCGCACTAGCACAGTTCCCAGTACTAGCCCCCCCCCCTCAAGACGCGGATACCAGACGCGCTCTTTGCGGTTTGGAACCGTCTTCAAGGGTGGGTGGGGGGAGGTATGGAGGGGGGTATACTCTTCTTTAAATTGTCCAAATTGACTATTATTACTCCTCACTTGAGATTGGGTGGGAGCACAGGGGGAAAAAATATGTGCAGTGGGCGGAGCAATAGTCACTGGGGGCGGAAACAAAGTCACTGGAGGTGGAGTTTGAAAATCAGAATGTGACTGACTAGATTTACACTTAGCAAAAATGTCCTGATAATGTTTTATCTTAGAATGAAAGTTATTTGGCATTGGCTGACAGAAAGAAGCAGATGGAAAAAAAAAAATCTTGCTCAATGACGTCATCGGGAGTGGGCGGAGTTGCCTCTTCGGGGGGCGCCAATGAAATGACGTCATTGTTGGAAATGTCCATGTGACTGACAGCCCAATCGGAGAAGTGTTTGGCGAAGTGGTCGATTGGGTTGCCAAACGTCTGAGGAGGGGAAGTTTGAGCTGCATGTAGCTTGCTTCGGTCCGAGGGAGGAGTTTGCAGGAGCGGCGCGTCTTGGCGGCGAGGGAAAGACCTTCTGGCCGGCTTCCGTCTTTGACGGCGCGCACCGTACTGCGGGGGTGTGGCGATGTCCTCGGGCCAAACGGAGTGGATTGGGACCAGCTTTCCGTTGGGACCCCATATCAGGTCCTGGCGCTCCGAGGGGGAATAGCGAAGAGTTTCCGCTTCCATTGCTCGCAACACCTCCCACGTACCTTCGTCAAACTCTTCAATGGCTGCTGCGGGAGAATTGTTATTTGCTGGCTTCGTACTGTAACGACTGGGTCGCATAGTGATGCGGGTGTGGTTCTCCCAAGGATGCAGACGGCTTCGGACACAGCTTGCAGGTAGAAAAATGATTTATTTAAAATATAAATCGTACGGGGAACGAACAAAAGACGTGCAAATAGCAAAAGGCAAAAACAAAAGGACTAGCGTGGGAGCTAGCAGGCAAAATGGCATAGCGTGAAAAGCTAGCGGGAATCAAAGTTGTCGTTATCTGTTGTATGGGAACAAACTACGAAGCCAGACAGAGTGAGGCCAGAGCAAAGACTAAATAGCCGTCTGATTAGCGCCCGGGCAACAGGTGCGCGTCCCGAACACTAACCAGAGGCAGGTGCGCACAATCTGCCGTCATGGCAACAGAAACAAACTAAACTCAAGGTGCTGAAAACACGTGACACAAACATAAACAAACTCTGATCCGGGCAGCGGATCGTAACAGACATGTGAGAAAAAAACACTACCTTTAGTAAATGTTTGTCTTTAATTGGTCTTTAATCTTCATGGTTTACTTCAAGTTATTACAGTATGTCTCTATATGCATATTTATTTTATTGTTTTATTAATTCTAGCCATAGGGGGCGCATTTCAATTTCTTACACACACGTGTTATTACATATGTTGACCAGAGAGGGAGCACTTTTAAAAGCGACACACAGTCAATTTGAGAAACCCCTCCTTTTTGGGACCACCCTACCAGGGGTGCAAATGAGACTCTATTAGATGCAATGATTTTCCATATTGGGACCATGATTTCGGTCCTAACTTGTTCTCCGGTCCTCCTATGGACGGTACTTTTCCTTGTTGATGTCTCAAGAAGGGTAGGAATACAAGAACACACACCAACACACACACACAAATTCTTATATTTCTTACCTTCTTGAGACCTCCGAAAAATGCCTATCTCTAGTATGATAAAAGTTGGAATTTTACGCAATAACAGTCGCAATTTTACAAGAAAAGCTTAAAATGTTGGCAATTTTATGAAAACAGTCGTAATTTTACTCGACAAAAAGTCACAATTTTTTATTTTTTTTTTAATAAATGTTTTTATTAAATTTGACAGGTATTACAATATACAATAGAACAGTAGTCACATTTTCCCCTTTTTTTCCCACCCACTTCCAAGAACAACAACCCGACACATACCCCATACACACATAGCCCCCACCCCCCCAGGTCCTACATACAGTAAGTTAAAGGTACAGTCACAAATGGAAAATAATTAGTACATCACTTTCTTCTCAACATAGGCAGATAGTAAATATACACCCAGAATAAATATAAATAAATAAAAACAAAACAAAACAAAAAAAAAAAACTACCAAAAAGGAAGCTGGTTTATGAAAGTTGAACTTTTCATGTGTCCTGTAGCGTCTTTAATTTAGCTATGTAGTCAACCACACAGCCCCAAACAGAATAAAACTTCCCAGGTGCCCCCCTAAGATTGAACTTTATTTTCCCCAGATCTAAATACATCATAAGGTCTTTAAGCCATAAGGAGGCTTTGGGGCAGACTGGTGACTTCCACTCCAGCAAAATTCTCCTACGTGCTAATAAGGATGCAAAGGCGATACTATCCTTACATTTTCTCCTTATTTGGGGATCTGATACCGTCCCAAAAATAGCCATTTCTGCACATGGTGTCAGATTTAAATCCAATGCCTTAGCAAGGTGTTTGAAAATAGTTGTCCAATAATCCAGCAAATGGGGACAAGACCAAAACATGTGCGTCATATTTGCAGGTGACATGTAACATCTGTTACAAGTATCCGAGATATTGGGGTATATTTTGGAGAGTTTGGAATTAGTAAAATAAATACGATGGACAACCTTAAATTGTATTAAATTAAGCCTTGAACAGGATGTACTGTTATTAATTTGGGTTAAGGCAGAATCCCAATCTCCATCATCTATAGATCTGCCAAGCTCTTCTTCCCAACTCCCTCTGATTTTATCAAGAGACGTTTTACCAAACTGGGATATTAAGATGTAGATTTTGGAGATTAGGCCTTTCTGATTTGTGGGAATATCTAAAATTGAGTCAATTAGCGAATTAGGTGGAGTATTAGGGAAAGAGAAACTATTTAATTTAACAAAATTACGAACCTGAAAGTATCGAAATAGGTGAGATTTTGGTAGGTCAAATTTTTCACACAGTTCACTGAAACTAGCGAAGACATCACCAATATATAAGTCCTTTAGCCTGCTAAGGCTTGACTGCTTCCATAGAGAAAACGCTACATCTGTGTTGGGAGGAAGGAAGAGGTGGTTATTATGAATGGGGCTGTGGTTGGATAAGCCCTGCAGGCCGAAAGTATTTCTAAATTGAGACCAGATTCTAAGGGTAGAAATGACAATTGGACTACAAGTAAATTGGGATGGTCGATAAGGTAGTTTTGATGTAAGCAGATCCAGGAGAGAGGTAGAACAGGAACTAGCTTCAGACTTGCACCAGATTAATTCAGGTTCTTGGATCCAGAGAGTCACTTTGTATATGTTAGCTGCCCAATAGTAGTATTTTAGATTAGGGAGTGATAAACCACCTACGGACCTATGCCTTTGCAGGAACTCTCTCCTAATCCTGGGATTCTTGCCTTTCCATATAAAGGATGAAATTAGTTTGTTTATTATGCAAAAAAAGGAATTGGGTAAAAAGATATGAAAACAGTCGTAATTTTACTCGACAAAAAGTCACAATTTTATAAGAGAACTTAAAAATTTGGGCAATATTGTAAAGAAATAAACCGAATTTTACTTGGCAAGATTATGACAAAAGTCATCATTTTACACCAAAAAATTTCACTATTTTACAAGAACAACAACAAAAATTGGCATGTCACTTTCTTACACACACTTGTTATTTCATATGTTGGCCAGAGAGGGAGGACTTTTAAAAGCGACACACAGTCAATTTGATAAAATCCCTCTTTGTTGGGACCACCCTACCAGGGGTGCAAATGAGACTCTATTACATGCAATGATTTTCCATATTGGGACCATGATTTCGGCATATGGACGGTACTTTTCCTTGTTGATGTCTCAAGAAGGGTAGGAATACAAGAACACACACACACACACACACTCAATCTGCAACACCTCTGCAGCCGCTCCAAAATGTCCTTCCCTCCATTGAACTCCCATCAGCATCCATCAAGCCTCATCATTCACAAAAATGCCAGCGCCATCAACAGAGGACTCCAAAACCGATAGGAGCGTGACAAATGCCAGGTAGCTCCCAGCAGGGACCAATCACAGTCACACTCCTCAAACCGGGAAGTGGCTCGTCTGTGTCGCCGGCGCAGTCAGTAGGTGGACGGGGCGCTCTTTGTGCCAGTGTTGTGCCACAATGCCCGCTATTGTCCCGTCGGCCTTCCAGCTGTATTACATATGTACGTGTTGACGGCTGCACAACAACAACAATATGCTAATGACAATAACTGTGATGCATGCAGCTCCTACTCGGCTTTGGATGTTTACCCAGCAAACCTCTGTGCTCACGCCCAGTGCTGGGAAATAACAGCCGGGTGGAGGATTTCATGAATGGTGACTAACGGAGAGTCAGATAGCAACCAAACATGACACAAGACTTCACTGCAAAAAGTCAGTGTTCAAAAACAAGGAGAAAAAAAAATACAAAAAGTAGGGGTATTTTATTTGAACTAAGCAAAATTATCTGCTAATTGTCAGGACTTGGACTATGGGGGGTTTGTTTTCCCAAGATGCAAGAGAAGTTGGAGTGGACATGGCGCATACTTGCCAACACTCCCGGATTTTCCGGGAGACTCCCGAAATTCAGCGCCTCTCCCGAAAACCTCCCGGGACAAATTTTCTCCCGAAAATCTCCCGAAATTCAGGCAGAGCTGGAAGCCACGCCCCCTCCAGCTCCATGCGGACCTGAGTGACGTCAGGTGCGCAACACCACAAATCGTTGGCCAACCAAAAAGTAACCCCAGTACGCTATAGCCAACATTCACCAGGAGATGGCAACAGACAAACATAGATAACTCTATTACATTATTCCCCTTTTAGAAATGTATAGAAGTTACTCAAAATAAATAAACAACCCAACCAAAAAATGCAGCAGCTCAATTCAAAAACTGTACTTAAGCCACATTTTTTTTTTTTTTTTTTAGTACTGAACTCTTAACCCTCATTTGTAAACAAAAATAACATGCTTATTATACAAACAGTATTTGTACACCTTTAACACAGATTTGTATACTGTCTTCAGAGATTCAGTTTTTTTGGTGGTACTAGAAACCTTTCTGGGTACCTGCGAAAGGGTGTTCAGCATGGTTAGAAAAATAGAGACGGAATAGAACAAGGATGGACAATTCAACCCTTAACTCAACAATGAGTAGATGAGTGTTATGTGTGTGTATATGTGTAAATAAATGAACACTGAAATTCAAGTATTTCTTTCATTTATATATATATATATATATATATATATATATATATATATACAGCTAGAATTCACTGAAAGTTAAGTATTTCTTATATATATATATATATATATATATGTATGAAATACTTGACTTGGTGAATTTTAGCTGTAAATATACTCCTCCCCTCTTAGCCCCGCCCCCAACCACGCCCCAGTACACCTTGTAGTCAGGAAAATCCGGTAATCGGGCCAAAGCGATTAGTCGGGCCTGCGAGACGTTTCTGTCTCTTGACTGCAGTTAATCGAGCTCACTGATACGCTCCGTCCAAGGAGCTAAAAGGTAAACACTTAAGGATTCTTGCCTCATTTCGCAAGTTTAATTAACGCTGGAGAAGGAGCAAAGAGCCGATGCTATCAGGACAGGGAGGAGGCGGCGACACGACCGGTGTTGGGCATGCGACACAGTCCGCGGACGTGGCGGCGCGGTGCACGCCGACGTGTTGTCGCCGCTCGCCGAGCCCAAACAGCTGTAGCGAGAAGCCAGGCACTATCAGATATTTATAAGCAGGCTCATGAATATGGATGAAGCGGCGAGATGGGACTGATGTTTGTCCTCTAAGAGCGGATGAAAGGGGAAGCGTTCCTTCCCAGGGAGGGGAGCGCTCGGGCCGGGGCTGGGAACGGGGCGAGCCGGGGATTGTCAGGGAGACTTGGGAAGGGAGTGGGTGGGCGCTGGTGGCGGCAGAGGACAGATGGCGGGGTTTAATGACATGTGATTTGCAAAGAGTTTACCTCGCGGTTCTCGGGGAATTAAAATCTCAGCGTCTGAAGGACCGCGCTTGACATACCTGGATCCTTCATGGTAACTACTCACCCCCAAATCCGCCACACGACACCTCCGCTCCGGACAGGCTAACCTCCAAGGACAAAGCTACGAACAATGGGAGACCGGCTTTCTGCTACGCCGCTCCCAGTCTGTGGAACGCTCTCCCTGACCACCTGAGGGCACCACAGACTGTGGATGCTTTTAAAAAAAGGCTTAAAAACCCTTCTTTTTAAAAAAGCCTTTTTTTTTTAGATATATGCGTGCTAGTTTTAGTTTTTATTTGTATAAATTTGTATTATCTTTTTATTTATATTTTTAATACACTGTAGCATTTTGAGGTTGTTTGCTCAAGGGGTGTCAAACTCATTTTCATTTAAAAATTAATTAACATTATGCATGCGGGTAATAACCTGTGATTAATCGTGATTAATCGAAATGCATATGCATTTGATTATCAATTTTTTTTATGTATGACATGCTTTAAAATCATAAATAAAGGTGACAAGCAGATATTTAACTATTTGTTTTTATATCAAAAAAATAGTTTTGCAATACAGTATATACTAATATAATTGGCATGATCAGATCATATTAAAGTTTAAAATATGCATGTTTTTTCTGTCAAAAATTAAAGAACGAATGCATTTAGTAAAAAAAAAATTAAAAAAAAAAAAAGTATTTTATTGAAACCCATTTTTTCCAGGTTTCGAGGGCCACATAAAATGATGTAGTGGGCCATAACTGGCCCCCGGGCCTTGAGTTTAACATTTGTGACTTAGACGAATAGCGGACTCACCGGGCACTTAAATACTACAGAAGAATAAAAAAACAATGGGAGACTGGGCTTTCTGCTCCACCGCTCCCAGTCTGTGGAACGCTCTCCCTGACCACCTGAGGGCACCACAGACTGTGGAGGCTTAAAAATCCTTATTTTAAAAAAAAAAACTTTTTTTAGATATATGCGTGCTAGTTCTAGTTTTTATTTGTATTTATTTTTATTCTCTTTTTATTTATTTTTTTAATACACTGTAGCACTTTGAGGTTGTTTGCTCAATGGAAAGGGGCTTTTTACAAATAACATCTATTATTATTATTATTATGGACAAATGCACTGCACATGTGATGGAGGAATGCACTGTGCAGGGTTGGAATTCTACTGAATTTGCATTAAATCAGGTTGTTTTAGCTAATAATCATTCTGCAAGATCCAGCATGTTGCATTCAATGTTTATTCCCATTAATTTCCCATTAACTGTCATGATCCGTGGCCCGGATCATGTTTTTTTATTTTCTGTTAGTTTTGGACTCCCTTTGTTCCTGTTGTTGTGGTGCACCCTTGAGTTTGTTTAGTTACCTTGGCTACTTATTATTTTCACCTGCCTCTGATTGGTGTTCGGACGCTCACCTGTTCCCCGAGCACTAATCAGAGGCATTATTTAAGCCTGCCTTTGCCGGTCAGTCGGCCTGGCTTCTTTGTTTGCTACACGCAACCTGCTATGTGAGTATTCCTTGTCTTCTAGTCTATGATAAGTGGTAGCCTTAGCTACCAGTGTGATCGGCACATTGTTGCTTCGGCTTGTTTTTGGTACTTCCTTGAGTTTCGAAGAATAAATGATGTTCCTACCTGCACGTCCTGTCCGGAGTGGTCCGTTTGCATCCCGGGGGAACGAACCTCGCAGCGAGCTGCGACCTCCCACACGTAACAGAAAGAAGCCAGGCCGACTGACCGGCAAAAGCAGGCTTAAATAATGCCTCTGATTAGTGCTCGGGGAACAGGTGAGCGTCCCGAACACCAATCAGAGGCAGGTGAAAATAATAAGTAGCCAAGGTAACTAAACAAACTCAAGGGTGCACCACAACAACAGGAACTAAGGGAGTCCAAAATTAACAGAAAATAACAAAACATGATCCGGGCCACGGATCATGACATTAATGGAAAGTTTCCAAATTTAAATATTCCCGGAATTTTGCAACCATTTTAACTTTAGCTGTATGTATGAAAACCATACTTGCCAACCCTCCTGGATTTTCCGGGAGACTCCCGAAATTCAGCGCCTCTCCCGAAAACCTCCTGGGACAAATTTTCTCCCGAAAATCTCCCGAAATTCAGGCGGACCTGAGTGACGTGTTGACAGCCTGTTTTCACGTCCGCTTTCCCACAATATAACAGCGTGCCTGCCCAATCACGTTATAACTGTAGAATGATGGAGGGTGAGTTCTTGGTTTCTTATGTGGGTTTATTGTTAGGCAGTTTCATTAACGTCCTCCCAGCGCGGTAACAACACACAACAACAGCAGTCACGTTTTCGTCTACCGTAAAGCAGTTCGTCTGCCGTAAACAGCAATGTTGTGACACTCTTAAACAGGACAATACTGCCATCTACTGTACATGCTTATGTGACAATAACATCTACGGCTTTTAGAGAGTGCAGTGCACAACTGCGCACACAACAAGGAGAAGAAGCAGAATGCATCATCAGAGAGGGTGTTCAGCATGGTTAGAAAAATAGTGACAGAGAATAGAACAAGGATGGACAATTCAACCCTTAACTCAACAATGAGTAGATGAGTGTTATGTGTGTGTATATGTGTAAATAAATGAACACTGAAATTAAAGTATTTCTCTTATATATATATATATATATATATATATATATATAAAATTAAAAAAAATAATAATAATTTTAAAATTAAAAAAAAAAAAAAAAAAATATATATATATATATATATATATATATATATATATATATATATATATATATATATATATATATATATATATATATATAGCTAGAATTCACTGAAAGTCAAGTATATCTTACATATATACATATATGAAATACTTGACTTGGTGAATTCTAGCTGTAAATATACTCCTCCCCTCTTAACCATTTATTGTTAGGCAGTTTCATTAACATCCTCCCAGCGCGGCAACAACACACAACAACAGCAGTCAAGTTTTCGTCTACCGGAAAGCAGTTCGTCTGCCGTAAACAGCAATGTTGTGACACTTTTAAATAGGACAATACTGCCATCTAGTGTACATGCATATGTGACCCACCCATAATGTGTCACATTTTTGTGTTGATTTATTTATTTTATTTTGTGGTTTGAATTCGTTTTTGGAGCTGTCATTACACATTTATCAGTATTCACATTGGTCAGTAGGGGGCAGTAGGGCGTTTCTTCCCAATTGAATGCTATCACCTGCAGACCGGAAGTGTCTTGTCAATCTGATGAGCGCGACCAGTCTGTGAACAATTGAAACGTACTGTGTGCTTTTTCCTCCTGTTTAACAGGTTAGTTTTGGTGAATCAACTCACTGAATAATATCCAAGTGATCTTTATAAGTTTAAGTACACATTCTGATGGTGGAGCCTAACTCTAAAGTGTTTGTGAGTTGTAGTTTGTATTTGTGAATGAATCCAGTGCACAGCTGCAGTAAGCAATACAAAAAGGCGACGTGAGTACGCAATGTTTATATAAGAACTTCTGATCCTAATTCAGACTCCCAAATTAGAGCTCCCGTTTTCTTATTGATTTTATAATGTATATTTGTATAATGTGTGTGTTCTGAAATAGTGACAGAGAATAGAACAAGGATGGACAATTCAACCCATAACTCAACAATGAGTAGATGAGTGTTATGTGTGTGTATATGTGTAAATAAATGATCACTGAAATTCAAGTATTTCTTTTATTTATATATATATATATATATATATATATATATATATATATATATATATATATATATATATATATATATGTGTGTAATACAATATAATAATAATAATAACTGGGATTTATATAGCGCTTTTCTAAGTACCCAAAGTCGCTTTACATGTAGATATATATATATGTAATAAAATATATATATATAGCTAGAATTCACTGAAAGTCAAGTATTTCTTATATATATATATGTCTTAACCACGCCCCCAACCACGCTCCCCGCCCAACCCCCAACCACGCACCCCACTCCCCACCCCCACCTCCCAAAATCGGAGGTCTCAAGGTTGGCAAGTATGCGCCAAGTGCGTGCTCTTTCAGTCAATTAGTGCGCATATATACAGCCCGGCCCCGGGCCAAACATTTTTAATTGTAATTTTGAAGAATTCCTCTGAATGTGCATGAACTATTTCTGTTCAAAATTGTTAGAAATATCACATGTTAAATGTTTAAATATAAACTGTCAGTTTACTGTACTGTGCCAACTGCACTACTATATGAGCACCTGTTTTCTATTGTTTCATTGAAAATAAAACAGCAATTTTTTTCATGCTTGAAATAAGAAATGATGACTTTAAAAAAGTAGTTTTATACTTGTGAGTGTTGATGACACAGCTTTGCAACACTTGATATTCTAGTTTCAAGCATGTTTTACTCAATATAGGTCATCAAATCTCAGCAACAAGCTGTAATATCTTACTGAGATCATTTAGGACCAAAACCCTTAAAACAAGTAAAACACTCTAACATCAAATCTGCTTAGTGAGAAGAATGATCTTATCAGACAGAAAATAAGCAAATATCACCCTTATTTGAGATATTTCATCTTACTTAGATTTCAGTTTTTGCAGTGCACAGACTCCAATCGGGAACTGTGCTCACCACTCATCCAACATGCTTCCGTTTCATTATCATCACAGCCAATTGCAGATGTCCTTGTGCATAATGCTGGACCATCACTGGCCTAAGTGACCACTGTAGAGGTCAACGCATTGTGAGGCAGGTTCAGAGGACGGCGAACGGCACTTGAACTGCGGTGAACCTCATCACCGAGTCATCTATCAGCGCTAATATGCGGGCGCTGAGCATCCTGTACATGCATTAAACCCCCCCTCCCCTATTTAGCATAATGGCTCGCTTTTTAATAAGGCTAATCGGCTGGTACGACCTTGCCCGTCTCACTCAGCAGGTAAGCGCAGCCGGCGGATGTAAAATGGACGTTTTTTTAGAGGCTAAATGACCATTAAGGACTTTCGGCATCATAAAAGGGAAGACGGGACGGGAAAATGGTCGTATGGGAAACAATTAGCATAAATGCATGGCATCGAGTGTATAAAAACAACTGTTTAGTGGGGAATACTTCTGGCAGGAAGTACGTCAGAGCGGGTGTTGTGGTGTACTACGAGGGCGGGTGGGCGGACGGGTGCGGAGTGGAGGCAGAATTTGAAATATTTGCCTCCGCAAAGAATCGTAGTGGTTAACATTTGGGTTTTGTCTGAGCCTTTGTGACTGTGGACAAATGATCCCAGGAGTGGGACAATAATGTTTTTATGGGACTCCAAATGTTGAGCTCACCAGGGTCACCGTGGGAGTGAAATGGCCAACACGTGGCCCGGCTTGAACTGGCCGTCGGTCCCGAGGGGGGGGCGGGTGGGTGGGGGGGGGTCCTCCTCAACAAGTGGTCACTTTGTTCTGGTGGGAGACAACAAGAGTACCTTGATGACAACACAAGAGGCAGACTAGGTCTTGTCAACTGGAGGGATACTTTATCCCTGTTGCTAATCTGTGCCCCGGTGCCCACGTCCTGGCATCCAACGAACGACCCCTGCGGGCATCAGGCAAGAAGCCTTTCTTTGTCTTCCTTGGACTTTTGCTGGTGGCCTTTCTCAGTCCGCTACATTCTTGTAGAGCGGGACACATGAGAACTTAAATTATGTCCAGGGACGTATTTCCTGAGTTTATGAATATAATATGAATTTAAAAAAGAACAAATATTTTTTGTGATGCTAAAAAATATGAATGTAATCATAGTAGTATCGACTACATACGCTCTTGTACTTGGTATCATTACAGTGAATGTCAGGTGTAGATCCACCCATACTGTTTTTGATTCATTAGTACCGCGATACTATACTAGTACCGGTATACTGTACAACCCTAGTCCCAGCTGTATTATATTGTTCTACACCAGGGGTGCTCACACTTTTTCTGCAGGCGAGCTACTTTTCAATTGATCAAGTCGTGGGGATCTACCTCATTCTTATATATAATTTATATTTACTTATTTATGAAACATATGTTTTTGTTAACAAGTTAAAGGTGTTTAATGATAATACAAGCATGTTTAACACATATAGTTAATGTTGTTAACAAGTTAAAGATGTTTAATGATAATGCAAGCATGTTTAACACATATAGTTAATATTGTTAATAAATTAAAGGTGTTTAATGATAATACAAGAATGTTTAACACATAGTTAATATTGTTAACAAGTTAAAGGTATTTAAAGATAATACAAGCATGTTTAACACTTATAGTTAATATTGGTAATAAGTTAAAGGTGTTTAAAGATAATACAAACATGTTTAACACATATAGTTAATATTGTTAACAAATTAAAGGTGTTTAAAGATAATACAAGCATGTTTAACACATATAGATTCCTTTCTTTCATGAAGACAAGAATATAAGTTGGTGTATTACCTGATTCTGATGCCTTGCATTGATAGGAATCAGACAGTGGTGCTGATAACGTCCGCATTTTCGAAAGGAGGAGAAAAAAAGTCCTCCTTTCTGTCCAATACCACATGAAAGTGGTTGCTTTTTGGCATCTTATTTGTCCAGCTTCCGTACTCCTTTGTATACACTTTACAAGAAATACATTGTCGGCAAACTCCGTAGCTTGCTAGCTTGTGCACGCCAGCTTTCTGAGACTCTTATTTTGGTAGCGCAAGCAGGATGAAGCAGAGCTTTTATTGTGCAAGTGTGCAGTCTGTCTTTGGAGTTTTGACGACAGGTACGGCGCCACAGTCTGTTGAAATAAAGTGTTTCTCGCATTCCTGTCGGTAATTTAATGAGCTGGCAGCAGCCAGCGTCATCTCAGAAGACCCTCGGGTGCCGTGAATGTCAATCAAGTGACGAAAGTGACGTCATAGTGAAGATTTATGATCGCTCATTTTTAGGACTATTTTTTTAATGCCTGGCTGGTGATCGACTGACACACCCTCCACGATCGACCGGTAGCTCGCGATCGACGTAATGAGCACCCCTGTTCTACACTTTAAACATACCGGATTTCAAAATAATTGCTGGTCAGATAGAGAGCATGTCTTGTCTGTACTAAGCTTTAGGTATCTTTTTGTGGAAATCTGATTGATGTACATAGGTCAAAATATCTTCAATTAAATGATCCAATAAACCAGTGGTGTGCCGTCAGGGCCAGCAAGGCCTTCTCTGCTGGCCTAACATAACCAGAAATCATCATCATAATTAAAGATAAAATACATTTTTTATTTACTTTCCCTAAATATCTAAAAATATTCATATTCTCTTCATGTCATATTATGCTCCTTCCAGTGCTGTTGTTTTTAGGTTATAGAGTTTTTATCCAATCAGAATTCAGCTAGCTTATGTTGCCATGCCTCATGGTTTTGTTCTTTGAACAAGGTGATGTTCATGCACGCTTCATTTTGTGCACCAGTAATAAAACATAGTACCACTTTAGTATGGGGAACATATTCACCATTAATCAGTTGCTTATCAACATGCAAATTAGTAACATATTGGCTCTTAACTACTCATTATTAAGTACTTATTAATGCCTTAATCGGCATGGTCATATTATAACCCTAACCCTCTAACCCTGGCCCTAACCCTCTAACCCTCACCAAATAACTAAGTCTTTGTTACTTAGAATATGTTCCCCATACTAAAGTGTTACCAAAAACATATAACTTTGTCTTGAATTTGAAAAACAACATTTTATTTTTCACTAAAGAAGGGTTGGTGAAACTGCTGGGGTTCAGTACCTCCAATTAGGTTAAGAACCACTGTCTTAGAGGCACTCACCTTTTGTTTATTTTTGGTGTAAGCATTAGATGCCTTTTTACCTGCACCCTGCCTTCCGCTGTTTCCGACATCTACAAAGCATTTAGCTATTGCTGATATGGAAGAGTATTACACGGTTGCTCTAGACCAGGGGTCGGCAACCCGCGGCTCCGGAGCCGCATGCGGCTCTTTGATCACTTTGATGCGGCTCAGCAACTTACTTGCTGAACCCCCAATTTTCCCGTGAGACTTCCGAATTTCAGTACCTCTCGCAGAAAACTCCCGGGATCAATATCCACCGATTTTCACCCTTACAGCTATAATAAGGGCGTGCCATGATGGTACAACATTTGGCGCTCTCTATAATCTGTATTAACAGCGTGCCAGCCCAATACTTGTTATACAATATACATCTTCAGCTTGCACACATACGTGACAGCAAGGCATACTTGGTCAACAGCCACACAGGTTACACTGACGGTTGCGGTATAAAAAAAAACTATAACACTCTTACTAATAATGCGCCACACTGTGAACCCACACCAAACAAGAATGACAAACACATTTCGGGAGAACATCTGCACCTTAACACAACATAAACACAACAGAACAAACACCCAGAATCCCATGCAGCCCTGACTCTTCCGGGCTACATTATACACCCCTGCTACCACCAAACCCCGCCCCCACCCCAACCCTGCTCCCTCACACATCTGTGCGTCGGTTGAGATGGGCGGGGTTTGGTAGCGGGGGTGTATAATGTATCCCGGAAGAGTTAGGGCTGCATGGGATTCTGGGTATTTGTCCTGTTGTGTTTATGTTGTGTTACTGTGCAGATGTTCTCCCGAAATGTGTTTGTCATTCTTGTTTGGTGTGGGTTCACAGTGTGGCGCATTATTAGTAAGAGTGTTATAGTTTTTTTTTATACAGCAACCGTCAGTGTAACCTGTGTGGTTGTTGACCAAGTATGCCTTGCTGTCACCTATGTGAACAAGCAGAAATACCATACAACGTGTGGCTGATCAGGCACGCTGGTTGTAGTGAGTGCTATACTCTGTACCGCCACGGCACGCATGACGCTGACAAGCGCCATTCATTTAAAACCCGCGTGCCGTACCAACTTTGAAATTCCATATAAAGGTGTGGGCAGCGTGACCCATCCATCCATCCATCCATCTTCTTCCGCTTATCCGAGGTCGGGTTGCGGGGGCAGCAGCCTAAGCAGGGAAGCCCAGACTTCCCTCTCCCCAGCCACTTCGTCCAGCTCCTCCCGGGGGATCCCGAGGCGTTCCCAGGCCAGCAGGGCGAGATAGTCTTCCCAGCGTGTCCTGGGTCTTCCCCGTGGCCACCTACCGGTCGGACGTGCCCGAAACACCTTCCTAGGGAGGTGTTCGGGTGGCATCCTGACCATATGCCCGAACCACCTCATCTGGCTCCTCTCAATGTGGAGGAGCAGCGGCTTTACTTTGAGCTCCCCCCGGATGACAGAGCTTCTCACCCTATCTCTAAGGGAGAGACCCGCCACTCGGCGGAGGAAACTCATTTCGGCCGCTTGTACCCGTGATCTTGTCCTTTCGGTCATGACCCAAAGCTCATGACCATAGGTGAGGATGGGAACGTAGATCGACCGGTAAATCGAGAGCTTTGCCTTCCGGCTCAGCTCCTTCTTCACCACAACGGATCGATACAGCGTCCGCATTACTGAAGACGCCGCACCGATCCGCCTGTCGATCTCACGATCCACTCTTCCCCCACTCGTGAACAAGACTCCGAGGTACTTGAACTCCTTCACTTGGGGCAAGATCTCCTCCCCAACCCGGAGATGGCACTCCACCCTTTTCCGGGAGAGAACCATGGACTCGGACTTGGAGGTGCTGATTCCCATCCCAGTCGCTTCACACTCGGCTGCGAACCGATCCAGCGAGAGCTGAAGATCTTGGCCGGAGGAAGCCATCAGGACCACATCATCTGCAAATAGCAGAGACCTAATCCTGCAGCCACCAAACCAGATCCCCTCAACGCCTTGACTGCGCCTAGAAATTCTGTCCATAAAGGTTATGAACAGAATGGGTGACAAAGGGCAGCCTTGGCGGAGTCCAACCCTCACTGGAAACGTGTCCGACTTACTGCCGGCAATGCGGACCAAGCTCTGACACTGATCATACAGGGAGTGAACCGCCACAATAAGACAGTCCGTTACCCCATACTCTCTGAGCACTCCCCACAGGACTTCCCGGGGTACACGGTCAAATGCCTTCTCCAAGTCCACAAAGCACATGTAGACTGGTTGGTGTCTGAGACCCCCAATTTTATATATAACACAAAGCAAAAAGAAAACTTTGTATGCAGTGTTATTTCATTTAAAATTTCCCAAAAAAATTTGCGGCTCCCATTGTTTTCTATAATTTGCGAAACTGGTCAAAATGGCTGGTAAAGGTTGCCGACCCCTGCTCTAGACAGCACCAACACTCAACAACAACACATCATTTGCAGACTATAATTACTGGTTTGCAAAATATATTTTTAACCCAAATAGGTGAAATTAGATCATCTCCCACGGCACACCAGACTGTATCTCGCGGCACACTAGTGCATACCTGCCAACTACTCCGGTTTTCCCGTAATTAGTACGGTTTTCATCAACCTATTCCGGGTTACGGTTGCAGTGATAAAAAATACGGTTTTTCATTAATTAAATTTTTTTTTATTTTTTTAAAGTTTTATTTACGAAATCGCGTAACAACAATGACAATCGACACTGCTTCCCGTAACTTCCTATCGAGCCATTCCGAATGCCATGCGCGAGGCTATTTATAGCACCGCTGCCAAGCACGAGGCACCAGTTGCCATTGTTTCCAAACGAGCGAACGATCATGGAATCAGCCGGAGAAAAGTGAGTCTTAAACCGAAAAGAAAACTGCAGTCATTCCGTGAAGAATATTCAAAAGCCTATCCGGGAATAATTATCCGTTCCAAAAAGGGTGAAAACTACGCCAATTGCACCTTGTGCAGACAAGATTTTTCGATCGGACACGGAGGAATTAGCGATGTAAAAGACCACGTTGGGACAAAAAAACACAAGTCTAATGCCGTTGCTAGCGATACAAGTGGAAAACTTTCAACGTTTTTCGTCGCCCAAACAGATTCTTTGGATGTGATAAATGCCGAAGTTTTATTTACGGAGGCAATAATTGAGCATGGACTTCCAATCGCACTGGCTGATCACATGGGACAGTTATTTCGGAAAATGTTTCCCGACTCGAAAATCGCCCAAAAATATGGATGTGGTCGAACCAAAACATCAAACATTATTCAGTGTCTTGGAACAGAATCCTCAAAAAGTATCGCCGATGTCATGAAGACGGAACCATTTAGCATGTCGACTGACGGCAGCACCGGTTATGACGATGTAAAACTGTACCCCATTTGTGTTCGATATTTCGATGACGACATTGGAAAAGTATTGTCAGTACTTCTGTCTTTGAGGGAATGCAATACAGCTTCCACAGGCGAAAACATTTACAAAATACTCGCGGAAGAAATAGACTTACAGAATAAACATGTCAATCAACCCATATGATTTTTGCTGCAATATTTTTGTTTTGAAAAGTCACTGTGACTGATAGAAAAGTGATGGTTTTAGCAACATTTTAACCTGTCTGAATGCTAATAATCATTTTGCGGACCTGGACCCTGGCTACTAGAGATGCGCGGACAGGCAATTATTTCATCCGCAACCGCATGACAAAAGTCGTCAACCATCCGCATCCACCCGAATTAACATTTAATCAACACCGCACCCGCCCGCACCCGCCCGTTGTTATATATCTAATATAGACGATGCAAGGCATTAGTGAGGTTATAAAGCTTTTGCCTGTTAAAGAAAGGAGACTGATCCAATGCAGCAATCATCTGGGAGCCGCGCTGAGCGCACCTCCAAGCGCGTGGAGGTGCGATGTCCCTCGCACCCGGGCTCACACCCGAGGCTTCAGCGCGCACCGCGGCGCCCATCCTACTCGTCGCGGCCTAGCCCTAGCGGCTCTCGCTGCCGGCGACGGCCGGGTATGGGCCCGACGCTCCAGCGCCATCCATTTTCAGGGCTAGTTGATTCGGCAGGTGGGTTGTTACACACTCCTTAGCGGGTTCCGACTTCCATGGCCACCGTCCTGCTGTCTATATCAACCAACACCTTTTCTGGGGTCTGATGAGCGTCGGCATCGGGCGCCTTAACCCGGCGTTCGGTTCATCCCGCAGCGCCAGTTCTGCTTGCCCCACCCCTTTCGTGAGCGCACTGCGCGCGGAGTGACCCCTGTTACGTGCCCCCGTTGCCGGGGGTGGGGGGAAGGTAAGCTGCTTACCTGCTGCGCGTGACGCCGGCCGCGGCGAAGGCGGACGAGGCGGGGTGTCGTGCGGTGGGCGCGGTGGTGACCCTGGACGTGCGTCGGGCCCTTCTCCCGGATCACCTCAGCTACGGCTCCCGGTGGGGCCCTCTCGGGGGAAGGGGCCTCGGTCCCGGACCCCGGCGAGGCGTCCCTTCTCCGCTCCGTAAAAGTGTCCATCTCTTTTTTTTTTTTCTTCTTCTGTTGTGGCATATGCTGCAGGTGCCTGCTCGTTTTTCGTATGTGGGTAACAACATTTAACTATGTATATATATTTCCGAATTGGTTTAACTGCCACCCGCCTGAATCTATTTAAAATCTTTTTTTTTTTTATTTCAACCGCCCGACCCGACCCGCGGATAAAATCTTTTTTTTTTTTATTTCAACCGCCCGAACCGCAGATAATCCGCGGACTCCGCGGTTGTGTCCGCAAACCGCGCATCTCTACTGGCTACTAGGTTTTTCTGATTTCAAAAGTTGGCAGGTATGCTAGTGTGGTTGAAAAACCCTTCCTTAGACAGAGTCTTAGACAAGTGTTCTCACTGAGGGATGAGTTGCTCCATATCGAACCCGCCTCACCATCCCTTGACCAGATCTTTTGGACATAGGTGGCCTGACCACCAGTCGACCGATCAATAGACCAATCACGTCATTTCCTCTTCAAATCAATAAACACCTCGAGATTTCTATCCCTCACGATTGCCTTTTCATTCGGCACATCTGGAATAGCGGGCGAATTACCAGCGACATCAGATGTCAGGAAGTGCATGACAAATAACCAGCTTTCTTTAAAAGAGCGAGCGTGAATAAAGGACGAGTGACCAAGTAGTGAAGGGGACACATTGTCCGCCGTGTTGAATTCCGTCCATTCATGCGGCTGGAGTGCGTAGGCCAGGCCTCCAGCGCATTTCCCCATCGCCAACACAACAGTTCCCATTCATGTGGCGCTCTCTCACTGAGAGGACCACAGCATTTGTCACCCCCCCAGACCTCACCCCCCCACCCCCCGGTCCCTGCTACGCAAGCGTCCACTTCCACACACACAGGCTAAAGTTCTGCTGGTAAATGCCAGAGCGGAGAATCAGAAGGGGCATCAGAGATGGCCGTTGTGTGCGTACGCCCATGTGCGGCTTGCTGTGAATGGACCCCAGAGACCTGGGGGTAATGGGGGGGTCTTTGATACTACCGATTGGCTGGCGGGGGTGGCACATAGCTGGGCCTGCTCGGTGTGTCACGATGCTGGAAGGCTTCGGTTGGATGTGACAAACCGGAGGGTTTGGCATTCCACGCCACATTGACGTGGGTGGCCCCGGGGGGCCCTCTGACCCCTCCCAAGAAGCACCCTCGCGCGGGTCCATTGGGCCAGGCCGTATCGTTTTCACACGAGTGTGGGTGATGATTTGTATGCGGTCACTTTGTCAGGTGTGTGATGGGAAAGTCAGGGAATTTGTCCGTTAATACCGTGGCTCATGTCAACGCTTTTCCACTTTGCATCGGTCCATTCTAGATGAGCTCAGGTCTGGGTGTTGTTGATAAATGACATTCACTCTGCATAGTAGAGTTTCAACTTGCACTTACAGATGTAGTGACAAACTGTAGTTGCTGACAGTGGTTTTCTGAAGTGTTCCTGAGCCCATGTGGTGATATCCTTTACACACTGATGTCGGTTTTTGATGCAGCACCGCCTGAGGGATCAAAGGTCACGGGCATTTAATGTTGGTTTTCAGCCTTGCTGCTTAAGTGCAGTGATTTCTACAGATTCTCTGAACTTTTTGATGATTTTATGGACCGTAGAAATTGTCATGTCTGTGTGATCATGTTTTGTTTTAGTCATGTTCGGTTTTGTTTTTGGACTTTTTGTGCACTTTTGTTTTGTCACCATAGCAACCCATTAGTTTTCACCTGTCACGTCACGCACCTGTTTCACGTTTTGAGTCACGCCAAGACCAAGACCAAGACCCACGCCTAGACCAAGACCAAGACCCACGCCTAGACCAAGACCAAGACCAACGCCTAGACCAAGACCAAGACCAAGACCCACGCCTAGACCAAGACCAAGACCAAGACCAAGACCCACGCCTAGACCAAGACCCACGCCAAGACCACGCCGAGCTTCGCCGCCTGACGCGCCACGCCGAGCTTCGCCGCCTGACTCGCCACGCCGAGCTTCCACGCCTTCCATGATGACGACGCGCCTGCCTCCTCGTCGGCCACGGATATGGCCGCTACCTGGTCGCCCACCACGCCAAGTGCGCCCACCTCCCAGTCGGCCACGAATGTGGCCCGTCCCGGGTCGCCCACCTCACCTGCTGCAGCGGCGTTCCACTCCCCGCCGCCACATGACTATGCCTCGGTGGATTCGGGGCCACTTGGGCTGGCGACCCACCGCCATGTACCCCTCCCGCCCTCCCATGATTCTTGTTAATTTTTTTTTTTGGACATCTGGGATCTGTCCGTAAGGGGGGATTCTGTCATGTCTGTGTGATCATGTTTTGTTTTAGTCATGTTCGGTTTTGTTTTTGGACTTTCTGTGCACTTTTGTTTTGTTTTGTCACCATAGCAACCCATTAGTTTTCACCTGTCACGTCACACACCTGTTTCACGTTTTGAGTCACGCACCTGTTTTCGTTAATCATGTCTGTAGTATTTAAGTTCATTGTTTTCAGTTCGTCGTCCTGGCGAAATCCCGTATTCATACCCCTGTCACTCTCTGTCTACCTCTGCGCACTTCATGCCATGTCCAAGTAAGTTTTTTTTCTATTAATGCCACAGTTAGTGTTTTTGTTTAATTGTTCACAGTTTTTTGCCCACGTGCAAGTCTTTTTGTTTCGTTAGTCAAGTTTGTACATCCGCCTTGAGCGCGCTTTTTGTTCCTTTGAGTGTAAATATGTATTCACCTTCACGCCATGACCAGTCCAGCTTTACTTGCATCTCGGGAAAACAAACACACCATAGTCCGCGTCTTGACAGAAATCCCTAAATTCCTTGCAATAGCTGGTTGAGAAATGTTGTTCTTAATTAAACTGTTGGACAATTTGCTCAGGCATTTGTTGACAAAGTGGTGACCCTCGCCCCATCCTTGTTTGTGAATGACTGAGCATTTCATGGAAGCTTTCTGTAACCCCCCCCCCCCAAAAAAAACGGTGGTACTGTTTTTCTACCGTATTTTCCGCACTATAAGCCGCACCTAAAAACCACAAATTTTCACAAAAGCTGACAGTGCGGCTTATAACCCGGTGCGCCTTATATATGGATTAATATAAATATTTATTTTCATAAAGTTTCGGTCTCGCAACTACGGTAAACAGCCGCCATCTTTTTTCCCCGTAGAAGAGGAAGCGCTTCTTCTTCTATGGTAAGCAACCGCCAAGGTAAGCACCCGCCCCCATAGAAGAGGAAGCGCTTCTTCTACTGTAAGCAACCACCCGCCCCCATAGAAGCAGAAGCCCCCGGATATTGCGTTTCATTTCATTTGTGTGTTTACATCTGTAAAGACCACAAAATGGCTCCTACTAAGCGACACGCGTATAACGCAGAATTTAAACTTAAGGCAATATTTAACCAAAGAACTCCAACCGCTCGATATTGGTGTCAACAGGGCATTTAAAGCACGACTGCGAACGGCGTGGGAACAATGGATGACCGAAGGCGAACACACCTTCACTAAGACAGGGAGACAGCGCCGGACGACATACGCCAACATCTGCCAGTGGATCGTAAATGCCTGGGCGGATATTTCGGTCACAACTGTGGTCCGAGCTTTCCGGAAGGCAGGATTCACAGAACTGCGACGAGATCCATTTTGGATCCCGTATTCGCCCAACTTTTTAATTCGGACACCGAAGGAGAAGAATTCGAGGGATTTATGAATGAAGAATAACTTCAGAAAGTGAGCGTTATGTTTATTTTGTGTGTTGTGACATTAACGTTCGAGCAACATTAAGTTATTGATGCTTATTGATTGCACATTTGCACATTACCGTACATTTTGGGAGTGAACAGATTTGTTAGAACGCTGGTTTTTAATATATTATTAAAGTTTGACTGACCTATCTGACTGTTTTTTTGACATTCCCTTTAGCGCAGTTAGATGCGGCTTATAACACGGGGCGGCTTATAGGTGGACAAAGTTTTGAAATATGCCGTTCATTGAAGGCGCGGCTTATAACCCAGGGCGGCTTATGGTGCGGAAAATACGGTATTTACCGTAAAATGTTGTAAAAAACAAAACAAAAAAAACACACTATATTTTACAGTAAAAATGTGTAAATGTCAAGTTTTCACTGTAAAATGGACAGTCTACTTAAAACAATTGATATTATTAATACTGAAATCCAGAGGCAAATTCATACATTATTCACTGTTGTATGATGGCAGCCATAACTGTCATGTGGCCCTCAATGAAAACCACTTTGACATCCCTGAACTGGTACAAGACGAAGTCCGGGTAAGCCTCGAGTCAAACATCTGACTTTGTACTTTAGTTGCATGTCTGTTAGTCACCATTCATGAAATCCTCCATCCGGCTGTTGTTTCCCAGCACTGGGCGTAAACATTTGCTGGGTAAACATCCAAAGCCAAGTAGGAGCTGCATGCATCACTGTTATTGTTATTAGCATATTGTTGTTGTTGTGCAGCCGTCAACATGTACAAACCCCAAAACCAGTGAAGTTGTCACGTTGTGTAAATGGTAAATAAAAACAGAATACAATGATTTGCAAATCCTTTTCAACTTATATTCAATTGAATAGACTGCAAAGACAAGATATTTAATGTTCACACCAGGAAAACTTTGTTATTTTTTGCAAATATTAGCTCATTTGGAATTTGATGCCTGCAACATGTTCCAAAAAAGCTGGCACAAGTGGCAAACAAGACTGAGAAAGTTGAGGAGTGCTCATCAAACACTTATTTGGAACATCCCACAGGTGAACAGGCTAATTGGGAACAGGTGGGTGCCATGATTGGGTATAAAAGCAGCTTCCATGAAATGCTCAGTCATTCACAAACAAGGATGGGGCGAGGGTCACCACTTTGTCAACAAATGCGTGAGCAAATTGTTGAACAGTTTAAGAACAACATTTCTCAACCAGCTATTGCAAGGAATTTAGGGATTTCACCACCTACGGTTTGTAATATCATCAAAAGGTTCAGAGAATCTGGAGAAATCACTGCTACTGCCCATGATTTGCCCGTGACCTTGGATCCTTCAGGCGATACTGCATCAAAAAGCGACATCAGTGTGTAAAGGATATCACCACATGGGCTCAGGAACACTTCATGCCACACTATGTCAAACTACTTCCTTAAATTACCGACCGGTGTCCCACCTTCCCTTTATTTCGAAAATCCTCGAAAAAATTGTCGCACAGCAGCTAAATGAACACTTAGTGTCTAACAATCTCTGTGAACCTTTTCAATCCGGTTTCAGGGCAAATCACTCTACGGAGACAGCCCTCGCAAAAATGACTAATGATCTACTGCTGACGATGGATTCTGATGCGTCATCTATGTTGCTGCTTCTTGATCTTAGCGCTGCTTTCGATACCGTCGATCATAATATTTTATTAGAGCGTATCAAAACACGTATTGGTATGTCAGACTTAGCCTTGTCGTGGTTTAACTCTTATCTTACTGACAGGATGCAATGCGTCTCCCATAATAATGTGACCTCTGACTATGTTAAGGTAACGTGCGGAGTTCCTCAGGGTTCGGTTCTTGGCCCTGCACTCTTTAGTATTTACATGCTGCCGCTAGGCGATATCATACGCAAATACGGTGTTAGCTTTCATTGCTATGCTGATGACACCCAACTCTACATGCCCCTAAAGCTGACCAACACGCCGGATTGTAGTCAGCTGGAGGCGTGTCTTAATGAAATTAAACATTGGATGTCCGCTAACTTCTTGCAACTCAACGCCAAGAAAACGGAAATGCTGATTATCGGTCCTGCTAAACACCGACATTTATTTAATAATACCACCTTAACATTTGACAACCAAACAATTACACAAGGCGAATCAGTAAAGAATCTGGGTATTATCTTCGACCCAACTCTCTCCTTTGAATCACACATTAAGAGTGTCACTAAAACGGCCTTCTTTCATCTCCGTAATATCGCTAAAATTCGTTCTATTTTATCCACTAGCGACGCTGAGATCATTATTCATGCGTTCGTTACGTCTCGTCTCGACTACTGTAACGTATTATTTTCGGGTCTCCCTATGTCTAGCATTAAAAAATTACAGTTGGTACAAAATGCGGCTGCTAGACTTTTGACAAGAACAAGAAAGTTTGATCATATTACGCCTATACTGGCTCACCTGCACTGGCTTCCTGTGCACTTAAGATGTGACTTTAAGGTTTTACTACTTACGTATAAAATACTACACGGTCTAGCTCCGTCCTATCTTGTCGATTGTATTGTACCATATGTCCCGGCAAGAAATCTGCGTTCAAAGAACTCCGGCTTATTAGTGATTCCCAGAGCCCAAAAAAAGTCTGCGGGCTGTAGAGCGTTTTCTATTCGGGCTCCAGTACTATGGAATGCCCTCCCGGTAACAATTAGAGATGCTACCTCAGTAGAAGCATTTAAGTCCCATCTTAAAACTCATTTGTATACTCTAGCCTTTAAATAGCCCCCCTGTTGGACCAGTTGATCTGCCGTTTCTTTTCTTTTCTCCTCTGCTCCCCTTTTCCTTGAGGGGGGGGGGGCACAGGTCCGGTGGCCATGGATGAAGTGCTGGCTGTCCAGAGTCGGGACCCGGGGTGGACCGCTCGCCTGTGCATCGGCTGGGAACATCTCTA
>NC_084551.2:59532500-59540000 GCF_033978685.3 Nerophis lumbriciformis | reverse complement strand
CTGGCGACGCATGCGCGTTTATCATAACTCTCTCTCTCTCTCTGTCTCTGCCCCTCCCTCACCAATGCTGCTGTTTGTTTTGTTTTTAACCCCTTCTTAACCCTGAACGTACATTGAAAACACACGCAACCCTAACTCAAAATGCCGGACATTTGAGGCGTTTAAGAAACTCCGCCCTGACAGCTCCGCAAAAGAGGACATGTCCGGTGAAAAGAGGACGTATCAAAAAGTGTCAAAATACATTTTGGTTCCAGTACCAACATATTGGTATCGAGACAACCCTAGTTCCTAGTTCCTCTTTTGACACAACACCCTGTCAGACTCATAGTCAGTGGATTTGATCTTACATTACCCCATTTTCTTCATGTTTACCCTGTCTACTAGAGATGCGCGGTTTGCGGGCACAACCGCGGAGTCCGCGGATTATCCGCGGATCGGGCGGATGAAATTAAAAAAAATTAGATTTTATCCGCGGGTCGGGTCGGGTCGGGTGGTTCAAATTATTAAAAAAAATTAGATTTTAAATAGATTCAGGCGTGTGGCAGTCAAACCAATTCGGAAATATATATATATAGTTAAATGTTGTTACCCACATACGAAAAACGAGCAGGCACCTGCAGCATATGCCACAACAGAAGAAAAAAAAAAAAGAGATGGACACTTTTACAGAGCGGAGAAGGGACGCCTCGCCGGGGTCCGGGACCGAGGCCCCTTCCCCCGAGAGGGCCCCACCGGGAGCCGTAGCTGAGGCGATCCGCGAGAAGGGCCCGACGCACGTCCAGGGTCACCACCACGCCCACCGCACCGACACCCCGCCTCGTCCGCCTTCGCCGCGGCCGGCGTCACGCGCAGCAGGTAAGCAGCTTACCTGCCCGCCACCCCCGTGGCCGGGGACTCGTAACAGGGGTCACTCCGCGCGCTCCGCCCGCGCAGCTTACCTGCCCGCCACCCCTGTTGCCGGGGGCGCGTAACAGGGGTCACTCCGCGCGCAGTGCGCTCACGAAAGGGGTGGGGCTCACCCTGGTTGATATAGACAGCAGCCAGGACGGTGGCCATGGAAGTTGGAACCCGCTAAGGAGTGTGTAACAACCCACCTGCCGAATCAACTAGCCCTGAAAATGGATGGCGCTGGAGCGTCGGGCCCATACGCGGCCGTCGCCGGCAGCGAGACGCGCTTGGAGGTGCGCTCAGCGCGGCTCCCAAATGATTGCGCACTGGTGTGCGTCTGGGTCGTGACAGCGTGGCACGCGAATGTCTGTGCTGCATTGGATCAGTCTCCTTTCTTTAACAGGCAAAAGCTTTATAACCTCACTAATGCCTTGCATCGTCTATATTAGATATATAACAACGGGCGGGTGCGGGCGGATGGCGGGCGGATGCGGTTCTGATCAAATGTTAGATCGGGTGGATTGCGGATGGTTGACGACTTTTTGATGCGGTTGCGGATGAAATAATTGCCTATCCGTGCATCTCTACTGTCTACTATAAAAAGGTCATGTAATATAAAGGTAATGTGTCCAGGGTGTACCCCGCTTTCCGCCCGAATGCGGCTGAGATAGGCTCCAGCACCCCCCGCGGCCCCGAAATGGACAAGCGGTAGGAAAATGGATGGATGGGTGTGCAAGGAGGACTCTCCCACATCACATCCCTGCTGCTGATGCTGAGGGAGGAAATGCTGTTTTGGATCTCGAACGCCGGCGACCTCTAGCGTGTTTGCCGTGGCACAAACACGGAGACAAAACTCACGCAGGTGAGACGACGACGCCTCAGCGTGCACCGGCGAGCAACTTTTTCCTCTCTTTGACGTTTGTTTTATTTACTGCGAGCAAAGTGCTTCCAGTCGCTCCTCAAACTCATTAGGAGAAGCAGAGTTGCTGATGCCGGCAAAAGAAAAAGGGGGGGGGGGGGAGAGAAGAAAAAGGTACATTTGGCTCGGGCCTGAAGGATGTCTTTGTTGTGTTTCTAGTACAAATACATGGAGATTTAAATATTGCTCCTCTGGAGTTGTGTTTATACTCTCTGTGTGCATGTAATGTGGAGATGATGATGTTGTGGGATGGAGGAAGCTTGGTGGCTGCTAGGGTACTGGGGTTGTCTCCATACCAATAGTTTAGTACCGGCATTGGCGTTGCTAGGCCTATTTTTTTTTACAAATACATGCCAACATATTCATTATAAAGTGGCCCGAATATGAGTTTAAATAAATAATCATATAACCTGTCATTATTCACTCAGTTTCCCCTCACTTCATAGCGTAAGGTAGAGAGCCCCTTTAGTGTGTCAGTATCCAATCCATTCCACTTGTTCATATAGAAAATGCCGACATCATTCAAAATCCAGTCCGCATTTTCTCTGCGACCTTGCTTGCGGTCCTGCAGGTGTACGAAGCACATTAGCACACAGCACTGCAGAACAAGAACGTGAACGGATGTAAAATGGACATAAGAAACTTTTTCAAGAAGGTAAGTATTCATCACTGCTTGTCGTAAAATGTATTAGCTCCACTTTACACCAGGTCTGTGTCTGACAAAAAGTTACATTCCCACTCTAAAACAATGCTGCTACTTAGTTAGGTAGTTAGCCAAACCATCACCCAACCATGCAAATTTTGCATTTCCTTTGGAAATCGAGGTCCCAGAGTCTGGAGGAAGACAGGAGAGGCACAGGATCCACGTTGCCTGAAGTCTAGTGTAAAGTTTCCACCATCAGTGATGGTTTGGGGTGCCATGTCATCTGCTGGTGTCGGTCCACTCTGTTTCCTGAGATCCAGGGTCAACGCAGCCGTCTACCAGCAAGTTTTTGAGCACTTCATGCTTCCTGCTGCTGACCTGCTCTATGGAGATGGAGATTTCAAGTTCCAACAGGACTTGGCGCCTGCACACAGCGCAAAATCTACCCGTGCCTGGTTTACGGACCATGGTATTTCTGTTCTAAATTGGCCCGCCAACTCCCCTGACCTTAGCCCCATAGAAAATCTGTGGGGTATTGTGAAAAGGAAGATGCAGAATGCCAGACCCAAAAACGCAGAAGAGTTGAAGGCCACGATCAGAGCAACCTGGGCTCTCATAACACCTGAGCAGTGCCAGAAACTCATCGACTCCATGCCACGCCGCATTAACGCAGTAATTGAGGCAAAAGGAGCTCCAACCAAGTATTGAGTATTGTACATGCTCATATTTTTCATTTTCATACTTTTCAGTTGGCCAACATTTCTAAAAATCCCTTTTTTGTATTAGCCTTAAGTAATATTCTAATTTTGTGACACACGGAATTTTGGATTTTCATTTGTTGCCACTTCAAATCATCAAAATTAAATGAAATAAACATTTGAATGCATCAGTCTGTGTGCAATGAATAAATATAATGTACAAGTTACACCTTTTGAATGCAATTACTGAAATAAATCAAGTTTTTCAAAATATTCTAATTTACTGGCTTTTACCTGTATATATATGTATATACATACATATACATATGCGTATATAGATACATAAACATATATGTATATACATACATATACGTATGTATATACATACATATACGTATGTATATACATACATATACATGTATATGTCTTGTATATACATACATATACATGTATATGTCTTGTATATACATACATATACATATGCATATATAGATACATAAACATATATGTATATACATACATATACGTATGTATATACATACATATACATGTATATGTCCTTTATATACAAAAATATACATATATACATACATACATACATATATATATATACATACATAATACATATATATGTATACATATATACGCCAATAATTGGGTTGAGTTGAGTTTTTTCTTGTCCTGATGTGGGATCTGAGCCGATGATGTCGTTGTGGCTTGTGCAGCCCTTTGAGACACTTGTGATTTAGGGCTACACTGTGTGAATAAACTTTGATTGATTGATTGATTGATTGATAAGAGTCGTCACTAAAGTTAAGAGAAAGTAAAAATGTTCATTTATCCATTTAATGTATCATGTATATGTACATCGCATTGCCTGCTGCATGTAAAACTATGTTTTTTAGGTATCTGGAACGGATTAATAGGATTTAAATTCCTTCCTCGGGGAAATAGGTATGATTCCTTTTGGAACAGACAGCAGCTGCATCTCTTGATTGCCTTTCATACAGTCCATCTGTACCCAATGAATGGTCCAGTCAGTATAGTCCTGTATGTTGCAACAGGTGCGTCCAGATTGGAAAAGCCTGTCAAGGCAAAAAAAAAAAAAAAAAAAATCCACTAAGGCCAAACGTGACTAAAAAAGTCCCCAACTGGCTTCAAGGATGCAATTTTCGTAGAAATATTCAATGATGGGAACAAAAAAAATGAGCATAAACAGAAGGTGGGGAACGTTGAATGAGATAGGGGAGGGGCTCACTAGCGCCTCATTAGCTATGCAGAACATCTTGGCTGCTCTCCCACACCTCACGGCTCATCATCATCATCATCATCAGCATCAGCATCAAGACCCGGGCGCTGGCTGCCGGCACAGACCCCCCCCCCTCCCCCCACCCAAAACCAAGCCTCCTCCCGCCTAGCCCCTACAATCACACCCGCAATCACAGCACCTAATTAGGTTAATTAATTTGTATCAGCCCTTGTAGGGACTTGGCTGATGAGGCAGTGGTAATGGTCTCCATAATACCCCCCCTCACCACCACCCTATTGCAAAAAAACTGGGGATAAAGGGTGGGAGGGTAGTGCAAACCCTTGCATGGCAGGATGAGACCCCAATCTTTCTCCATGCACTCCTTTTGTTGCTCATTTGTGCCGCAGCAATCTATGGCGTCCACAACAATACAATCGATGGACGAGTGCTTGTTTGTATACAAAAAAAAAGGCAGCAAAAAAATAAAAAAATAAAGCAAAAAATTGTACAGCACCACGCTAATGATTTGCCTCTGCGGTCGTCAGCATCGCATTACAATCAGCCGCCCTCATCAGGCCACTGACGAACAAACCCTGATTAACACCCCCTCCCCATATGATTACTGCAATCACCCGGGATAACCACGCGTGCACTGTACCACGCACCCCCACACACACACACACACACACACACACACATACATACACACACACACACACAGAAGATACAAGACAACACATCTGATTCGTAATTGTATCAAACTTTAGAAAAAAGCCAGCTCACGTCACATGTTGCTAGGCAGAATTGGTGTTACACCCACTTTATTTCCTTAACAATTAATTATTAACCAAAATATTTCAACTCTTAGAAAAAAATGGTGTACATTAACAGACAATTATTTTGCTTTTTATTACTGTCTATATCAGGGGTGTCAAAGTCAAGACCCGCGGGCCAGATCCGGCCCGTGAATGAATGATCTGTGGCCCCCGGGGTGATACTTTCTTTCTTTCTTTAGTTTATTTCGAACGTGAACACACTTACATCATAATACATCACTCAATTTCTCATTTTACATCATGCCCGAAAAGGAGTAGGAAGAAGCAAAGCTTATTTAATCCTACCCCTTTCCCACTTCAGAGCGTTTACAAATATATAGAATCATTTACAGACCTTTTTATATAATAAAATAACATCTATGAATTAGCATACAACAGTTTTGTAATATGTAATTAATTAATTAATTCAGTCATTATTAACATACTGAGATGAAGAATATCTTATTTTCAATAAGGTTGAAAGTATTTCTCATAATTCTTCTTCTTTGTACTTTGTAAGCACTATTATTTTGAACAACCTCTTAAACTGGATCATATCAGTACAATTTTTAACTTTTTACTTAATCCATTCCATCATTTAATTCCACATACTGATATGCTAAAGGTTATCAGTGTTGTACATGCATATAAATGTTTTAAATTATTTTTTCCATCCATCCATCCATTTTCTACCGCTTATTCCCTTTGGGGTCGCGGGGGGCGCTGGAGCCTATCTCAGCTTTCCTCTAAGGTTATATTTCTCCTCTTTAGTTGAGAAGAATTGTTGTACATTCTTTAGTAGCAGGTTATAGTTTGCTTTGTACATCATTTTAGCTCTTTGCAATTTTACCAAATCACCGAACTTTAATATTTTTGACTTAATAAATAAAGTGTTTGTGTGTTCTCTATATCCAACATTATGTATTATTCTAACTGATCTTTTTTGTAACACGGTTAGCGAATGTAGCGCACATTTGTAGTTATTTCCCCATATTTCTGCACAATAACTCAGATATGGTAACACTAGCGAGCAGTAGAGAATATGAAGTGATTTTTGGCCCAGGACATATTTTGCTTTATTCATTATTGAAATGTTTTTTGCCACCTTATGTTGTATGTTTTGTATATGAGATTTCCAGTTCATTTTATCATCTATTATTACACCCAAAAATCTAGTTTCTTTTACCCTTTCTATGTCTACTCCGTCTATTTGTATTTGTGTATGATGCTTTTTCTACTATTACCAAATAGCATTATTTTAGTTTTACTGAGATTCAAAATAGTCTGTTTTTGTCAAACCATCTTTTGAATTTGTTCATTTCTTCTGTTATTATTTGTATGATCTTCTGTGTGCTCTCTCCTGAACACAAAGCAGTTGTGTCGTCCGCAAATAAAACCAACTTTAAGTCCTTCGTAACCTTACAAATGTCGTTTATATAAAGATTGAACAATCTTGGTCCCAGTATTGACCCCTGGGGTACACCACAGGATATATCTAGCCGTGTTGACATATTTTCACCCATCTTCACATATTGCTTCCTGTTGGTTAAATAACTTCTTACCCAGTTCAATACCAAACCTCTGATGCCATATCGTTCTAATTTGTGTATTAAAATATCATGATTAATTGTGTCAAATGCTTTTGTTAAGTCCATGAATACTGCGGCCGCACATTCTTTACCATCTATTGCATTGGTAATTTCCTCTGTTATTTTGGTTAATGCTATTGATGTTGAGATATTTGCTCGGAATCCATATTGGTTCTCCACAAGCGTCCCACTTTTGTTAATAAATAAATCTAATCGACTATTGAATAATTTTTCCATGATTTTTTTGATTACTTGATTAGTATTAGAAGAGGCCCGCAGGCCAAAGCCGCCTGCTGCTGTTTTGCACGAAAACCAATACTCCATCAGTGTTGGCGCTAGGAATTTTCAAAATGGGGTCCCCATCAAGTCATAAAAACGGGGTCCCACAGTACATTTTTGGGGGTCTCCCTTTTTTGTAAGCGTTTTGAAAACAAATGATAAATGTATGCATTATCCTGTTGTATCTCACATTCTATATTGTGTTTTGGAAAAAGGTTAACATAAACGTTACTTAATTCATTAAAAAAAATATACAAAAGAAAACAATTTTTTATGCATATGTAAATGTATTCAGTTATAAATTGAATACAGTCCAGAGTCGGGACCCGGGGTGGACCGCTCGCCTGTGCATCGGTTGGGGACATCTCTGTGCTGCTGACCCGTCTCCTCTCGGGATGGTCTCCTGCTGGCCCCACTATG
>NC_084551.2:59442500-59525000 GCF_033978685.3 Nerophis lumbriciformis | reverse complement strand
AGTACAGTGTTTATTTTTCTATATTCAAACAGTGTTACTGTTCAAACTGTGTGTAATGTAACAGTGGCCAAAAATATTAAATATAGCGTATTTTTTGGACGACAAGGCGCACTTAAAATCCTTTCATTTTCTCAAAAACCGACAGTGCGCCTTATAACCCGGTGCGCCTAATGCAGTGTTTTTCAACCTTTTTTGAGGCAAAGCACATATTTTTCATTAAAAAATCCGGAGGCACACCACCAGCAGAAAACGTTAAAAAAATGAAACCACCAGGTCGTCGTGCCTTATTTTGAGTTTGTTGGCGTTTTCTTGTGTGTAGGGCTTTAGTTCTTGTCTTGCGCTGTTATTTTGGCGGCCCTTCCTGTTTTGTTGGTGTTTTACTGTAGCAATTTCCTGTCTTCCTTTGAGCGCTATTCCCCGCACCTGCTTTGTGTTAGCAAGCAAGACTATTTAAGATGACACGCTGCAAGTTTTTGCTGTCGTCCAGCATTCTGTTTCTGTTTACTTTGTAGCCAGTTCAGTTTTACTTTCGTTTTGCATAGCCATCCCTATGCTTCAATGGCTTTTCCGTTTGTTCATTTTTGGTTTAAGCGTTACATACCTTTTTACCTTTTGCATATTGGGTTCAAGACAAACCGTCCTCATCTCACCCGACACATTCCGACTTTTACAAAGCAGTTAACTACCTGCTGCCACCTACTGACGCGGACTATTACATGGTTACCCTGCCGAGCTCTACACAGCACAGACACTAAGGAACGGCACATTATTTGCAGATTATAATTATTGATTTGCAAAAACCAATTTGGTGAAGTTGCATAATTTCCCACGGCACACCAGACAATATTTCACGGCACACTAGTTGAAAAACACTGGCCTAATGTACGGCAGGTTGTGCTTACCGACCTCAAAGCTATTATATTTGGTACATGGTGTAATGATAAGTGTGACCAGTAGATGGCAGTCACACATAAGAGATACACCAGTAAACACCACCAAAATTTTAAAATGTTCCATTGAGAATATAAAACATTACACACTGCGCTCTATGAAGCCACACCGCTTGATGGATTGTCGGCGCATTAAACATACAAGTATTATTATGGTGTGTGTATAAGGTCCGCAAAATGACACATATTAGCAGACACTATCTGGCCTTTTGTTTTGCAATGTTATGTGAAACCAACATTTCTTACCTTCTGGTATCTGTTGATTTGTATTTGGAATCTGCACAAGTACTGAAAATTTGCGCGAGTCCGCCATTGTAGTCCATGACGACACCGTAGTTGATAAACTTCTTCTTTTTCTCTACCTTCTGGTACCTGCTGATGTGTATTTGGGATCTGCATAAGTCCTGTGTCTGCCATTGTAGCCCGTGCCGCTCTATCTTCTTGTTATGTGACATTCATCCTCCACTGTTGCCATTTCTAATATAAAGTAGTGTAAAGTTCTTACTTATATCTGTCTGTAAACTCACCATGAAAGCGCTAAAACATACCGGTGTAGTGAGTTTACATTATTCACCCAAGGAACTTTAGTTATTAGAGAGTTCCGGTCGGACCGTTTTTTCACGGGACACATTTCGGGCGTTGTTGTTGCACTAGTGAGCCACGGATGAGGAGCTGCTGCTTCGTTGTTGATCTAAGTAAAATCTGAATGTCATTAAAACAGTTAGCGCCATCTTTTGAAACTTCTTCCACTCGCGTCCTTGCACGCTACACCGCTACAACAAAGATGACGGGGAGAAGACGCTGTCGAAGGTGAGCCACGTAAATAAGACCGCCCACAAAATGGCGCATCCTGAAGAGACGCTCGGAAAGCGACTTGAAAATGATCTGTAAAACATCATCTGTGCAACACTTTAACCAAACAATCACCATTACATGTTATGTAGACCACAAGGTAGTATTTTAAATGTAGAAAAAGAACATATGACCCCTTTAATGTGTCTTATAATCCGGTGCGCGTTTTGTATGAAAAAAAAAAACCTGAATAGACCAGCTCATCGACAGTGCGCCTTATGGTCCGAAAAACACGCTACTTGTTAAATAAAACCTCTGCCTACTAATACTTAGGCCTACTACAGTACTGTGTTTTAAAGTTGGTCATTATGGTGGTACCCGGAGAACCAAGTGTTTTCTGAGGTGCTACTTGGTTAAAAAAAAGTTGGGAGAACCCCTGGTTTCTGTCTCCCCTCCCTAGGTCAGGGGTCTGCAACCCGCGGCTCTGGAGCCGCATGCGGCTCTTTCATGCCTCCGCCGTGGCTCCCTTTGGCTTTGAAACCGAATGTCAACAAATAATGGTTACTTGATTTATTATATTTCCATACCTGCCAACTTTTGAAATCAGAAAAACCTAGTAGCCAGGGTCCAGGGGCCGCAGACCCCGGTAGGTCCAGGACAAAGTCCTGGTGGGGGGTTCCTTCCCCCCCCGACGCAAAATGATTATTAGCATTTAGACAGGTTAAAATGTTGCTAAAACCATCACTTTTCTATCAGTCACAGTGACTTTTCAAAACAAAAATATTACAGCAAAAATCATATGGGTTGATTGACATGTTTATTCTGTAAGCTAACTTCAATAGTTTGAAATTATTTTGACAGTTAATGCCAGTTATCCTGTCAACCTTTCACAAGACTTCAATTTGTTAATTGAAAGTATAAACACTTTTTACAGTAAACAAATGGTAAAACAGTACTAAACAATTCCAATTAAAAAAATAATTGGTGTCATTATTAACTTTCTGTCCAAGCTTGTATAATCTACTGCCTTGTTCAATTGTAAAAAATATTCTGTGCCTAAAATTCACATTTCTATCACAATTATCATACTGTAAACATGGTAAGCTAACTTCATTAAAATTAATAGTCCTGTCAATAGCATGGAATTACAATTCAAATGTAGTTTTTTTGTAAGCCTTTCAAAAGAATTCAAAATATGAAAAATTAATGAAAATTAATTGAAGCCATCAGACACTTGAAAAGTGGCACATCACATCTCTAATGTAATCATTTTAACTTTTCAACAGAAATAGCACTGCAAAAATATTAAGGACATACTTCTGTATTTTGGTAGTTATGCTGTCAACATTTAACAAGATTTCTTCAACTTGGACTTGAAAGCATAAATAGTATAAACACTTTTAACAGTATAACAGTACTAAACAATTTCAATAGATAACATTGGTGTCATTACCTTTTTGTGGCTAAAATCCGAAAAACGTTGAAAGTTTTCCACTTGTATCGCTAGCAACGGCATTAGACTTGTGTTTTTTTGTCCCAACGTGGTCTTTTACATCGCTAATTCCTCCGTGTCCGATCGAAAAATCTTGTCTGCACAAGGTGCAATTCGCGTAGTTTTCACCCTTTTTGGAACGGATAATTATTCCCGGATAGGCTTTTGAATATTCTTCACGGAATGACTGCAGTTTTCTTTTCGGTTTAAGACTCGTTTGCGATTTTTCTCCGGCTGATTCCATGATCGTTTGTTCGTTTGGAAACAATGGCAACAGGTGCCTCGTGCTTGGCAGCGGTGCTATAAATAGCCTCGCGCATGGCATTCGGAATGGCTCGATAGGAAGTTACGGGAAGCAGTGTTGATTGTCATTGTTGTTACGCGATTTCGTGAATAAAACTTTAAAATATATATTTTTTTTAATTAATGAAAAACCGTATTTTTTATCACTGCAACCGTAACCCGGAATAGGTTGATGAAAACCGTACTAATTACGGGAAAACCGGAGTAGTTGGCAGGTATGTATTTCATTTTATTTAGTTTATTTTAATTTAACAGGTTTTATTTTGGAGAGTTATGGAATCTTGTCATATGAAAATAAGACACATTTTAATATATTGTCGATGGAAATGTATGTCACAGCCCTTATGCGACATCTCTTGCTGCCATGCAATTGTATTGTTTTTAGCGGTCAACCCCTAGCAATGGACGGATCAAAAAAGAGAAACATTTTATTTATTTACATTTTTATTAATTTGCTGTTTTTATTGATGACTAGGTAGTTGTTTTTAATTTTTAGTCAAATGAATATGCCACAGTCGTATGCCTTCAGAACATTGGAATGAGTTGATTTTTATTTTTGTATTCATTAATAAGGGAAGGAACAGTGTATTTTTTTCTAATGTTCAAAGTAATTTGATGATTTGCTTCGTTATACCCAGAAATACATCAAATAAGTGTTCATAAGTTTCATAAGTCCTATAGCACAAGTGTAAGGAAACTATAAGTGGTGTTATCGTCATTTTAGGAATCTAACAGAGTTTGTGGCTCTAGGTGGGTTTTATTTGGGGAAGAATGGGCTCCAATGGCTCTTTGTATGCTGAAGGTTGCCGACCCCTGCTCTAGATGAACTGTGCAGTGCCAGGTGCCTCAAACATCAAAAGAGGCCCATCTCACCCCGGACATAAACTTTTTGAACTGCTGCCCTTGGGCAGGAGATACAGGACAATAAAATGCCGGACAAACGGATTTAAGAACACTTTTTACCCGAGAGCAATAGTGTCGCTGAACACAAGACGTAGGTTGTGAGTTCAAACCACGGCCGAGTCATACCAAAGACTATAAAAATGGGACTCATTATCTCCCTGCTTGGCACTCAGCATCAAGGGTTGGAATTGGGGGTTAAATCACCAAAAATGATTCCCGGGCACGACACCGCTGCTGCCCACTGCTCCCCTCACCTCCCAGGGGGTGAACAAGGGGATGGGTCAAATGCAGAAGACAAATTTCACCACACCTAGTGTGTGTGTGTGACAATCATTGGTACTTTAACTTTAACAAGAATGACTGTGCATGTGAGCTTGGTATTGTTATGTATTTGTATCTATTTATCTATGTTCTTATGTGTTATTATGAATTTGCACTAAATTAGTTTTTGCTTATAATTTCATTGTACAATGTACAATGACAATAAAGATATATTCTATTCTATTCTTATACAATTCATCGCTGCTACAGTCGGCAAATTAGCGCAGATTCATTAAAAGCTGTGGCTGTAGGTAACTTCCTGATGTAATTTGTGTATTACGTCCACCAGATGGGAGTAGCTCCACGAGTACATGTATGATTATTAGTCAGCATCCAGCAGGTTTTCCTGTTCTGGTCTATGGTAATAAGCATATTAGCTCACCTTTGGTCACATGGTCAACGTCTGGACCGAGGCCTCTGGTTCTCCTCCTCCACTTCTCCACGCTGACATTTCTGCCTGACTCGCTCTCTTCCTTCTTCCCTTCCAGAGGTTCCCAGGAGAGTTTGATGGATTGGCCCCGTTTATGAAGCCACCACAGGCGATCAATCAAGGCCCCGATCACTGTGATCTGCTGTTGGACTTCAGCCCATCTTGCACTGTATAAAGGCCATAGAGGAGGTAGACACACATACAGTATTATGCATATTGCTACTCCTGCATACACTCACTGGCCACATTATTAGATACACATTCTGATACCACAGCTTCAATTGCAATATATTGCTTTAGGAGGGTCAAAACATTAGCATCAACTCTCAATGTTGCTGAAAATTATAACATTTGCTTTTTTTGTGTAGCTTTTGTGGTGGATCTCATTACAGAGGTGTAGGAGTACCTAATGATGTGGTTAAGTGTATTTCTCAAAACAAATATTTCTGTAGAAAAATAACGCCACTGTTCTTACAGTGGAATTTCAAATGTAGGTTAATAGCTCCATCTAGTGGTACAAAATATCAGCTACATCAGGAATTGTCCCACTAGGTTTCTCATTTTAAAGTCTTAAATTATGCAAAACCCAGCATTGGAGAGTGAAGTCAAATATATTTTATTGTTTAATACCTAGCAGAGAAAAGAAGTGTTTGTATGTACAACAACGAGTAGTAGCAATAAATTTGAGCACTGTGGCGGACTCAGCGTTTCCTCTTGGTCTCAAACTTGTAGATGGGAGCAGAACCAGGTGTCTCGTCCTTTACTTTCACTTTCTTGGTTTTATCCTGGTGCACACAAAGACGTGATTAAAAAAAATAGAAAGTCGACCTCAGAAGCTGGAAAAGTTATGTTACCTGTAGGTCCTTGCGTGCCTGGATTTTCTGGCTGATGACAAACAATTTGCTTTCGCGGTCGATCCTTTGGGAAAGAAGCCTGTACTCGAAGGACTGTTTCTTGGACAGTTTCTACACACGAGTGGAAGGGTGAAAACAGTCAGTTCCAGCTGGTATTGTATTTTTTTTTTTAGGGACAAACCAACATTTATTACGAGGACGTACCATGAGGTCGATGGGCTGTATCTCTCTGGGAAAGCGCTTGGTCCTCAGCGTGTCCACTGTCGGCCTGTTGTACGCTCGATCCACCAGCTCGGGGACAGTGTTGAGGTGCTCGGCCAAGTCAAACGACTGCACTGCAGATGCCAACATTCGTTGAAATATTACAAGATGATCGAAACACCACAACCAGCAAGCAAACAATGCAAATAGAGTTGTCTAGTTGTGTGCAATTATTTTGACTTGGGGGCCGAATTTAAAGAAAAAAATGTGTCTGGGGGCCGGTATATCTGATTTTTAGGAACACGAATACACACCCTCACAATGTCTTATTGAATGCTAAAATTTTTATGACAGACCGCCTTAAAAAACAATGGAATTTTTAATTTTTTTTACTAAATCAGACACCCAGAATGTCCATGAAAATAAAGAATGTGGGATTTACATTAACTATGACCAATAAAACACTGAATATTGACAACATATGAACATCACACCCCCTCTCGATCGATATTTTACAATCAAGCGAAACGCAACAAACAGCGAAACATGAACGCGAAGGGTAAAAAAAACAAAAAAAACCCACCTACAATCTGATATATTTGATATCACTAAGCTTTAGAACTTTGTTGTAAAAATCTCCTTCCGCTGGCCGCTCTGGAAACACTGTGGAAACGCTCCCCACGCACACTGCTTGGTGCCTCATCTGAGCTGCTGTGACTTAGATGACCATAGTAACTAATTAGATGACCATAGTAACTAATTAGATGACCATAGTAACTAACTAGATGACCATAGTAACTAGTATATCATGCAAAAGCGCAGATTCCAACTTTTGAAATACTTTGTATAGTTCAAGACTTACGGTCATTTGAAAACATCACTGCACATTATAATGGCAGCTACACTTTCCATCTTAAAGATCAAAACAATTTTTAAGGAATGTCCGACGGGCCAGATTGAAAAGCTTAACGGGCCATATGTGGCCATCAGGCCTTAATCTGCCCAGGTCGGCTTTATATTGAAACTTTCTTCCCTGGGAAGAAAGCCCGCCGTGCCACGCGCGCCAAGGGGCGGGTCGAAAAGCCCTGAGACTTCCATCTTCATCCCAGTAATGATCCTTCCGCAGGTTCACCTACGGAAACCTTGTTGCCAGTTGCAATGCCTCAGACTGGAAGTCTCTCCAGAGAGTGGTGAGGACGTCGGAAAAGATCATCAGGACTCCTCTTCCTCCTATCCAGGAGATCACAAAAAGCCGCTGCCTGACCAGGGCTCAGAAAATCTGCAAAGACTCCTCCCACCCCCACCAAGGACTGTTTTCACTGCTGGACTCTAGAAAGAGGTTCCGCAGCCTCCGAAGCAGAACCTCCAGGTTCTGTAACAGCTTCTTCCCTCAGGCCGTAAGACTCTTGAACGCATCACAATTATCCCCTCAACTCCCCCCAAAATGGATTAACTCACTGGAATAAAAAAGACAATATAACATACATACATAAACGTGGATGCATGTGAAAAAGTGCAATATATTTATCTGTACAGTAACCTATTTATTTATTTATATATGCACCTTATTGCTTTTTTATCCTGCACTACCAAGAGCTGATGTAACGAAATGTCGTTCTTATTTGTACTGTAAAGTTCAAATTTGAATGACAATAAAAAGGAAGTCTAAGTCTAAGTTTATCTCAGCGCTACTAAGTATTCACTGCAACAATCAAATTGACCACATTTTTGAAGAACAACTTTTTTTTTCTCCAATTTCATCCTCAACTCCTGCCTCATCAATAATACATTGGTGAGCATTTGACATAAGCAATGTCAAAGGACGAGACGTGTGACGCCACTTAAAGTACCAGTAGAATGGAAAAAACAAGTTGACTTCATATACTTAACTGGGTTTCATTGTATTCATTAAACCAACCGCCTACACACCACAAAATGCCACAATTAAGACAGGCATTATTGACTATTCCACTACAAATGTTTACGGCAATTTCCGTCACGATGGGAACGCTTCTGCACTCTGACCATATCAGCAGATCAGTCGTAGTGGAAATATGCAAAAATTAGAACAAGATGTGCTGTCAATCATTCACAATCCCTATATAAGACATGAACATACTGTATATGTTTTTCTTTTTTATGCATTCTAAGTCGTAAATAAATAAAAAGTCTAACAATTAATTAAATGGGGGCTCTCTATTCTGCCCACATAACCCTCTGGGTGTGTACTGTAATCTACAGTAGAATGCACAAAATGCTACTATACTGGGTGTACGGGTGACTATAAGGGTGTTATTTCATTTAAATGACTTTAATTCTGTTTAAATAAATTATTTAGAAGATTGTAAAAAATGTTTTATGTTCTCTGAAAATATTTGATTTATTGATAGTAATCCTACTGTGCGGAAATTAATTTACCACGGTCAGGCCTGGAACCAATTGGTCACAACTGTCGGAGACAACATTTGTAGTAATTATCCCATTTCCTACTATCATCAATTTCCATGAAAACGTGTCAATCTTTCATTTAATGTGAATATACTTCAGAAATGTTTCCTCCTCTTGCACGCCAAAATACAACTATCCATTCGGTTTTCTAACTAATACCAACCTTCCTTTTTGGAATCCACAAAAAAGGTGTGGTTGTTTTTTTGTCTGCCATCCACCTGTAGAAGATGGAGACTCGCCTTCATGCGCTCTATTTTCTGAAAAAGAAATGACCAACAGGGTTAATGGTGTGATGCGCTTAACTTTTCATTTCAGTCATGATTGGCTCTGTTTCCCCCCCCACTCAATGGTCAATTGTTTCGCAAATACTAAATACACAATTATTATTTTTTACACCCGCAGTTCAGCAGCCTCCTCTTACAAACCCCGTTTCCATAGGAGTTGGGAAATTGTGTTAGATGTAAATATAAATGGAATACAATGATTTGCAAATCATTTTCAACCCATATTCAGTTGAATGCACTACAAAGACAAGATATTTGATGTTCAAACTGATAAACTTTTTTTTTTTTTTGCTAATAATTAACTTAGAATTTCATGGCTGCAACACGTGCCAAAGTAATTGGGAAAGGGCATGTTCACCACTGTGTTACATGGCTTTTCCTTTTAACAACACTCAGTAAACGTTTGGGAGCTGAGACGACACATTTTTTCAGCTTCTCAGGTGGAATTCTTTCCCATTCTTGCTTGATGTACAGCTTAAGTTGTTCAACAGTCCGGGGGTCTCCGTTGTGGTATTTTAGGCTTCATAATGCGCCACACATTTTCAATGGGAGACAGGTCTGGACTACAGGCAGTCCAGTCTAGTACCCGCACTCTTTTACTATGGAGCCACGTTGATGTAACACGTGGCTTGGCATTGTCTTGCTGAAATAAGCAGGGGCGTCCATGGTAACGTTGCTTGGATGGCAACATATGTTGCGCCAAAACCTGTATGTACCTTTCAGCATTAATGGCGCCTTCACAGATGTGTAAGTTACCCATGTCTTGGGCACTAATACACCCCCATACCATCACAGATGCTGACTTTTCAACTTTGCTCCTATAACAATCCGGATGGTTCTTTTCCTCTTTGGTCCGGAGGACACAACGTCCACAGTTTCCAAAAACAATTTGAAATGTGGACTCGTCAGACCACAGAACACATTTCCACTTTGTATCAGTCCATCTTAGATGAGCTCGAAGCAGACGCCGTTTCTGGGTGTTGTTGATAAACGATTTTCGCCTTGCATAGGAAAGTTTTAACTTGCACTTACAGATGTAGCGACCAACTGTAGTTACTGACAGTGGGTTTCTGAAGTGTTCCTGAGCCCATGTGGTGATATCCTTTACACACTGTCGCTTTTTGATGCAGCACCGCTTGAGGGATCGAAGGTCACAGGCTTAGCTGCTTACGTGCAGTGATTTCTCCAGATTCTCTGAACCCTTTGATACTATTACGGAGCGTAGATGGTGAAATCCCTAAATTCCTTGCAATAACTGGTTGAGACAGGTTTTTATTAAACTGTTCAACAATTTGCTCACGCATTTGTTGACAAAGTGGTGACCCTCACCCCATCCTTGTTTGTGAATGACTGAGCATTTAATGGAATCTACTTTTATACCCACCTGTTCCCGATTTGCCTGTTCACCTGTGGGATGTTCCAAATAAGTGTTTGATGAGCATTCTTCAACTTTATCAGTATTTATTGCCACCTTTCCAAACTTCTTTGTCACGTGTTGCTGGCATCAAATTCTAAAGTTAATGAATGTTTGCAAAAAAAAAAAAGTTTATCAGTTTGAACATCAAATATGTTGTCTTTGTAGCATATTCAACTGAATATGGGTTGAAAATGATTTGCAAATCATTGTATTCCGTTTATATTTACATCTAACACAATTTCCCAACTCATATGGAAACGGGGTTTGTATTTACAGCTTGTCTCAGTTGTTGTTCTCAATGATGTGTTCTTGCATATTAGCTGAGGCGAGAGTATCTCCAGTGCCTTGATCTGTAATCATGAAAACACACAAGTGTATCCTTTTTGGAATTTATTTTGCCTTTACCTGAGACATCCTGTATAGAATACGGTGCTTCACTTTTTCAAAATTCTTAAATAAAATAAATTCATGTTTGTCCTAAAAATTCAACACACAAAACCCCATAATGACAATGTGAACATGTTTTTGTAATTTGAAAACATATTTAAAAAATACAAATTAAAAAAAAAACACAAAAGTAAATACTTTAAGCTGTACTTTCTGACAAAGATCCATCATCAAAGCATTGAGCAAAAGTTGTGAATACTTATGTACAGTACAGGCCAAAATTTTGGACACACCTTCTCATTCAATGCGCTTCCTTTATTCTTTACTGTAGATTGTCACTGAAGGCATGAAAACTATGAATGAACACATGTGGAATTATGTACTTAACAAAAAAAGGTGAAATAACCATACTTGCCAACCTTGAGACCTCCGAATTCGGGAGATGGAGGAGGTGTTTGGTGGTAGCGGGGGTGTATATTCTAGCGTCCCGGAAGAGTTAGTGCTGCAGGGGGTTCTGGGTATTTGTTCTGTTGTGTTTATGTTGTGTTACGGTGCGGATGTTCTCCCGAAATGTGTTTGTTATTCTTGTTTGGTGTGGGTTCACAGTATGGCACATATTTGTAACAGTGTTAAAGTTGTTTATATGGCCACCCTCAGTGTGACCTGTATGGCTGTTGATCAAGTATGCATGGCATTCACTTATGTGTGTGTAAAAGCCGCATACAATGTGACTGCCCTGCACACTGTTTGTATGGAGGAAAAGCTGACGTGACGATGGGTTGTAGAGGACGCTAAAGGCAGTGCCTTTAAGGCACGCCCCCAATACTGTTGTCCGGGTGGAAATCGGGAGAAATTCGGGAGAATGGTTGCCCCGGGAGATTTTCGGGAGGGGCACTGAATTTCCGGAGTCTCCCGGGAAAATTGGGAGGGTTGGCAAGTATGGAAATAACTGAAAACAAGGTTTTCACTTCACAAGTGTGTGTGAAGCTCATCGAGAGAATGCCAAGAGTGTGCAAAACAGTAATCAGCTATTTTAAAGAAACTAGAATATAAAATGTGTTCCAACTATCGTGGGATCACACTCCTCAGCCTTCCCGGTAAGGTCTATTCAGGTGTACTGGAGAGGAGACTACGCCGGATAATCGAACCTCGGATTCAGGAGGAACAGTGTGGTTTTCGTCCTGGTCGTGGAACTGTGGACCAGCTCTATACTCTCGGCAGGGTCCTTGAGGGTGCATGGGAGTTTGCCCAACCAGTCTACATGTGCTTTGTGGACTTGGAGAAGGCATTCGACCGTGTACCCCGGGAAGTCCTGTGGGGAGTGCTCAGAGAGTATGGGGTAACGGACTGTCTTATTGTGGCAGTTCGCTCCCTGTATAATCAGTGTCAGAGCTTGGTCCGCATTGCCGGCAGTAAGTCGGACACGTTTCCAGTGAGGGTTGGACTCCGCCAAGGCTGCCCTTTGTCACCGATTCTGTTCATAACCTTTATGGACAGAATTTCTAGGCGCAGTCAGGGCGTTGAGGGGATCTGGTTTAGTGGCTGCAGGATTAGGTCTCTGCTATTTGCAGATGATGTAGTCCTGATGGCTTCCTCCGGCCAAGATCTTCAGCTCTCACTGGATCGGTTCGCAGCCGAGTGTGAAGCGACTGGGATGAGAATCAGCACCTCCAAGTCCGAGTCCATGGTTCTCTCCCGGAAAAGGGTGGAGTGCCATCTCTGGGTTGGGGAGGAGATCTTGCCCCAAGTGGAGGAGTTCAAGTACCTCGGAGTCTTGTTCACGAGTGGGGGAAGAGTGGATCGTGAGATCGACAGGCGGATCGGTGCGGCATCTTCAGTAATACGGACGCTGTATCGATCCGTTGTGGTGAAGAAGGAGCTGAGCAGGAAGGCAAAGCTCTCAATTTACCGGTCGATCTACGTTCCCATCCTCACCTATGGTCATGAGCTTTGGGTTATGACCGAAAGGACAAGATCACGGGTACAGGCGGCCGAAATGAGTTTCCTCCGCCGGGTGGCGGGTCTCTCCCTTAGAGATAGGGTGAGAAGCTCTGCCATCCGCGGGGAGCTCAAAGTAAAGCCGCTGCTCCTCCACATCGAGAGGAGCCAGATGAGGTGGTTCGGGCATCTGGTCAGGATGCCACCCGAACGCCTCCCTAGGAAGGTGTTTCGGGCACGTCCGACCGGTAGGAGGCCACGGGGAAGACCCAGGACACGCTGGGAAGACTATCTCTCCCGGCTGGTCTGGGAACGCCTCGGGGTCCCCCGGGAGGAGCTGGACGGAGGAAAGTCTGGGCTTCCCTGCTTAAGCTGCTGCCCCCGCGACCCGACCTCGGATAAGCGGAAGAAGATGGATGGATGGATGGATAGAATATAAAATGTTTTCAGTTATTTCACCTTTTTTTGTTAAGTACATAACTCCACATGTGTTCATTCATAGTTTTGATGTGACAATCTACAATGTAAATAGTCATGAAAATAAAGAAAACGCATTGAATGAGGAGGTGTGTCCAAACTTTTGGCCTGTACTGTACATGTGATTTTATTTTTCTAATACATTTGTAAAAAAAATTTAATTTTTTTTTGAAATTGTTAGTATGGGATGTAGTCTGTAGAATTTTGAGAAATTAAATGATTTTATAACATTTTGGAATAAGGCTGTAAGATAACAAAACGTGGAAAAAGTGAAGCACTGTGTATACTTTCCGGGTGCACTGTACATATGACTGCTGAATTATTCTTAAACGTTAGAACATCAATGTTGTATCACACATTGGTGAACAGCCGAAAACAAGACAGGCGACTCCATATTTTACCGGCATCTCCTTAAAACGAGGAGTCTGGAGGACAGAGTGGTAGGAGATAAGATGTAAATAAAGGACAACATGCCTAACAAATAAGGAAATGGGATAGACGTAGTACCAATAGTGTTAAAGCACATTACACACACACACACACACACACAAACATACACATTGCAGATTCAAATGTACATTTTGTTTAACTTACCCTTGACTCCGCCACCCTCTTCAGCTCTACGTATTTGATATCTTGAGTCCTCATCACTTTCTTCTGCTCCTCTGTCATCGGGTCCCCCTCTTTAGACGTGTGAATGCCATCCTGTCGACCGGGAACAACATTAAAAGATATAATGATAAGCAACAGACCTTCACTGAGCGGCTACATTTGTGGAGACCTTATTGCTTGCCGCAGGAATGCTTTTGGAAGACATACTAGCATAGACCGTATTTTTCAGACTATAAGGCGCACTTAAAATCATTTAATTTTCTCAAAAATCGACAGTGCGCCTAATGTACAGAATAATTCTGGTTGTGCTTACCAGAGGTGGGACCAAGTCATTGTTTTGCAAGTCACAAGTAAGTCTCAAGTCTTTGCCCTCAAGTCCGAGTCAAGTCCCGAGTCAAGACAGGCAAGCCCCGAGTCAAGTCCAAAGTCAAGACTGGAAAGTCTCAAGTCAAGTCCTAAGTCCTGCATTTTGAGTTTCGAGTCCTTTCAAGTCCTTTTAACCACAGACTAATATATTAACACAGATTGTGTATGCTTTTCAAACGCTGTATTTATTTATTAAAACAAGTGCATTTTAAATTGCAGGAAAGAAAATTGTGCTGACATTGCACTTTATAATAGCACTATTAACCAGTCATTTTAAACATTAACTCATTCCTTTACAGAACAAACACATTGAAAAATAAAGTGCAAATGTACTTATTTGTACAAAAGTGTTAACATTGAAAAAACATGACATATACGTGAACATAACAAAAAAGTTGTACTTTTTATATGTCAGGGCCCTATGCTGCATTGCATTTGCAAAAGACCAAATTAGCCAAGAGTCTGTCAGTCATTTGTGCACGATGGGGGCGTAGTATGATGCCACCATGGCTGAAAACTCGCTCCACTGGAGCACTGGAGGCAGGCACTGCCAAGACTCTCATGGCCACTCGGAACAGTGAAGGAAGAGTCTTCATGTTCAATGCCCAGAACAAAAGGGGGGAGAGAGTTGTTTTGGGTTGGTGCACTACTTGTAAGTGTATCTTGTGTTTTTTATGTTGATTTAATAAAAAAGAAAAAGAAAAAAATATATATATATTTCTTGTGCGGCCCGATACCAATCGATCCACGGACCAGTACCGGGCCGCGGCCCGGTGGTTGGGGACCACTGAGGTAAACAACCAACAGTATGTCAGAAAGCTAGCTAAAACGGTACACATATTCATAATATAGTATACATTTTAACTGACCTTTATTTTACTATTTTTGTCTTTTTTTAGGTGGCTAAAATACGCGGTGCTGCTGACCGCCGTCTAACGTTACGTGTGATATATTGACTAACGTAACCCTGCTTAAAAAAATCACTGAACAAAAAGTATGAATAAGGTAGTGAACTGCAACAGATTCCCGTGTTTGCAATAACGTTATAACGTTAGCAGTGAGTTTACAGCCTCACTGATTTAACTACACAGCAAATAAAAGTCACGTTACTTAGCCAATAAACGTTATCTTACATTCAAAACTTACCGTTCTTTGTGCAACTTCAAATGCCGGACGAAGTTGGAAGTTGTTGCCTCTCCATGAGTAATTTTCGAACCGCATGTGTTGCATACTGCAAACCGTTTTGTGTTGACCACCTCGTAATTTTTATACCCAAACAAAATTATTTTAGGTATCATTTTTTGTTCACTGGCGTGTGGTTTGGACAGTCTTCTTCGTTGGTTGTCCTGCAATTTGATTGGATGAATGCTTTGTGATGAAAACAAAGTAGATCTAATTTGATTGGCTGTTGTACTGAGACCACACCAGCTGACACACGCAACGCTGATAGACAAGTACACGATGAAAAATACGGAGCGCTCCCGAATAACTTTTTCATCTTTGGGTTTTGGGGAAAGTAGCAAGTCATGTCAAGTCATGTCAATTCAAAAGGCTCAAGTCCAAGTCAAGTCACAAGTCATTGATGTTAAAGTCTAAGTCGAGTTGCAAGTCTTTTTACATTTTGTCAAGTCGAGTCTAAAGTCATCAAATTCATGACTCGAGTCTGACTCGAGTCCAAGTCATGTGACTCGAGTCCACACCTCTGGTGCTTACCGACCTCAAAGCTATTTTATTTTGTACATGTACATGGTGTAATGATAAGTGTGACCATTCGAGGGCAGCTAGCTACAAAGCAAGGTTGGTTGCATTAACAACTGCACTCTCGTTCTGGTAACCAGGCAAAATAGGATGTGATCACTTAGCAATGGGAGAGAACACGCTAAAAGCCAATCACATAATAGTATCAAGTTTGGTTGCACCATTGTGCCATCTCGCTGTTGATTCTCTGCATGGAGTGAGAAGAGAAAGTAAAAATGAGTAATGCAGAGAGAAAATAAATTGTCGATACCACAGGAAAAGTCACCTCGACAGTAAATATTAGGTACGAACTGAAGTGCAGTGCAGTATAAATAAAATAAATCACAAAATATAACAAATGTGCTACTTTAAAACAAAAGTAATTTGGCCAATAATATTTAAATAGTAATTACTTTCAAACGCAAATCCCATAGGGGTGATGAAAGGATGGTCAGCGACAGAGCTGCGGCCTGCAACCATGACCCCGCACTCCCTCCCCTCTGTTGCAACATATCTCGAGATGTACGTTGTAATATGTATATGTGCTTTGCTATGGAAGTTTTTTTCCCAGTCTAGATTGTATTTTTTTTTTACTCATCCTTCCCCAGCGTTTAACCTTTTCCCCATCTTTTACGGGGCGCCTTGTGGCGACCCATCAGCGTTCCTGTTCTGTAACCCTGTACACTGTTTGTTTGTCTAATCGTGAACAGGTTTGTGCTGAAAACAAAGTTTTGTTGTACTTGTGCAATGACAATAAAGACCTATCTATCAAATAACATGATTTCCTTTCCACAATTAAATAGGAATAACAGACCAAATTAAATATTACACAGCGTGACACTAAACCTGCAAAAAAATAGTTCCTCTCAGCTTTCTCTAAGTTTAAATTTTCACACTATTTTGTTACACCTTGTTAAGCATTTCTTACATTCTACATATTTGTGTATCTTAATTTAAGAGGTTATAACAGTCATAAAAAGGGATTTTTAGAGCTTTTTTTTTTACATTGAGTGTTTCTATGGTTGTGTTGACATTTTCTTTTCTCTAAGGGGATTATAAATCAGAGGACGGTTACATTCATCTATCCTCCCATTTTTTTTACTGCTTGTCGCTCTCGGGGTCGCGGGAGGGTGCTGGAGCCCATCTCAGCTGCATTCGGGCGGTCGGCGGGGTACACCCTGGACAAGTCGCCAGCTAATCGCAGGGCCAACACAGATAGACACACAACCATTCACACACACCAATTGAGTGTTAAAGTTAAAGTACCAATGATTATCATACACACACACTAGGTGTGGCGAAATTATTCTCTGCATTTGACCCATCAACCTTGATCACCCCCTGGGAGGTGAGGGGATGGTGGCCGTGCCCTGGAATCAACCAATTTCAACCCTTGATGCTGAGTGCCAAGCAGGGAGGTAATGGCTCCCATTTTTATAGTCTTTGGTGTGACTCGACCGGGGTTTGAACTTACAACCTACCGATCTCAGGACGGACACTCTAACCACTAGGCCACTGAGTGTTGCCAATCAACCTATCCCCAGGTGCATGTTTTTGGAGGCGGGAGGAAGCCGGAGTACCCGGAGGGAATCCACACAGTCACGGAGAGAACATGCAAACTCCACACAGAAAGACCCCTCGCCCGGGGATCGAACCTGGCTCTTTCTTATTGCGAGGCGCACACAAACCAACCCCTGACCACCATGCTGCCAGGATTACATTTGAAATAAAAATGTTAACATTCTTTTTTTCTCTCTCCTGGTCCTTATTTTCGATAGATCATAAAAAACATCGCCCGGTCCCAGTGTATGTGTCACACATAATAGCACAGGCAATAGAGATTCCAGTTTTGACACATTTTCACCCTTTTTTCCACAGTTTAGGAGCAGAATAGTTACATGAGAAAAATATGCTGCCATTGTTATGGTTACCTTTATCTGCGAGTTGACCATGTTATGGTAGAACTCGTCTGGATTCTTCTCCAGAGCCTTCTTCTTAAGGGCTTTGAGGGTGTTTTGCTTCTTGTGGTAGTCACTGTTAGAACACAATCAATGGCTGTAGTTAAATATATGTGTTAAAGCCTAGACCAGTGTTTTTCAACCTTTTTTGAGCCAAGGCACATTTTTTGTGTTGAAAAAATCTGGAGGCACACCACCAGCAGAAATCATTAAAAAAAACTAAACTCAGTGGACAGTAAAAAGTCACTGTCGCAATTGTTGGATATGACTTTAAACCATAACCAAGCATGCATCAATATAGCTCTTGTCTCAAAGTAGGTGTACTGTTTTTGAATGATTGATTGAGATTGCACAGTACAGTACATATTCCGTACAATTGACCACTAAATGGTAACACCCGAAAAAGTTTTTCAAATTGTTTAAGTCGAGGTCTACGTTAATCAATTCATGGTATATACCGGTACATTGAATTATTTACATTATTTACAATCCGGGGGGGTGGGATGCAGAGGGGGTTGGGACGGGGGCGGGGGGTTAGGTTGGGTTGCTATCAGCATACTTCAGTCATCAACAATTATATCATCTGAGAAATGGATATTGTAACAGTGAAGGTCTCACTTCGTAAGATATGTACAGCGACCTGTCACTAGGGATGATACTCGAAACCGGTTTTCCCGGTTGTTCGATAAGAAAAGAACAGAGTCCTCGGACTCTAATCCCTTTTTGAGAACCGGTGCCCTTTATCGAGACCACTATAGTAAAGAAAAAGAGTTGGTTCTTTATTCGAATCCCTGGGAACGAATACCGTTCCGACAAGAAATGCCCCGTGGGACATCACAAGAAATGACGTCATGTTGCTCAAGTGTTTCCCACACATTCATTTATTTGTGGCGGCCCGCCACGAAAGAATTACGTCCGCCACAAATGGATTTTCTGGCTTTTGACTCGCTCGACCGCTCATAAAAGCAATGGGACTCTGTCTGTGAATGTACCTTGTAGTTACAACTCCGGTGCAGTAGGTGGCGGTAGCCTACTATGCATTGTAACTCCGCCAATAGCACTTAATTTACCATTGTGGGCCAGAAGAAGAAGAAGAAGACGGCGGAGTAAAAGAACGGACCGACCGGATCAAAATACGAGGGTAATATAGGTTGTAGGTAGATAGGTTATAGCTGCATCGCTCGCGGCTCGTCATATATTTAACGTTAATCCGTGATTTCACCGAGCGTTTCACTCACGGTGAGCAGCCTGACGCTGCTTCATTAACACCGCCGCTGTTGTCACGTCACGTGTTACCATACTGACGAGCTAACGTGTCCAGGTTATAACCCTGTTGTCAATAAACGCACGTGGAGACGGTGCTTCAGATACTGCATTAATAATGAAGCTAAATTGTCCACTGTCCACTGCAGCATGTGAATGCAATGAAAAGAATCAAATCTGAGCCAACCAGCTGTTAAAATGTTGTCCAGGTTAATGTTTTGGCCATTAAAGGCCCTTCATTTCAAGATTTCAACTGTGATCGGGCTTTAAACAGGTGGCTGACCTGTTCAGATGGGTGTAACTCAGGGGTGCTCACACTTTTTCTGCAGGCGAGCTACTTTTCAATTGATCAAGTCGTGGGGATCTACCTCATTCATATATATAATTTATATTTACTTATTTATGAAATATATGTTTTTGTTAACAAGTTAAAGGTGTTTAATGATAATGCAAGCATGTTTAACACATATAGTTAATAAATTAAAGGTGTTTAATGACAATACAAGCATGTTTAACACATATAGTTAATATTGTTAACAAGTTAAAGGTGTTTAAAAATAATACAAGCATGTTTAACACATATAGATTCCTTTCTTTCATGAAGACAAGAATATAAGTTGATGTATTACCTGATTGTGATGACTTGCATTGATAGGAATCAGACAGTGGTGATGATAACGTCCGCATTTTCGAATGGAGGAGAAAAAAAGTCCTCCTTTCTGTCCAATACCACATGAAAGTGGTTGGTTTTTGGCATCTTATTTGTCCAGCTTCTGTACTCCTTTGTATACACTTTACAAGAAATACATTGTCGGCAAACTCCGTAGCTTGCTAGCTTGTGCACGCCAGCTTTCTGAGACTCTTATTTTGTTAGCGCAACTGTGCAGTCGGTCTTTGGAGTTTTGACGACAGGTACGGCGCCAGAATCTGTTGAAATAAAGTGTTTCTCGCCTTCCTGTTGGTAATTTTAATGAGCTAAATATGTACATAAAGTGTTGTACTTATATTCCAACTCCGCGTTCTTCTTGGTCATCGCCGCTGCCGCCGTCACCCCCCGCCCCCCGACCACACCACCACAAATAGATGCCTGTCCTGTGGGAAACACTGTGCTCAGTCATTAGGCGCAGATTGGGAAAGCAGGAAAAAAATGGACCGGAAAAAGCGCTCCAAGGCATGGCTTCATTTCACCAAAAAAACGAGGAAGCGACAATATGCAATTATTGCCAGGCTTCGCTCTCATGTAAGGGGGGAAGCACAACAAGCGTGTCGTGTCTTTGACACATGTTGAAGCAGCGACAGAGACGACGAAGAACGCCCCTCTTCTTCTGCCAGCTGCCCCAGGCCCAGCTACAGTGGCGGTGACGCCGGTGAGTAACTAACGATAACTGTTGCCGGTTAATTTCCATATCTGCTCACTTGTAGTAACGTTACCTCTTATGTCAACCAGGACTGCAGTAATGTTAGCTAGACTAACGTTACCTAAGCATAGTCAGTGGCTAACGGTAATGTTAACGTGAGCCTTTTTGTATGCGTCTGATAACGTTAACGTTATCTTGTAGCCTACATCACGACAGAGTTTGCAAGTCTGTCTAATAAACTAGTGCTTTCTTTATTTCTTTAGTTTATTTGGAACATGAACACACTTACAGTATAATACATCAGTTTCATATCATTTCACTTTACAGGAGTAGGAAGAAGTAAAGCTTATTTAATCCTACCCCTTTCCCACTTCATAGCGTTTACAAATATATACATCATTTACTGACCTTTTTATAATACAATATCTGTGAATTAGTATATACAACAGTTTTGTAATATGTAATTAATTAATTCAGTCATTATAAATATACTGAGATGAAGAATATCTTATTTTCAATAAGGTTGAAAGTATTTCTCATAATTCTTCTTCTTTGTATTTTGTAAGCACTATTCATTTGAACAACCTCTCAAACTGGATCATATCAGTACATTTTTTAACTTCTTTACTTCATCCATTCCATCATTTAATTCCACATCATTTTAGCTGTTTGCAATTTTATCAAATCATCGAACTTTAATATTTTTGACTCAATAAATAAAGTGTTTGTATGTTCTCTATATCCAACATTATGTATCAGTCTAATTTTTTTTTTTTGTAACACGGTTAACGAATGTAGCGCACATTTGTAGTTATTTCCCCACATTTCTGCACAATCACTCAGATATGGTAATACTATAGTAGCGAGCAGTATAGAATGCGAAGTGATTTGTTAAACCAAATATTGTGTGTTTTTTTTCCATATACAACAACCTATCTGGACTCGATAAGGGAATTGATAAGGAATCGGTTCGGTAAGAGGATTCGATAATAGGCTCGAACTCGATCATTTCTTATCAAACATCATCCCTACCTGTCACATCACGCCGTGACTTATTTTGAGTTTTTTGCTGTTTTCCTGTGTGCAGTGTTTTAGTTCTTGTCTTGCGCTCCTATTTTGGTGGCTTTTTCTCTTTTTTTGGTATTTTCCTGTAGCAGTTTCATGTCTTCCTTAGAGCGATATTTCCCGCATCTACTTTGTTTTAGCAATCAATAATATTTATTATAAATATTTAATATTTGTTTTTATCCTTCTTTGAGGGGACATGGTTGATTGTCATGTCATATTCGGACGTACATTGTGGACGCCGTCTTTGCTCCACAGTAAGTCTTTGCTGTCGTCCAGCATTCTGTTTTTGTTTACTTTGTAAGCCAGTTCCATACCTGCCAACTTTTGAAATCAGAAAAACCTAGTAGCCAGGGTCCAGGTCCAGGGTCCACGCAAAATGATTATTAGCATTCAGACAGGTTAAAATGTTGCTAAAACCATCACTGTTTGGGCGACGAAAAACGTTGAAAGTTTTCCACTTGTATCGCTAGCAACGGCATTAGACTTGTGTTTTTTTGTCCCAACGTGGTCTTTTACATCGCTAATTCCTCCGTGTCCGATCGAAAAATCTTGTCTGCACAAGGTGCAATTCGCGTAGTTTTCACCCTTTTTGGAACGGATAATTATTCCCGGATAGGCTTTTGAATATTCTTCACGGAATGACTAGTTTTCTTTTCGGTTTAAGACTCGTTTGCGATTTTTCTCCGGCTGATTCCATGATCGTTCGCTCGTTTGGAAACAATGGCAACTGTATGGCGTCACATTAGTGCCAAAAATCCGAGCGCATAAAAACTGTTATCGCGCGCTGATTCTCCACTTCGTGCGCGCGCGCGACACCATTTTGCGCGCGCGTGGTGCCTTTCTGCGCGCGCGCGCGACGCCTTTCTGCACGCGCGCGACGCCTTTCTGCGCGCTCTCTGTGTACCGTATTTTACGCACTATAAGGCGCACCTAAAAACCACAATTTTTCTCAAAAGCTGACAGTGCGCCTAATAACCCGGTGCGCTTTATTACGATTCATTTTCATAAAGTTTCGGTCTCGCAACTTCGGTAAACAGCCGCCATCTTTTTTCCCGGTAGAACAGGAAGCGCTTCTTCTTCTACGCAAGCAACCGCCAAGGAAAGCACCCGCCCCCATAGAACAGGAAGCGCTTCACCCGCCCCCATAGAAAAGGAAGCGCTTCACCCGCCCCCGGAAGAAGAAGAAAAAACGCGCGGATATCACCGTACGTTTCATTTCCTGTTTACATCTGTAAAGACCACAAAATGGCTCCTAATAAGCGATCCGGTTCATAAAAAGACGCAATCTCTCCATCCGCACACGGATTACTACCGTATTTCACAGCAACTGATATTCCTGTGAACCGCACTGTGGAACGGGAGCACGTACGGTGAATATTCGCACCACAGGGAATGAAGTCATCCTTCACTGTGGTTCTAGCTTGCCATGCTAACTTCCACTCATGGTGATATTCAAAAGGAAGACCTTGCCAAAAGAGACCTTTCCAGCCGGCGTCATCATAAAAGCTAACTCGAAGGGATGGATGGATGAAGAAAAGATGAGCGAGTGGTTAAGGGAAGTTTACGCGAAGAGGCCGGGTGGCTTTTTTCACACAGCTCCGAAGGCGAACACACCTTCACTAAGACGGGCAGACAGCCTCGGACGACATACGCCAACATTTGCCAGTGGATCGTAAATGCTTGGGCAGATATTTCGGTCACAACTGTGGTCCGAGCTTTCCGGAAGGCAGGATTCACAGAACAACAGCGACACTGACTCCCGATGACTTCTACGAGACGGAACCGGCCATTTTGGATCCCGTATTCGCCCAACTTTTCAATTCGGACACCGAAGACGAAGAATTCGAAGGATTTACGAATGAAGAATAACTTCAGAAGGTGAGCGCTATGTTTATTTTGTGTGTTGTGACATTAACGTTAAAGCAACATTATGTTGCTATTGTTCTACACCATTTTGAATTTTACTATGTTTGTGATTGCACATTTGCGTACATTTTGGGACAGAGTTGTTAGAACGCTGGTTTTCAATATATTATTAAAGTTTGACTGAACTATCTGACTGTTTTTTTGACATTCACTTTAGCGCAGCGTTTTTTTGACATTCACTTTAGCGCAGCGTAGGCGCGGCTTTTAGTCCGGGGCGGCTTATTGGTGGACAAAATTATGAAATATGTAATTCATAGAAGGTGCGGCTAATAATCCGGTGCGCCTTATAGTGCGGAAAATACGGTACTCCTGGCATCTCTCCTCGCGCTGTCATGTTTCTTTTTGGCACTTTGGGGGCGGGTATGCTTAGACGGCCCCTTCTTTCTGATTGGCTGTGAGCATTTTTCATATGACCAATCATTCTCCAGTGTAGCAACGTTGTAGCCATCTTACTTCAGACATCTAGCCTCAATCATTACATTGATGTCAATGGTACATGTACTACTTAAATTACCATAACTTGCTCGTTTTCGACCAATTTACAAACGGTTTGCCTTGTTACAAATCTTATTACATGTAGATATGACATAGTATGCTGTTGAAATTACCTCTTTCGCTTTAAAAAAAAAAAAGACCTAATTGTGCCACATAGTTGTGTAGGGTCAGTGTTAGTCAGTTCTCTGATTATTTTAAACTGTTTCAGAATACATTATTAAAAGCTATTTTTAACATTTTAAAAACAAAATTCAAAGATTATTTCATTAATTTTATGGCTGAATCAAAAGAAATTCCATAAATTAGAAAACAAATGTTCAAGAAGAAGTGAAAATATAAAATAATGTTATGGTTGGATGTTATTGCTGGTGGACCAGTTCTGGCTGAAAGATGTGATTATGGTGTTTGTTGTCTTATTATTTATTTGGGTCACATTTTGTATTACCCTGTATTGTGTTTACGTGGTATGAAATAACCTTCATCAGCGCGCGAATTTTTTTTATCCACTTCTTCCTCCGTAAATCTTGATACATATTGACGATGACCCGCCCTGCTATACTTCTGATTGGCTCTGAGCATTTTTCAGCGTTTTTTCGCCTGACCAATCAGAAAGAAGAGGCCGTCTAAGCATACCCGCCCCAAAAGTGCCAAAAAGAAACATGACAGCGCGAGGAGAGATGCCAGGAGTACACAGAGAGCGCGCAGAAAGGCACCACGCGCGCACAAAATGGTGTCGCGCGCGCGCACGAAGTGGAGAATCAGCGCGCGATAACAGTTTTTATGCGCTCGGATTTTTGGCACTAATGTGACGCCATACAACTGGTGCCTCGTGCTTGGCAGCGGTGCTATAAATAGCCTCGCGCATGGCATTCGGAATGGCTCGATAGGAAGTTACGGGAAGCAGTGTCGATTGTCATTGTTGTTACGCGATTTTGTGAATAAAACTTTTTTTTAAATATATATTTTTAATTAATGAAAAACCGTACTTTTTATCACTGCAACCGTAACCCGGAATAGGTTGATGAAAACCGTACTAATTACGGGAAAACCGGAGTAGTTGGCAGGTATGCAGTTCTGTTTTAGTTTCTTAGTTTCGTTCTGCATAGCCTTCCCTAAGCTTCAATGCCTTTTCTTAGGGGCACTCACCTTTTGTTTATTTTTGGTATTAGACACAATTTTACCTGCACGCTGCCTCCCGCTGTTTCCGACATCTACAGAGCAATTAGCTACCGGCTGCCACCTACTGATATGGAAGAGTATTACACGGTTACACTGCCGAGCTCTAGACAACACAGACACTCAACAACAACACATAATTTGCAGACAACTATTACTGGTGTAACCTATTTTTATGGACTTGCCTCTTTGTGATGTTAAGTTCCTGTTATAAGCTGTTACACAGTACATGCTTTCCGCTCTTAGCGCCTTCAAAATAAGAGCTCAAGGCATGTACAGTATAACAGCCTATAACAGGAACTTAACACCACAAAGAGGCAAGTCCATTAAAATAGGTTACACTGGTTTGCGAAATAATGTTTTAACCCAAATAGGTGAAATTAGACAATCTCCCACGGCACACTAGATTTTAATTCGCGGCACACTAGTGGTTGACAAACACTGGCTTAGACACACTTCTAAACTTACTCTGCACGGAGTTTGTAGTCTTTCTTCTTCTGTAGGAGTCCCAAATGCTTCCTAAACGCAGGCTGAGCGGACACACAAAAGTTTTAGTGTTAAATAACAAATCATGTTAAATAAACATAAGCGTGGCCATGTTAGCCTTTGGCTAGGTCGGCTAGCTCACCTGAGATCGTTCATGGTGGTTTCTCTGTCGGGATTTTAAGGCTTTTCTGAACGACGACATATCTGAAAAATGTCAGAAAAAGACGTATTGTACAAGATTTTTTTTAAATGCCCTTAAATTAAAACTTGGGACATTCAACGCTCGTGTGCTGCTCCTCAAATCGCTTTCCGTACAACCACGTGGTTTCCGGTTTGGCGTGCAGCGTTTTATTTCATCCCGCAGATTCGCCACGAAAATAAACATACTAAAAACGTTGTGTAGGTCTTTATTCGTAAGTCTAACACGCTAAATAATTGTGAAATATTTTTACAGGTACGATTTGTCATCCGAACGATGGTAAAGTGGAATAAAAATGTCACTTGGGAGCGCCGAGTACCAACTGGGTGAGTTTAGGTAAAGACGACAGGGAGCGCTGTTTTACAGATGCGTCGAATATAGGATAGGACAGCCTTTTTTTTCCTCTATTTTTTTATTTATTTTATAAACCTTTATTTATAAATTGCAACATTTACAAACAATTGAGAAATAATAATATATATTTTTTTAAGTTTAAAAAAAAATCAGTAAAAAACAGCGCCAGGGGGTTGTAAACTCAATAAAGTAACTAAAATCTATCCATCCATTTCTACCGCTTGTCGCGAGGGGCGCTGCAGCCTATCTCAGCTGCATTCGGGCGGAAGGTGCGCTACACCCTGGACAAGTCGCCACAAGGGGTCGAATAAAATAAACCTTTATATATAAATTGCAATATTTACAAACAATTGAGAAATAATAATTATCAAAAAAAGTACAAAAACAGTAAAAAAAACAGTGCCAAGGGGTAATGTAAACTCAATAAAGTAACTGAAATCCATCCATCCATTTTCTACCGCTTGTCCCTTTCGGGGTCACGGGGGGTGCTGGAGCCTATCTCAGCGACATTCGGGCAGAAGGCGGGGTACACCCTGGACAAGTCGCCACAAATGCATCGAATATAGGATAGGACAGCCTTTTTTTTTAAATGTAATTTAATTTGAATTATTTTAATTTTATAAGCCTTTATTTATAAATTGCAACTTTTACAAACAATTGAAAAATAATATTATTCAAAAAAAGTACAAAAACAGTACAAAACAGCACCAGGGGGTTATAAACTCAATAAAGTAGCTAAATTCCATTCATCCAATTTCTACCGCTTGTGCCTTTCGGGGTCACGGGGGGGCGCTGGAGCCTATCTCAGCTGCATTCGAGCGGAAGGCGGGGTACACCCTGGACAAGTCGCCACAAAATGCGTCGAATATAGGATAGGACAGCCTTTTTTTAATTTTCAATTGTTTTTTTTTTTTTATTGTATAAACCTTTATTTATAAATTGCAACATTTACAAACAATTGAGAAATAATAATAATCAAAAACAGTACAAAAACAGTACAAAACAGCGCCAGGGGGTTATAAACTCAATAAAGTAGCTAAAATCCATTCATCCATTTTCTACCGCTTGTGCCTTTCGGGGTCACGAGGGGCGCTGGAGCCTATCTCAGCTGCATTCGAGCGGAAGGCGGGGTACACCCTGGACAAGTCGCCACAAATGCGTCGAATATAGGATAGGACAGCCTTTTTTTAATTTTACATTTTTTTTTTTTTTTTATTGTATAAACCTTTATTTATAAATTGCAACATTTACAAACAATTGAGAAATAATAATAATGAAAAACAGTACAAAAACAGTACAAAACAGCGCCAGGGGGTTGTAAACTCAATAAAGTAACTAAGATCCATCCATCCATTTTCTACCGCTTGTCCCTTTCAGGGTGGCGGGGGGCGCTGAAGCCTATCTCAGTTGCATTCGGGCGGAAGGCGGGGTACAGCCTGGACAAGTCGCCACAAATGCGTTGAATATAAGATAGGACAGCCTTTTTTTAAATGTATTTAATTTTATTTATTTATTTTTTTTATACACCTTTATTTTTAAATTGCAACATTTACAAACAATTGAGAAATAATAACAATAATCACAAAAAGTAAAAAAAAACAGTACAAAAACAATACAAAACAGCGCCGGGGGTTGTAAACTCAATAAAGTAACGGAAATCCATCCATCTATTTTCTACTGCTTGTCCCATTCAGGGTTGCGGGGGGTGCTGGAGCCTATCTCAGCGACATTCGGGCGGAAGGCGGGGTACAGCCTGGACAAGTCGCCACAAATGCGTCGAATATAGGATAGGACAGCCTTTTTTTTTTTTAAATGTAATTTAATTTGAATTTTTTTAATTTTATAAACCTTTATTTATAAATTGCAACTTTTACAAACAATTGAAAAATAATAATAATCAAAAAAAGTACAAAAAAGTACAAAAACAGTACAAAACAGCGCCAGGGGGTTATAAACTCAATAAAGTAGCTAAAATCCATTCATCCATTTTCTACCGCTTGTCCCTTTCGGGGTCGCGGGGGGCGCTGGAGCCTATCTTAGCTGCATTCGAGCGGAAGGCGGGGTACACCCTGGACAAGTCGCCACAAATGCGTCGAATATAGGATAGGACAGCCTTTTTTTAATTTTACATTTTTTGTTTTTTTTATTGTATAAACCTTTATTTATAAATTGCAACATTTACAAACAATTGAGAAATAATAATAATGAAAAACAATACAAAAACAGTACAAAACAGCGCCAGGGGGTTGTAAACTCAATAAAGTAACTAAGATCCATCCATCCATTTTCTACCGCTAGCGGGGGGCGCTGAAGCCTATCTCAGTTGCATTCGGGCAGAAGGCGGAGTACACCCTGGACAAGTCGCCACAAATGCGTCGAATATAGGATAGGACAGCCTTTTTAAAAATGTATTTAATTTTTTTTTAAACATTTTATACACCTTTATTTTTAAATTGCAACATTTACAAACAATTGAGAAATAATAACAATAATCACAAAAAGTACAAAAACAGTACAAAAACAATACAAAACAGCGCCAGTGGGTTGTAAACTCAATAAAGTAACGAAAATCCATCCATCTATTTTCTACTGCTTGTCCCTTTCGGGGTCGCGGGGGGTGCTGGAGCCTATCTCAGCGACATTTGGGCGGAAGGCGGGGTACACCCTGGACAAGTCGCCACAAATGTGTTGAATATAGGATAAGACAGCCTTTTTTTTCAATTTAATTTAATTAGATTTTTTTTATTTTATAAACCTTTATTTATAAATTGCAACATTTACAAACAATTGAGAAATAATAATAATCAAAAAAAGTACAAAAACAGTACAAAACATCGCCAGGAGGTTGTAAACTCAATAAAGTAACTAAGATCCATCCATCCATTTTCTACCGCATGTCCCTTTCGGGGTCGCGGGGGGTGCTGGAGCCTATCTCAGCTGCATTCGGGCGGAAGGCGGGGTACACCCTGGACAAGTCGCCACCTCATCGCAGAAGTAACTAAAATATAATGCAAAATATATGTGTATATAACAAAGTGCAAAGCCATAGGCTAACACAAGTTCAGTAAATAATTAAAACATTTGGAACACAGCAGGATAAGACAGACTTTATTCATCCCTCATTGGGGCAATTATGTGGTTTCAGGCAAGATACAAAAAGTCCACAACAAATTTTTAAAAAAACACAGAGCTGATGCAGCCAGCTTCAGTGGCACCATTTCTACATACAGCTACAAAAGGTGTGGCAGAGATCCAGCAGCTGGTCTCCAGGGCAAACATGACCACGGCCCAAACGTTCCCCCAAGGCAGCTTTAAAGGTCTATAAAAACCCTACTTAAAGAACTCTATATGCCTATTTAATCTTTATTAAGTATCAGAAAAAGACACTTGTTTATACCAGCGTATCCTTAAATTAATAGTATGAAATATTATACTTTCTGCCAATGTAAAATGTCGCTTGGAAGCGCCAAGTTCCAACTGGATGAGCTTAGGTAGCCACGACAGGGAGCGCTGTTTTACGGATGCGTCGAATATTGGATAGGACAGACTTTATTCATCCCACAATGGGGCAATAACGTGGTTTTAGTGCAGATACAAAAATTCCACAAAAAAGTCCACAAAAAATAAAAAGAACACATTTCTACGTACAGCTACAAAGGTGAAACGCACCGAAAAAACAACAAATGAGCAATAAATTGCACACATTACGCACATATGATTGCACCATGCACAGACAATGAACAAAACAAAATAAAACGGGACCTCCTAAAAAAAAGCAGATATTTAAAAAAATTATTAATATTAATATACTTAGTCATCTATAACCCAAAGTTTTGTCTTTAAATATATATATAATATCTCTTTTAAGCATGTTTTAGCATCAAAATGGCACAACCCTACTTTTCAGTATGCGGCCCTTGGTGAAAAAGGTTTAGACACCCCTGATCTAAACTATTAGAAAATCTCAAAACAAACTTTTAGTTTATTAAAAATACATTTACAAAATAATACTTACTTAATAATTAATTTGAAAAATGACAACAACCATAATAAACACTGTTAAATGTGTGAACATTCATATTTTAGTACGGGCAGAATATTTGAGACACTCGGTTATGCAGTTAAACTATGGTAATAGTGTTTTTGTTCTATTTTTACGTAGGAAAAAAACAACAGTAGAAATGTAAGGAAAAAGAGCAACAAATGATATGTAATTAGAAAAAGCTGAAATGTTTTAACTAATAATTAATAATACACTTAGTCACCTGTAATACAAAGCTGACTCAATATCTTTTTTAGCATTTAAATATATATATATATATATATATATATATATATATATATATAAATAAATATATATATATATATATATATATATAAATATATATATTTAAATATATATATATATTTAAATATATATATATATATATATATATATATATACATATATATATATATATATATATATGTATATGTATATATATATATTTCAGTCACACCTTAAAAAAAAACAGTATGACTCTACAAATGCCTTCCCGTTCCCTGTTACCGTATTTTTCGGACTATAAGGCGCACTTAAAATCCTTTCATTTCCTCAAAAATTGACAGTGCGCCTTATAACCCGGTGCCCCTAATGTACGGAATAATTCTGGTTGCGCTTACCGACCTCGAAGCAATTTTATTTGGTTTGATTGAAACTTTTATTAGCAGATTGCACCATACAGTCAATATTCCGTACAATTGACCACTAAATGGTAGCACCCGAATAAGTTTTTCTATATATATATATATATATATATATATATATATATATATATATATATATATATATATATATATATATATATATATATATATATATATATATATATATATATATATATATATATATATATATATATATATATATATATATATATATGGGACGGCGTGGCGCAGTGGAAGAGTGGCCGTGCGCGACCCGAGGGTCCCTGGTTCAATCCCCACCTAGTACCAACCTCGTCATGTCCGTTGTGTCCTGAGCAAGACACTTCACCCTTGCTCCTGATGGGTGCTGGTTAGCGCCTTGCATGGCAGCTCCCTCCATCAGTGTGTGAATGGGTAAATGTGGAAGTAGTGTCAAAGCGCTTTGAGTACCTTGAAGGTAGAAAAGCGCTATACAAGTACAACCCATTTATCATTTATATATATATATATATATATATATATATATTCACGAAGGTGTTGAAATCCCCATAAAAAATTGTCAAGTAGCATGTCAATAGAAAAATCTATGTATTTTAGCGTCAAGCTGGCGCATTTTTGGAAAAGTAGAGCCTTACTTCACTAACGGAGGGTTTTTTGAGTGCATTTCTTTGTTGGTTTTGGAAATCGCAACGTTACCTAGAAGTTGCATATCTTATGTGTGACTGCCATCTACTGGTCACACTTATCATTACACCATGTACCATGAATTGATTAACGTGGACCCCACTTAAACAAGTTGAAAAACTTATTGGGGTGTTACCATTTAGTGGTCAATTGTACGGAATATGTACTTTACTGTGCAATCTACTAATAAAAATTTCAATCAAACCAAATAAGATTGCTTCGAGGTCGGTAAGTGCAACCAGAATTATACCGTACATCAGGCGCACCGGGTTATAAGGCGCACTGTCGATTTTTGAGAAAATGAAAGGATTTGAAGTGCGCCTTATAGTCCGAAAAATACGGTAACAGGGAACGGAAGGCATTTGTAGAGTCATACTGTTTTTTTTAAGGTGTGACTGAAATGAACAGTCCGGAGAGATGACACACAGCAGTCAAAGCACCAGTGAGCTAATTTGACCCAGACTTGCAACTCTGCATGGATGTAATATCCCACCAAACAAGCATCTACCTCTCTTCACCCCTCACCCCCCCTCCTCTGAACCGCCAAGAATGTCTGTTACATGTGCGAGATTTGCCCAGCATGCAGAATGTTTGTGGCTGATGAGGACGATGAATGGGATCAGTGTTTCCACATGATGTCACATATTTTGTTTATCAGCCCGGCGGTTAATGACCCCGAATCCCGCGCACGTTTCCGCGCGACTAATCCACTCGCCCGCAAGACTGTACTCTATATTTACAGCAACCGCCGCCGGTGTAGTTACACCTTTTAATGTCTGCAATCAGACTGACTGGGTTCCTCGCTGCTTCATTCCTGGAAGTCAGGGAAATACTGCAATGGGACCTCTAAAATGTTTCAGATTTCACATTTCCCCATCGGAAATAACACAAACAGAAATAAAAATTCATAAAAACCTTTTGAAATTAACTGTCGTACAAGTGTAAAAAGAAGTTAACCACTGTTAGTACTGTGAACACTAATGATGAAGGCAATTTGTATAGAAGTGATCCATTCAAGGGCCCGATTTGCTAAGATCCAAACAAACGCGGTGAACAGCGTGTGCAATCTATAAAATAGGGCGTACTACTAGTGGGCGTGTTACAGTCGTGCTCATAAATTCACATACCCTGGGTGAATTTATGACTTCTTGGCTATTCTTCAGAGAATATGAATGATAACACAAAAGAGATGCAAAGAAAAATCCACAAATAACTTCAGCTGAAATACAGGACTCTCTGAAAAATTGTGGTGTGGCTGTTTCAAGATGCACAATAAGGAGGCACTTGAAGAAAAATGGGCTGCATGGTCAAGTCGCCAGAAGAAAGCCATTTCTGCGCAAATGTCACAAAGTATCCCGCTTACATTACGCCAAACAGCACAGAGACAAGCCTCAAAACTTCTGGAACAAAGTAATTTGGAGTGATGAGACCAAAATGTAACTTTTTTTTCCACTCGACCATGCAGCCCATTTTTCTTCAAGTGCATCCTTATTGTGCATCTTGAAACAGCCACACCACAATTTTTCAGAGAGTCCTGTATTTCAGCTGATGTTATTTGTGGATTTTTCTTTGCATCTCGAACAATTTTCCTGGCAGTTGTGGCTGAAATCTTTGCTGGTCTACCTGAATCCCTCATTTTCCACTTCTTAATCAGCGTTTTAACACTGCTGATTGACATTCTCAATTCCTTGGATATCTTTTTATACCCCTTTCCTGTTTTATGCAGGTCAATTACCTTTTCTCGCAGATCCTTTGACAGTTATTTTGCCTTCACCATGACTCAGAATCCAGAAACATGTGTGCAGCACTGGATGAAAGATGCAATGGTCTGTCAGAAGCCCAGAAACTCACTGACCTTTTATACACACACATTAATTACAAACAAACATGTCACAGGTGAGGACTGGAACCTGGATTAGCCATTCAAACCTGTTTGTGTCAACTTTTGTGCATGTTATCAGATCAAAGTCTCTGGGGTATGTACACTTTTGATCAGGGCCATTTGGGTACTTTCTTTTGTCATTTTGATTTAAAACGAGTAGATACAGTTGTTTGCCAATAAATAGCTTCACACAACCATTAAGCATGAGTGGAAGAAAGGTTTCTGTGTTATCATTCATATTCTCTGAAGAATGGCCAAAAAATCATAAATTCTCCTATTGTATGTCAACTTATGAGCACGACTGTACGTGTGATTTACTAACACTGTGTGCAGACCGCCTTATTTAAATGATGTACTATACGGGCATCACCACGGAGACACTCTCATTTACTGCTAATGCATGTTATTGTGCTCCTACTTTCAAATTACACATTGTGGAAGTGTCCGACAGACACTTCACAGGATCCAAGCTTGCGGGTTTGAACAAAGTTTTAATGATCATATGTTTTATCAACAAGTTTTCTTCTCCCAGAACGTGACTTTTCAGTAGCGTCCGTAACCTCTCTTCCCCTCTTCTCCCGCCCGCTTACTGTTAAAGACAACGGATGATTAGATTAACACGTACCACCTGTGAAATCTAATCACCTGCCAGCTGTGTCTCGCCGTCAGCACATGCCCCGCCTCTGCCCGATGGCGCTCGTCCTCAGTGCCATGGACAGCGGCGGTGACTTTTCCTCCTGCAAGCAGCGCTGACTACACCTCCACCCCACACACATGTACTACTTTTTATGGGCATTTTAGAAGCAGTCTATCTAAGAAACATATGTTTAATGTACCGAAATATTTTTTTCTTAAAATAAAGCCAATAATGCAATTTTTGATATATTATTATTTTTTATTAGAAAAGTATCGAAAAGTAGCTGTGTCTCGCCGTCAGCACATGCCCCGCCCCTGCCCGATGGCGCTCATCCTCAGTACCATTGACAGCGGCGGTGACATTTCCTCCTGCAAGCAGCGCTGACTACACCTCCCCCCACACGCATGTACTACTTTTTATGGGCATTTTTAGAAGCAGTCTATCTAAGAAACATATGTTTAATGTACCAAAATATTTTGTTGTTAAAATAAAGCCAATAATGCCATTTTTGGTGGGTTTTTGTAAATTACAAAAGTATCGAAAAGTATCAAAAAGTAGCTGTGTCTCGCCGTCAGCACATGCCCCGCCCCTGCCCGATGGCGCTCGTCCTCAGTAACCATGGACAGAGGCGGTGACTTTTCCTCCTGCAAGCAGCGCTGACTACACCGCCCCACACACACATGCACTACTTTTAATGGGCATTTTAGAAGCAGTCTATCTAAGAAACATATGTTTAATGTACCAAAATATTTTTTTCTTAAAATAAAGCCAATAATGCCATTTTTGGTGGGGTTTTTTAAATTACAAAAGTATCGAAAAGTATCAAAAAGTAGCTGTGTCTCGCCGGCCGCACATGCCCCGCCCCTGCCCGATGGCGCTCGTCCTCAGTAACCATGGACAGCGGCGGTGACTTTTCCTCCTGCAAGCAGCGCTGACTACACCTCCCCACACACACATGCACTACTTTTAATAGGCATTTTAGAAGCAGTCTATCTAAGAAACATATGTTTAATGTACCAAAATATTTTTTTCTTAAAATAAAGCCAATAATGCCATTTTTGGTGGGGTTTTTTATTAGAAAAGTATCGAAAAGTAGCTGTGTCTCGCCGTCAGCACATGCCCCGCCCCCTGCCCGATGGCGCTCTTTCTCAGTACTATGGACAGCGGCGGTGACTTTTCCTCCTGCAAGCAGCGCTGACTACACCTCCACCCCACACACATGTACTACTTTTTATGGGCATTTTAGAAGCAGTCTATCTAAGAAACATATGTTTAATGTACCGAAATATTTTTTTCTTAAAATAAAGCCAATAATGCCATTTGTGGTGTGTTTTTTTTTTTATAAGAAAAGTATCGAAAAGTAGCTGTGTCTCGCCGTCAGCACATGCCCCGCCCCTGCCCGATGGCGCTCGTCCTCAGTACCATTGACAGCGGCAATGACATTTCCTCCTGCAAGCAGCGCTGACTACACCTCCCCCCACACACATGTACTACTTTTTATGGGCATTTTTAGAAGCAGTCTATCTAAGAAACATATGTTTAATGTACCAAAATATTTTTTTCTTAAAATAAAGCCAATAATGCCATTTTTGGTGGGGTTTTTTAAATTACAAAAGTATCAAAAAGTATCAAAAAGTAGCTGTGTCTCGCCGGCTGCACATGCCCCGCCCCTGCCCGATGGCGCTCGTCCTCAGTAACCATGGACAGCGGCGGTGACTTTTCCTCCTGCAAGCAGCGCTGACTACACCTCCCCACACACACATGCACTACTTTTAATAGGCATTTTAGAAGCAGTCTATCTAAGAAACATATGTTTAATGTACCAAAATAATTTTTTCTTAAAATAAAGCCAATAATGCCATTTTTGGTGGGGTTTTTTATTAGAAAAGTATCGAAAAGTAGCTGTGTCTCGCCGTCAGCACATGCCCCGCCCCCTGCCCGATGGCGCTCTTTCTCAGTACTATGGACAGCGGCGGTGACTTTTCCTCCTGCAAGCAGCGCTGACTACACCTCCCCCCACACACATGTACTACTTTTTATGGGCATTTTAGAAGCAGTCTATCTAAGAAACATATGTTTAATGTACCGAAAGATTTTGTTGTTAAAATAAAGCCAATAATGCCATTTTTGGTGGGGTTTTTTAATTAGAAAAGTATCGAAAAGTCTCTAAATACATTTTGGTGCCAATACCAGTACCAAAATATTGGTATTGAGACAACCCCACATGGCACCTTTGGATTTTACGTGAATCGGTGCCAAAAAAAGCACCAGATTCGGTACCGGATTTGGTATCCATCCCTGTGTTAGAAAGTGGTTGACCGCTACTACTAAACCACAAAGGCACAAGTGTCAAATTCAAGGCCCGGGTGGGCTATTTGATTTCATGTGGCTTGCAAAAAACTGAAAATGTAGACCCAAGCAAGGCATTTTTTAACATTTTGGTGAATTAATTTTCAATTTTGGCATAAAAAAATCTACCGCATGCAACTGCAGTTTTTCCTAACTCAATGCAAAAAAATATTCTTAGCATTTTTCCTTTATCACATGGCGATTATACATTTTAATGGTTACACAGTTAAAAGTGGTCCGTTGAGGACAGCCTTAACTGCAATGTAGCCCAGGTTAAAAATGAGTTTTACACCCGTGTACTAAAGGATGTTACGAGGATATACAAAACCCAAAAGCAGTGAAGTTGTCACGTTGTGTAAATGGTAAATAAAAACAGAATACAATTATTTGCAAATCCTTTTCAATTTATATTCAATTAAATAGACTGCAAAGACAAGATATTTAACGTTCGAACTGGAAAACGTTGTTATTTTTTGCAAATGTTAGCTCATTTGGACTTTGATGCCTGCAACATGTTTTAAAAAAGCTGGCACAGGTGGCAAAAAAGACTGAGAAAGTTGAGGAATTCTCATCAAACACTTATTTGGAACATCCTACAGGTGAACAGGCTAATTGGGAACAGGTGGGTGCCATGATTGGGTATAAAAGCAGCTTCCATGAAATGCTCAGTCATTCACAAACAAGGACGGGGCGAGGGTCACCACTTTGTCAACAAATGTGTGAGCAAATTGTTCAAGAACAACATTTCTCAACCAGCTATTGCAAGGAATTTAGGGATTTCACCATCTACGGTCGGTAATATATCATCAAAAGGTTCGGAGAATCTGGAGAAATCACTGCAAGGCCAAAAACCACCATTGAATGCCCGTGACCTTGGATCCCTCAGGCGGTACTGCATCAAAAACCAACATCAGTGTGTAAAGGATATCACCACATGGGCTCAGGAATATTTCAGAAAACCCCTGTCAGTAACTACAGTTGGTCGCAACATCTGTAAGTGCAAGTTAAAACTCTACTATGCAAAGCGAGAGCCATTTATCAACAACACCCAGAAACGCCGCCGGCTTCGCTGGGCACAAGCTCATCTAAGATGGACTGATGCAAAGTGGAAAAGTGTTTTGTGGTCTGACGAGCCCACATTTCAAATTGTTATTTGTCAGGTTCAAACACTGATGACATCTATTAAACAAGACAAGAAGCAACGAATCAAACAGGCAGAATTCAATATTGCTCAATTGAGGAGAAACGTGTCAACCTGTCACCCACGCTCTGGCGAAAGATTGTACGACACCTCTTTTTATTTGGATTTTCCCTGTTTACACAACAACATCTGCTTCCAAAGTAATGGGGAGTATGTAAACAGTCATTGTTTTCGGTCACATTAACACAAAAGAAAAAGATGCCTCGGGCTTGGGCTGGTCCTGGATTCAGCTTGAGCAGGTCTTCGATGACAATAGATAACCCCCTCCCGTCTCCTCCCATTGTACACAATGGAATTTTCCAAGCCTTTGCTTGGTGCAACAAAGACAGCCTCTTGTCTGTTCATTGGGAACTCAGAACGGAAAGTTTTTTGATAATTTATATACAATTTTTCTGACATTTTTGGAAACTGAAATTTTAATATAAGCTGAAAAGGATTTGCAAATCATTGCATTCTGTTTTTATTTACGAAATACACCAGTGACGTGCGGTCACTAGAGGCAGGTGAGGCGGGGCCTCACCTGCCATCATGGAAAGAAAATGTAAAAAGAAAAAAAAATAATTAAATTGTTATATGTATCCAGTGATTATACTATAAAGTTATTTTCCATTTAACTTCACCAGTTTTTATTCAAAATCGCTGAATTTTCACATTTGCCGTTCAAATACTGAGAAGAGACGGTGCGGTGAACAGCAGCCAGTCGAGGCACGTCACTCAGTGCCTCAACATGGACAGACTCGGCTAACTGCTGGCCTGCTGTGCAGTGAGACTGTATTGCTATATGAACTATATTATACATTTCCATAGTTTAGTTAGCTGAGGTATATAATGTACAGTGTATTTTGTCAACAACTGTATGTGTGTAACGTATTTCTTGTGCTGAGCGATCATAAAACTGCTGCGAAGACGCACTGGCTGAGGCACGCGTAACCACGTCTCCTGGTGCTTAGGGCACCTTCGCAGCAGACTGCACCCACCGACAAGAGCGCCACACCAACCAAAGCCCACACCCAAACCCTCCACGTGCAAGACCGAACCCACCCAAAAAAAGTCACTTAACAAGAAGCCAAAAAGTGCAAAAACAACATTGCTCGCGCCGGAGGAGCCGTGAACGACTGCAAGGACACTACATTAGGTACACCTGCAGACTGCAGCACGGATTTCATATTCCATTCATTCACAACTCCTCCAACACCACTGTTCCCGCACTTATAAGTAAAGGTAAGACCATAATAACGTTTTTTTTATTAAATGTGCTTTTTTGTGTGCTACAGTTTGTATGTGTAAAGTTAAAGTTAAGTTAAAGCAGGGGCGTCACTAGCTTTTAAGGACAAGGGGGCTTTACCCCCAGGAGATGCACAGGATCACAAACGGCTAACAAAGACTTAGAAATTATTCATTGTTATTATTATTATTTTTAAAAAATGCACGGGACGAAATGAAATGCTCCCCGGGACGATGGCTTTTAACCATATATTTTCTTTTTCTTTTTATGTATTTATTCATTTTACATTTTATATTAAATGTCTTGGTTTTTCCTCCCTCTGAAAATCCTATTAAATGTTTAACAAGCCATCCTATAATAATAAAACAGCTATTAATGTAACAATACAATAAAACAAATATATTTAATGATGTTTTTTTCATTATTTAACAATAGGCTTATGTATATTACTTTATATAGATTCTACAAGAAACACAAAACTTAAAAAATAAATGATTTACAATTGCACACACAAGGTTTTGTGCAGCTTCACTCATTGTAAAGGAAGATAATGTGCTTCGTACAACTGCAGGACCGCAAGCAAGGTCGCAGAGAAAATGCGGGCTGGAATTTGAGTGATGTGGGCATTTTCTATATGAACAAGTGGAATGGATTGGATACCGACGCACGAAAGGGGCTCTCTACCTTACGCTACGAAGTGGGGGGAAACTGAGTGAATAATAACAGGTTATATGATTATTTATTTAAACTCATATTTGGGCCACTTTATAATGAATATGTCGGCATTTATTTGTAAAAAAAAACAAAAAAACACCAAATTATTTAGGGGGGGCTTAAGAATATTTTAGGGGGGCTTGAGCCCCCCTAAAATAGGCCTAACAACGCCAATGAGTTAAAGTACCAATGATTGTCACACACACTAGGTGTGGTGAAATATGTCCTCTGCATTTTACCCATCCCCTTGATCACCCCCTGGGATGTGAGGGGAGCAGTGGGCAGCAGCGGCGCCGCGCCCGGGAATAATTGCTGGTGATTTAACCCCCAATTCCAACCCTTGATGCTGAGTGCCAAGCAGGGAAGAATGCTGGTATGAGCTTTTAAACATAACCCGTTAACTGCTGCCAATCAAATGGTGAATAAGATACTCTTTAGGGTTCATATGTTTGTAAATCTGACTGTGATGAAGTCAGTGCCTCACCAGTCATGAACCTCACCGCACGTCACTGAAATACACAACATGCCAACTTCACTGGTTTTGGGTTTTGTATATTTTTATTGTTTCACAGTTAAAAGTGGCCTGTTTAGGGCAGCCTTAACTGCAATGTGGCCCAGGTTAAAAATGAGTTATACACCCGTGTACTTAAAGGATCTTACGAGGATGTATTTGTGCTACCCCGACTTTGATAATCTGTACATTTTGCACAGAAAAAAAACATTGCACTTAACGTAACACTCAACGTATATACACTGTGGTCTTTTAATACCTACTTCCACAGCTCCATGGCCATCAGCAGCCCCGCACGGCCTCTGTTCAATGCCCGCCAGTCGCCAGCCTCTCCGATATTGCCTCATTCCTGGGTGGTATTTTCACCAGCGCTTTGAAACCGCAGAGTCTTGTAAAACAAAAATGTCTACAATTAAGTGGGAATATAGCGCTTATTTTCCCTGCTTGGGTTTTCAAAGTGTGTATTGCAGCATGATACCTTCTTTACACAGTCGAGAGGCGAGGCTTGTTGGGTGGCGAAAAGATCAAATGACCAATGTGGTGCGTCTTTAGAAAGAATGTTTGGTCATATAACGGAGAAAGAATATCAATACCTCACACCAATCATGGAAAAAACTGAAAAAGGCTTTATTCATCACTAATTTACTGCGTTTATCAGTCTAATTGGGGCAATAGTCAGGATTCTCATAAAAGTTGATTCCATCCAGGTGCAACTCACAAGACAAAGAGTCTGATCTACAAAGATCCAAATGACAGGCGCTAAACTGCATGTACAAATTGTAAAATTGGGTGTACTAGGGTCAGTGTTGGGACTAACACGTTACAAAGTAACGCGTTACTGTAACGCCGTTAGTTTCGGCGGTAACTAGTAATCAAACACGTTATTTTTTATATTCAGTAACTCAGTTACCATTACTACATGATGCGTTACTGCGTTATTTTACGTTATTTTTTATGTAGTATCGGCTAGAAACAGAAGGTCTAAGTGTGTTTTATTGGAGCGCTGCGGTGTCGTCCTTCTGAATCTCTTGTGTCACAAGGGAGAGGCGCGCTGTGTGTGTGTCTGGGTGTGGGGAGGAAGGGGAAGGGAGGGGGGGGGCGTGTCTGATCATGGCGGAGCTGCAGTTTAGTTTTTTAACATGGAGATATTGTCACTACTGTAACCGAGGGTTTATATATGTCGCCTATACTGTATAAAACTACAAAATAACAAACACGGAGGCTCCAGTTTTACACGAGGACCACTTTATTTCCTTTCTTTTCAAAACCTCCGCTCCACTACAACGTGCCACCACTTCTGCTCTTAGCGCCTTCAAAATAAGAGCTCAAGGCATATACTGTATAACAGCTTATAACAGGAATTTAACATCAAAAAGAGGTAAGCCCATAAAAAAGGTTACACTACTTTTCTTTTGTCGAGCACAAAGAAAATAACATTTTAGTTAAATGTAAGTTGTGTCTTGGATCAAAGATCCCATCTACTGCCCAAAACAGCAATTAAAATCTGCTGAAACAGCTACAAAAGCAACATGCTTCGACGAAGCTCGTTAAGAGAGACACACTTCACCTCCGAAGCAACAGCGGCTGGATTTTAAAGAGGCACTGCGAGCCAGGACAACATTGATAGAGCCATTGCAGCGTATGTGCTGGAAGACATGCAGGCTATTACTACAGTGGAGTCACCCGCTTTCAGGCAGCTAATTAGCATGATATCGGCGTTCAAACAGCAAATGGCACGAAAACATTTTCCAAGCTCCTGGACACAGTGGACAGTGAGTACATAAACATGGACTGGACTCTCACAATATTATGTTAGATCCACTATGGACTGGACTCTCACACTATTATGTTAGATCCACTGTGGACTGGACTCTCACTATTATGTTAGATCTACTATGGACTGGACTCTCACTATTATGTTAGATCCACTATGGACTGGACTCTCACACTATTATGTTAGATCCACTATGGACTGGACTCTCACTATTATGTTGGATCCACTATGGACTGGACTCTCACTATTATGTTAGATCCACTATGGACTGGACTCTCGCTATTATGTTAGATCCACTATGGACTGGACTCTCACAATATTATGTTAGATCCACTATGGACTGGACTCTCACTATTATGTTGGATCCACTATGGACTGGACTCTCACTATTATGTTAGATCCACTATGGACTGGACTCTCACAATATTATGTTAGATCCAGTTTGGACTGGACTCTCTCACTATTATGTTAGATCCACTATGGACTGGACTCTCACTATTATGTTAGATCCACTATGGACTGGACTCTCACACTATTATGTTAGATCCACTATGGACTGGATTCTCACTATTATGTTAGATCCACTATGGACTGGACTCTCACACTATTATGTTAGATCCACTATGGACTGGACTCTCACTATTATGTTAGATATACTATGGACTGGACTCTCACTATTATGTTAGATCCACTATGGACTGGACTCTCACAATATTATGTTAAATCCACTATGGACTGGACTCTCACTATTATGTTAGATCCACTATGGACTGGACTCTCTCACTATTATGTTAGATCCACTATGGACTGGACTCTCACAATATTATGTTAGATCCACTATGGACAGGACTCTCACACTATTATGTTAGATCCACTATGGACTGGACTCTCACTATTATGTTAGATCCACTATGGACTGGACTCTCACTATTATGTTAGAGCCACTATGGACTGGACTCTCACAATATTATGTTAGATCCACTATGGACTGGACTCTCCCACTATTATGTTAGATCCACTATGGACTGGACTTTCACAATATTATGTCAGACCCACTCGACGTCCATTGCATTCGGTCTCCCCTGGGGGGTGGGGGTGGTGGTGGTGGTGGGGGGGGGGGGGGGGGTCACCCACATATGCGGTCCTCTCCAAGGTTTCTTATAGTCATTCACATCGACGTCCCATTGGGGTTGTGAGTTTTTCCTTGCCCTTATGTGGGCTCTGTACCGCCGATGTTGTTGTGGCTTGTGCAGCCCTTTGAGACACTTGTGATTTAGGGCTATATAAATAAACATTCATTGATTGATTGATTGATTGATTGATTGATTGATTGATAAGGCGCACTGTGGAGTTCTGAGAAAATGAAAGGATTTTAAGTGCGAAAAATCCGCTACATTTGATAGCCACCTTTTTGGCGGGCCAAACGAAATGAGACAACGGCCAAATTTGGCCCCACTTTGGGCATTCCTGTTTCAGAGAGTACTGTGCTGCAGCTGCCTCTAATCGGCTGCAAATTTTACTTTTTTAAGGCAAACGGTGTCAACAACTTAGTTTAGTTCCAGTGTGACGGTTAAGGAGGACGTCTTGTTTTGCACTCCGAGCTCGCACAAGAGACACAACCGCCATTGGCCAAGGTCCTCCTGCAAAACATGTCACGCCGCAGCCACTGAGATATACAGTATTCTTCCTCCCAATGGACTCAAAGCTTTTATTGCTTTTTCCACTCTGGGTGATGGGCAGGCTTTTTCCTCCCTCATCTATAATGTGTTGCTGTTTGAAAGATGGAGAGGGTTTATTCGAAGTATATAATAATAATAATAATAATAATAATAATAGATTTTATTTGTAAAAAGCACTTAACATTGAGTAAACAACCTCAAAGTGCTACAGTGTATTAAAAGAATAAAATAAAAAGATAATAAAAAAATAAATAAAAATAAAAACTAGAACAGCCAAATAGCTAAAACTGGTATGCATATATCAAAAAAGAAAGTTTTTTTTTTATTGTTTTTGTTAAAGAAGGGTTTTTAAGCCTTTTTTAAAAGCATCCACAGTATGTGGTGCCCTCAGGTGGTCAGGGAGAGCGTTCCACAGACTGGGAGCGGATATGTCTGAAAGTCTAAATTAGCTCAGTCCCCTGAGACAAAAGTCGTAAATATGCCCAACAAATACGCCCCACAAATATTAAAACAAAACACATTTTATAGAGAAAAGTTGTGGTTTTGACTTGTTTTTTATTTGTAAAAAAAAAAAAATCTGTCACTCACATTTATTGACCTATTCTCTTTTTACAGGCTTTTCTCTTATTCATATTCTCTTATTCGGCTTGCGGACACGCCGACCTAAATCGTGTGTGGTGTTCGGGTCTGTGGGACCCGTTTTCATTTTTTATTAAAAGAAAAATTATACAATTAATTCATTTTTCAAACTGAGACTCACTGACTTTGGCTAATTTTTTGTGAAGAACATATATCAGAATACATATTTAATGACCACACACCATACACCCCCCCCTACACATTTCTATTACATGTAAGATGTCCGGGTCCACAGGACCCGGGGCCAGGGGCTCCGCTAGGGATTTTGGGCCCCATGAAAAGAATCTTTACAGGGCCCCCAACACAGTGTCATTATTTTTTCTGTATTATAATTTCATCATCATTAGGGGCCTCTCTGGGCCCCCCTCCATCATGGGCCCCTAGAATCCGTCTCCTTTACCCCCCCTTTTCGGTGCCCCTGCCCGGGGCTAATAGAAGTGTGGAAATTGATGTTCTGTGTACCACACACACACACACACACACACACACACACACACACACACACACAGCAGGCCTAGACAGGAGGAGGACAGAGTGTAGGTACACAGAACATCAGAGGGTCAAATGTGCGAGAAAATGAGAGCAGAGAGTGTTGACAAACAATGTTGCAACCTTGTGTGGGAACCGCAGGTGCAGAAACACAAAAGAAGAATCCCTGTGGGATGCAGAAACTTGCAGAGGAATTTTCCGTGCAACGTTCATATTGTTGTTACTCAGCCAGCGTTTGTGGGTCTGATGGACCCATTGCATTTTGTGGCTTTTAATGCCTCACAATCAAACACTTTTATGTTAAAATACTGAACAGATGTTTACCTTATCCCAATAAACATCTGTTCAGTATTTTAACATAAAAGTGTTTGATTGTGAGGCATTAAAAGCCACAAAATGCAATGGGTCCATCAGACCCACAAACGCTGATCTTCAAGATGCAAACTTTTAATCAAATTTGAATAATAGGATATTAAGACTGATTAAATTTAAAGTTAAAGTACCACTGATAGTCACACACACACACTCGGTGTGGTGAAATTACTCTCTGCATTTGACCCATCCCCTTGTTCCACCCAATATGGCTCTTTCAACATTTTGGGTTGCCGACCCCTGGTTTAGGCCGAGGGGGAGAAACCGCACAACTGCTGTCCTATTTTTTTTTTTAACTTAAACACATTGGAGAACAAAGGTTGTTAATGACCACACTTCTGCAGCCTCCCCAAAATGTTATATTTGTGAAAAGATCAGCCGCTGACGTCATCAAGACTCTGCTGACATGACTAAGTGTAACACAGTGTTATCAAGGAAGGTGGGGCTGGTGTCAACACTCTTACGCTGTTCTAATGATTTGCTCGCATCGTGACTCAACGTAAGCACCGCGTACCTTTGCTCTCCCGCATATGACACAAGAACCAGAGCAGGCAGCTGCATCCACAACTGTGTGTTACTCGCTGAGTCACCACAGAAGCCAAGGTTTCACTCTGTGGAATGGAGAAGTGAAACGATCGATCGATCGGAAAGAACACTTGAGGACACAGAGTTAAGTACATATTTAAAATATTGGTTAAAGATGTATAGAATCAGCCATGCGTGACCTTAAATGTCTTAAAAAGTAATAATTTTGCTATAGTCACCTGTCAATCACATAATACACCAACACTGTATCACCCCCCGCGACGAAAAAATAAAGACAACTTCAGATTGTTTTTTTTGTCTTACTTTGGCCAAAAATAGAACCAAAAACATTCTGAAAATATCACAATAAAAATATAGAAAAAAATAAAGTTTAGATCCATGAAGGAAAGAAGAAAGTGAATGAATGTTTATAATTTCTTTTGTATTATTTTGTTTCATTTGGTCTCCCCTAGAGGGGGGGGGGTTACCCACATATGCGGTCCTCTCCAAGGTTTCTCATTGTCATTCACATCGACGTCCCACTGGGGTGAGTTTTCCCTTGCCCTTATGTGGGCTCTGTACCGAGGATGTCGTTGTGGCTTGTGCAGCCCTTTGAGACACTTGTGATTTAGGGCTATATAGATAAACATTGATTGATTGATTGATTGATTGGTTTTAATGAATTAAGTAACGTTTATGACAACATTTTCCCAAAACACAATATAGAATGTGGGATACAACAGGATAATGCATACATTTATCATTTGTTTTCAAAATGCTTACAAAAAAAAGGGACCCAAAAAAATAGTATGACTTGATGGGGTCCCTGGGCCCTCATGGAGTATTGGTGCGTGCAAAACAGCAGCAGGCGGCTGTGGCCTGTGGGCCGATTCTAATACTAATCAAATATCATCCCGGGGGCCATAGATTATTCATTGACTTGACTTTGACACTACTGCAGTATATTATCATACTATCCAAACAGGTTTTTGTCTAAATAAAAATAAATGAAAATACTTAACTTTACAGCAAACTACCAATCAAATTCATAAAAATGACAAATAATTTTACATTATTCTTTACAGCTTATTACTGTAAATTGAAAAAAAAATACTACTCTTTTTTGCGTTAAAATTCTGTTGACTGAGCTGCCAGTTTTTGACTGTAAAATATACGGTTGTTGTTTTTAACTGTGTATTACTGTGAATGGAAAGACGGTACATTTGTTTTTACGGTAGAAAAACTGACAGATAAAAATAAAATAGATAAATAAATATATATATATATATATATATATATATATATATATATATATATATATATATATATATATATATATATATAATACAAATATAAATATATATATATATTATATATATAAATATATATATATATATATATATATATATATACGTGTATATATACATGTGTATGTATATATATATATATATATATATATATATATATATATATATATATATATATATTAGGGGGTTTTGGAAAAAATCGATTGTGCGATTCAGAATCGATTCTCATTTTTTAAAAATCTTATTATTTTCCATCCATCCATTTTCTACCGCTTATTCCCTTTGGGGTCGCGGGGGGGCGCTGGAGCCTATCTCAGCTACAATCAGGCGGAAGGCGGGGTACACCCTGGACAAGTCGCCACCTCATCGCAGGGCCAACACAGATAGACAGACAACATTCACACTCACATTCACACACTAGGGCCAATTAGGTGTTGCCAATCAACCTATCCCCAGGTGCATGTCTTTGGAGGTGGGAGGAAGCCGGAGTACCCGGAGGGAACCCACGCAGTCACGGGGAGAACATGCAAACTCCACACAGAAAGATCCCGAGCCTGGGATTGAACCAAGGACTACTCAGGTCCTTCGTATTGTGAGGCAGACGCACTAACCCCTCTTCCACCGTGCTGCCCCATAACAATTCAATCCAATTCCAAAACTAAACCCGACCCAGCAACACTCAGAACTGCAATAAACAGAGCAATTGAGAGGAGACACAAACACGACACAGAACAAACCAAAAGTAGTGAAACAAAAATGAATATTATCAACAACAGTGTCAATATTAGTTACAATTTCAACATAGCAGTGATTAAAAATCCCTCATTGACATTATCATTAGACATTTATTAAAAAAAAAGAACAATAGTGTCACAGTGGCTTACACTTGCATCGCATCTCATAAGCTTGACAACACACTGTGTCCAATATTTTCACAAAGATAAAATAAGTCCTATTTTTGGTTCATTTAATAGTGAAAACAAATTTACATTATTGCAATCAGTTGATAAAACATTGTCCTTTACAATTATAAAAGCTTTTTACAAAAATCTACTACTCTGCTTGCATGTCAGCAGACTGGGGTAGATCCTGCTGAAATCCTATGTATTGAATGAATAGAGAATCCTTTTGAATCGTGAAAATATCGTTTTTGAATCGAGGATCGTGTTGAATTGAAAAAAAAAAAGATTTTGAATCGAATCGTGACCCCAAGAATCGATCACAGCCCTAATATATATATATATATAAATATATATATATATATATATATATATATATATATATATATATATATATATATATATATATATATATATATATATATATATATATATATATATATATATTGGGCTTCACGGTGGCAGAGGGGTTAGTGCATCTGCCTCACAGTACGAAGGTCCTGAGTAGTCTTGGGTTCAATCCCGGGCTCGGGATCTTTCTGTGTGGAGTTTGCATGTTCTCCCCGTGACTGCGTGGGTTCCCTCCGGGTACTCCGGCTTCCTCCCACCTCCAAAGACATGCACCTGGGGATAAGTTGATTGGCAACACTAAATTGGCCCTAGTGTGTGGATGTGAGTGTGAATGTTGTCTGTCTATCTGTGTTGGCCCTGCGATGAGGTGGCGACTTGTCCAGGGTGTACCCCGCCTTCCGCCCGATTGTAGCTGAGATAGGCTCCAGCGCCCCCCGCGACCCCAAAGGGAATAAGCGGTAGAAAATGGATGGATGGATATATATATTTATATACCGTCTTTCCATTCACAGTAATGCACCGTTAAGAACAACAACCGACGATTTTACAGTCAAAAACGGGCAGCTCAGTCAACAGAATTGTAATCATTTTTATTTGTTAATCATTTTTAATCGTTTTAATAATATTATATATATAATATATGTATAAATATAAATATATAAATAAAAATAAAAAATAAAAAATAAAAATAATAATAATAACTACTGTACTGTTTTCCATGAACAATATAATGTTGTAAAAAAACAATGTCAATTTATCACAACAATTCTGGCAACTAAGCTGCCCGCTTTTTCTGTCAAAAAAACAAAACCCCAAAAACAGTGGTACTGTTTTTCCGTTTACCATAAAATGTTGTAAAAAAACAACAACAATAACATTATATTTTACAGTAAAATTTTGTAAACGTAAATTTTTTACTGTGAAATGGAGAGTCTACTTAAAACAATTTGTATAACTAATAATGAAATCCAGAGGCAAATTAATACATTATTCACTGTTACAAGCGGCCCGCTGATGGCAGACATAACTGCCCTGTGGCCCTCAATGGAAACCAGTTTGACATCCCTGATCTATTGTTTGCTTTATATGAAGTTCAATTAAAGCTCATTTAGGGAAACAAGCTGGCTGGGAGTTCACCCTGCACACACCCAGGCTGCTGCAGAGATGCAAGGAAGGGAGACATTCCTTATATGGAAGTGGGCGGGGGGTTGACAAAGGGGGCGGGGCTTGTGACTCACTAGCGACTTCCTCAGTAGTAAAGACTAAAAAAAAAAAAAAAAGTAGCCGGCAAGCTGCACAACTTTGTAGACCACAGTCTCACAGTCTCACAGTCCCCCAGTCCCTCAGTCCCAGGAAAGTTTTGTGTGTGCTGCAGGCTGGCAACGCTGCCGACTCACCGGAGCAGCCTTCATTCACTCACCCGCCCCACAGCGCTCGACTCCCGGCTGACTGACACCCAGGCTGCCCGCTGCCAATCCTGGTAGGAAACATAAAATTGTATTGATTTATTTTTTTAATTTTAAACAATCCTGTTGTTAAATGCACACATGGACGTACTGTGTATTTATATGCCTTATGAACTCCATTCAAACTTGACATTGACTTAGAAACAACAACAGTGTCCGCACGCTGCTCCTTATTACGTCATAATAAGTGCAATAAGTTTTTTTTTTTTTTTACTGTATTTGTCACTTTTATCATCGTTTGGGCATGATTGCACACTTAAGGTTTTTTTTTCAGTTGATATTTTGATCAGAACACAGAAATTACATGTTTTAACGCCACAAAAAAACATGCATTTTCACATAATAAAACAACAAAGTGGGATTATGTGGAAAAAAACAAAACTAAGATATTGAATTACACTAAAATTCCCCCAAAATACATTTCGTATCCAAAACAGTTATTTTCTTATTGTACATTCAAAAAAATAATAATTTAATGTATATGCCAGTGTTAGCGTGATGCTAAAAACATTAGCATACCACAGTGCTTCTCCATTATTTTCTGCTACACCCCCCCTGCGCTGTCTATAAAATTGCTGTACGTACACCTCTGCATAACATTTAGGCATGATTGCACACTTATTAAGAGCATTTTTTCAGTTGACATTATATTTTGATCAGAATCACATAATAAAACAACAAAGTGGGATTATGTGGGGAAAAACATCCATCCGTCCATCCATTTTCTACCGCTTATTCCCTTAGGGGTCGCTGCATTCGGGCGGAAGGTGGTGCACACCCTGGACAAGTCGCCACCTCATCGCAGGGCTGGGAAAAAACAAAACTAAGATATTGAATTACACAAAAATTCCCCAAAAATAAATGTTGTATCCAAAACAGTTATTTTCTTATTGTATATATAAAAAATAATAATTGAATGTATGGCTATATACCAGTGTTAGCGCGATGCTAAAAACATTAGCCTACCACAGTGCTTCTTCATTATTTTCTGCTACGCCCTCCCAAGAAAAAAACATTTTGCCCCCCCACGCTCCGCTGCGCTGTCTATAAAATTGTTATAAGTACACCTCTGCATAACATTTAGGCATGATTGCACACTTAAGGGTATTTTTTTCAGTTGATATTTTGATCAGAACACATAAAATACATGTTTTAACGCCATAAAAACATACATTTTCACATAATAAAACAACAAACTGGGATTATGTGGAAAAAACCCAAAACTAAGATATTGAATTACACTAAAACTCCCCCAAAATACATTTTATATCCAAAACAGTTATTTTCATATTGTAAATTAAAAAAAAATTGTTTTTAATGTATATGCCAGTGTTAGCGTGATGCTAAAAACATTAGCATACCACAGTGCTTCTCCATTATTTTCTGCTACGCCCCCCCAAGAAAAAAACATTTTGCCCCCCCACGCTCCGCTGCGCTGTCTATAAAATTGTTATAAGTACACCTCTGCATAACATTTAGGCATGATTTTACACTTATTAAGAGCATTTTTTCAGTTGACATTATATTTTCATCAGAACACAAAAATGACATGTTTTAACGCCACAAAAAAACATACATTTTCACATAATAAAACAAAGTGGGATTATGTGGGGGAAAAAACAAAACTAAGCTATTAAATTACACAAAAAATCCCCAAAAATAAATTTTCGATACAAAACAGTTATTTTCTTATTGTAAATAAAAACATTTTTAATTTAATGTATGGCTATATGCCAGTGTTAGCGTGATGCTAAAAACATTAGCCTACCACAGTGCTTCTCAAGTATTTTCTGCTACGCCCCCCCAAGAAAAAAACATTTTGCCCCCCCACGCTCCGCTGCTTTGTCTATACAATTGTTATAAGTACACCTCTGCATAACATTTAGGCATGATTGCACACTTAAGGGTATTTTTTCAGTTGATATTTTGATCAGAACAGAAAAATTACATGTTTTAACGCCACAAAAAACATACATTTTCACATAATAAAACAACAAAGTGGGATTATGTGGAAAAAAAACAAAACTAAGATATTGAATTACACTAAAACTCCCCCAAAATACATTTTATATCCAAAACAGTTATTTTCTTATTGTAGTTTTGTTTTTTAATTTAATGTATGGCTATAGGCCAGTGTTAGCGTGATGCTAAAAATATTAGCCTACCACAGTGCTTTCCATTATTTTCTGCTACGCCCCACCAATAAAAAAACATTTTGCCCCCCCCCACGCTCCGCTGCTTTGTCTATACAATTGTTATAAGTACACTTCTGCATAACATTTAGGCTTGATTTCACACTTATTAAGAGCATTTTTTCAGTTGACATTATATTTTCGTCAGAACACAAAAATGACATGTTTTAACGCCACAAAAAACATACATTTTCACATAATAAAACAACAAACTGGGATTATGTGGAAAATATTAAACTAAGGTATTGAATTACACAAAAATTCCCCAAAAATACATTTTATATCCAAAAATGTTCTTATTTTAAATAAAACATTTTTTAATTTAATGTATGGCTATATGCCAGTGTTGCTAAAAACATTAGCCTACCACAGTGCTTCTCCATTATTTTCTGCTATGCCCCACCAAGAAAAAAACATTTTACACCCTCCCACGCTTTGCTGTGCTGTCTATAAAATTGTTATAAGTACACCTCTGCATAACATTTAGGCATGATTGCACACTTATTAAGAGCATTTTTTCAGTTGACATTATATTTTGATCAGAACACAGAAATTACATGTTTTAACGCCACAAAAAAACATAAATTTTCACATAATAAAACAACAAACTGGGATTGTGTGAAAAAAACTAAACTAAGGTATGGAATTACACTAAAACTCCCCAACAATACATTTTATATGCAAAACAGTTATTTTCTTATTGTAAATAAACATAACACATATTTAAAGTATGGCTGTATGCCAGTGTTAGCGTGATGCTAAAAACATTAGCCTACCACAGTGCTTCTCCATTATTTTCTGCTACACCCCCCAATATATAAAATTGTTATAAGTACACCTCTGCGTCATATTGTATCCTTAACATTAAAGACAAAAAAAGAAGAACATATAGATCAACTTACAACAAAAATAGCTTTATTAACATTGTTTTTAATCTGTAACAGGAAATATTTAAAGTGCATCAATTTGCCTGTAATTTAAAAAAAAAAGTATCTTTGTTAAAACTGACTTGAACCATTTAATAATCATTCAAATTGATCTGCAACATTAACTCAGGAGCACAATATATGTAAGACTTTAACCTACAAAACAAAAATAAATAATGGATTAAGGGACAAGCGGTAGAAAATGGATGGATGGATTAATGGCTACAATGAGCAAATATTGTAGTGCACAGTTTTTTAAAGTGGGGTTTAAGTATGATACTGCATGATACGGTACCTTCAAAGTAAGACATTTGTAATATTAGTACAAAAATAACATATTTGTGTGATAGCTGATACCTGTGATAGCTTAGCACAAGTAACTCAAAGCCGTTGCTTTATTAATGCTTGGATTTACTAACATAATTCTTACAAAAATTCATTGAAACGTTTCAAATCCACTGCTAGCTGCTAGTGTAATGCTTAGAACAGTACCTTCAAAGTAAGACATTTGTATTATTAGTACAAAATTAATATATTTGTGTGCGGCTAGCTACCGGTGATAGCTTAGTGCTAGCAACATTAGCTTACAAGCACAATTAATTCAAAGCCGTTGATACTTAGATTTACTAGCATCATTCTTACAAAAATTCATTAAAACGTTTCAAATCCACTGCCAGCTGCTAGTTTAGTACTTTAACTTTGGCTTACCAGTGGATGTTTTGATTGAAGAAGCAGAAGCGAAGCTACGACATTAGCATGGCGCTAACAACATGAGCCTACCAACAGTTGTTTGATAGCTACTACAGGTAGCGTAAACCATTGATTACTCAAAATTCAGGTCAGCAACATTCCTTTTTTAACATGTTTATGGAGAGTAGTTTAAATTGTCGTGAACTTGGTCATGTTGTCAACATATTTTAGGGCCTTTGAGTCGCTGTGCTACTTTTTAACCGCTTGGACGGAAACTGTTTGTCCTGTTGGGATCCCTCAGCAAAAAGCTGCTAGTGTAATGCTTAGAACAGTACCTTCAAAGTAAGACATTTGTATTATTAGTACAAAATTAATATATTTGTGTGCGGCTAGCTACCGGTGATAGCTTAGTGCTAGCAACATTAGCTTACAAGCACAATTAATTCAAAGCCGTTGATACTTAGATTTACTAGCATCATTCTTACAAAAATTCATTAAAACGTTTCAAATCCACTGCCAGCTGCTAGTTTAGTACTTTAACTTTAGCTTACCAGTAGATGTTTTGATTGAAGAAACAGAAGCAAAGCTATGAAATTAGCATGGTGCTAACAACATGAGCCTACTAACAGTTGTTTGATAGCTACTACAGGTAGCGTAAACTATCAATGACTCAAAATTCAGGTCAACAACATTCCTTTTTTAACATGTTTATGGAGAGTAGTTGAAATTGTTGTGAACTTGGTCATGTTGTCAACATATTTTAGGGCCTTTGAGTCGCTGCGTTGCTTTTTAACTGCTTGGCGGCTCTTTGGACGGAAACTGTTTGCAGAAAGCTGCCAAGAGGCTGTCACCTTGTGCCCCGTTTTAGCATCTTGGAAAGTGTCCTGTGTGAAGCCTACGGACTGCATAATGTGTTTGTTTGCCTTCCTCCTCCTCGTCCTCTCGTTACTGGTTTTTCAGAGATCCCTCTCTGTATTTGCCAAGGGTCAGCCTCCGCGTGGTAGCTGGAGGCCAGCCATCAACTGAAGAACGTGGTGTGGCCGGGATCGGGGTTTTTAAAAAAAAAAATCGGCCCAGACAGAATAGGCGGTCAAGTGGACGTTCTTGTCCTGCAGAGACAAAAATGTAATCCCTTCAATGACTGAAATGTCATGAATGAACGATAACATTACATAAGGCTTCTGTTATAGCTGAAGGAACAACAAAGTGTGTGTTTTGAGCTAGCCAGAGCCAGTCAAAGATCCTCCAAATGACAGGAGTGTTCTGCTGTTTTCAAGCACCTACTGCAAAAGCTACAATCAGCTACAATCGGGCGGGAGGCGGGGTACACCGTGGACAAGTCGCCACTCATGCATAAAGACCTAGCCAAGGAAAATTATTTGCATATCATTGTATTCCGGGAAGGCTGAGGAGTGTGATCTCTATTCGGGTGTACTGGAGAGGAGGCTACGCCGGATAGTCGAACCTCGGATTCAGGAGGAACAGTGTGGTTTTCTTCCTGGTCGTGGAACTGTGGACCAGCTCTATACTCTCGGCAGGGTCCTTGAGGGTGCATGGGAGTTTGCCCAACCAGTCTACATGTGTTTTGTGGAGTCCTGTGGGGAGTGCTCAGGGAGTATGGGGTATCGGACTGTCTGATTGTGGCAGTCCGCTCCCTGTATGATCAGTGCCAGAGCTTGGTCCGCATTGCCGGCAGTAAGTCGGACACGTTTCTAGTGAGGGTTGGACTCCGCCAAGGCTGCCCTTTGTCACCGATTCTGTTCATAACTTTTATGGACAGAATTTCTAGGCGCAGTCAAGGCGTTGAGGGGATCTGGTTTGGTGGCTGCAGGATTAGGTCTCTGCTTTTTGCAGATGATGTGGTCCTGATGGCTTCATCTGGCCAGGATCTTCAGCTCTCGCTGGATCGGTTCGCAGCCGAGTGTGAAGCGACTGGGATGAGAATCAGCACCTCCAAGTCCGAGTCCATGGTTCTCACCCGGAAAAGAGTGGAGTGCCATCTCCGGGTTGGGGAGGAGATCTTGCCCCAAGTGGAGGAGTTCAAGTACCTTGGAGTCTTGTTCACGAGTGAGGGAAGAGTGGATCGTGAGATCGACAGGCGGATCGGTGCGGCGTCTTCAGTAATGCGGACGCTGTATCGATCCGTTGTGGTGAAGAAGGAGCTGAGCCGGAAAGCAAAGCTCTCAATTTACCGGTCGATCTACGTTCCCATCCTCACCTATGGTCATGAGCTTTGGGTTTTGACCGAAAGGACAAGATCATGGGTACAAGCGGCCGAAATGAGTTTCCTCCGCCAGGTGGCGGGGCTCTCCCTTAGAGATAGGGTGAGAAGCTCTGCCATCCGGGGGGAGCTCAAAGTAAAGCCGCTGCTCCTCCACATCGAGAGGAGCCAGATGAGGTGCTTCGTCGGGGTCCCACGAGAAGAGCTGGACGAAGTGGCTGGGGAGAGGGAAGTCTGGGCTTCCCTGCTTAGGCTGCTGCCCCCGCGACCCGACCTCGGATAAGCGGAAGAAGATGGATGGATGGATGGATCATTGTATTCTGTTTTTATTTACCATTTACACAACGTGCCAACTTCACTGGTTTTGGGGTTTGTAAGTTTTGCACTGAAGTCCCAGGCCGGCCTGATGCCACTCACAGGTCCACCTGACGTACGGTCGTCTGAAGAATCCCGTATTTTGATGCGGATTCTTTCCCTTCTTGTCCTAAGTTGTGTGCGGGGGCGCGTGTCTGCATTCCCTAAAAGACGGGGGAAGTGACCTCAGGCTTCCTGTGTGGGTGAGGATGTCCAGGTGTTGCTGCGAGAGGCGCAGGACTTCCCTCGTGGAACTTGGTAACATGATCCTACCAGCATGTGGGAGGTCAAACACCCCAAACTCTTGCACGGTGTTGCCTTAAAGCAGCATTCGAGGTATTGTGCAGGCAGCCTACAGAGTCACTGACTGTGTTGTAATGACACTCCTCATAGGACATAATCACAGGCCTGCACCTAGCACTTATCCGCTAACTTGAAAAGAGACGCTGTTTTGGCTGGGAAATGACGAATTATAGAAACCGTAGGATATATTGTAATTACAGAAACTTGTTTAATTTGATGTTTATTTAAAGAGGCCCTCTTGCGCAAAAACAACTTTTCTTACCAATTTGTATTTAGGATCTGCGCAAGTCCCGAAAATCTGAAATCAAACCGTGGAGGCATCACAGTGAAGTGAAGTGAATTATATTTATATAGCGCTTTTCTCTAGTGACTCAAAGCACTTTTACATACTGAACATACACATCTCGTCCGTGCATCGGCTGGGGACGTCTCTGCGCTGCTGACCTGTATCTGCTCGAGATGGTCTCCTGCTGGCCCCACTATGGACTGGACTCTCACTATTATGTTAGATCCACTATGGACTGGAATCTCACTATTATGTTAGATCCACTCTGGACTGGACTCTCAGTATTATGTTAGATCCACTATGGACTGGACTCTCACTATTATGTTAGATCCACTATGGACTGGACTCTCACTATTATGTTAGATCCACTATGGACTGAACTCTCACTATTATGTTAGATCCACTATGGACTGGACTCTCAGTATTATGTTAGATCCACTATGGACTGGACTCTCACTATTATGTTAGATCCACTATGGACTGGACTCTCACTATTATGTTAGATCCACTATGGACTGGACTCTCACTATTATGTTAGATCCACTATGGACTGGACTCTCACTATTATGTTAGATCCACTATGGACTGGACTCTCACACTATTATGTTAGATCCACTATGGACTGGACTCTCACTATTATGTTACATCCACTATGGACTGGACTCTCACAATATTATGCTAGATCCACTCGACGTCCATTGCACAAGTCGCCCTGGGATTTAGGGCTATATAAGTAAACATTGATTGATTGATTGATTGATTGATTCTAAATCATGACCTAGGGTGGAGACCTCTTACAACCCTCTGCTTGCCCCCAATAAACTGCAATTCTGACAGACTGGACACTCACAAGATCATGAATGGCGCCATTGTGGTTTGTGCAGCCCTTTGAGACACCTGTGATTAAGGGCTATAGAAATAAATGTTGATTGATTGATTGATTGATTGATTGATTGATCCTAAAAACAGCAGCACAATACTGTTGAATAGATGATTCATGAGTAGAAGTTGATGTTTAAAATCCTTGACTAGCGTTTTTAGAAAAGTTCATATGGAGAATCTTTAGCTAATGTTTTTGCGGTGGGTCTCCCAGAACTATTTAGCTGAGTAGACGTGATCTAATGTTTTTGCAGGAGGTAATTAAAAACAGCACAGTGGTCCTGTCATATAAAGAGATCTTTGACTGGCGTTTTTTTAAGGCACCAGGTCTCCCAAAAGTATTGAGCTGAATAGCCATGATCTAGTTTCATCACGCCAAGCTGCGATTCCAACAGTGTTTACTGTCAGTGACAGGAATGCTCCCGCTCACTCAGAAATGAACCCGCCAAGAAGATAACGCATTCTGCAACAAGTGGCAGTGGAACAAGTCACGGCCTTTTGGTTCCTGCCCGGGCGGCAGTTGCACAATGCGGAATTCTGATGAAAAACCACAGTTGCGCGTTCATTGGACGTTGTCATGACTGCACAGTCTCTGCTGCGGCGTGAGGCCAACGCTAATAAATGTTGCAATCAACACTCATACAGTTGGCAAAGACGGACAAACGAGATGCCGTAAAGGTGCCAAAGCTGAAGAGTAGGGTCTCGCTCGCCCACTGTCTTTGTTGTTGTAAGGCACAGGTGTCAAACTCAAGGTCCGGGGGGCCACATCATTTTATATGGCCCTCGAAAGCCTGGAAATAATATCAATAAAGTACTGTAACTTTTCTTACTAAATGTATTCTTTCTTCCTATTTTGGGAGAAAAAAAATACATGTACTCCATGTAATCGCACATTACGTAAACTTAACCCTTGTGTAACGTTCATATTGTTGTTACTCAGCCAGCGTTTGTGGGTCTGATGGACCCGTTCCATTTTGTGGCTTTTAATGCCTCACAATCAAAAACTTTTATGTTAAAGGCCTACTGAAACCCATTACTACTGACCACGCAGTCTGATAGTTTATATATCAATGATGAAATCTTAACATTGCAACACATGCCAATACGGCCGGGTTAGCTTACAGCGTGACGTCACGGATTGTAGAGGACATTTTGGGACAGCATGGTGGCCAGCTATTAAGTCGTCTGTTTTCATCGCAAAATTCCACAGTATTCTGGACATCTGTGTTGGTGAATCTTTTGCAATTTGTTCAATGAACAATGGAGACAGCAAAGAAGAAATCTGTAGGTGGGAAGCGGTGTATTGCGGCAGGTGTTGTGCCGGATAACGCACCCCCGCCGTAGAATGCACCTCCTGACTGCTGTGCCGGATAACACAGCCGGTGTTTCATTGTTTACATTCCCGAAAGATGACAGTCAAGCTTTACCATTGGCCTGTGGAGAACTGGGACCACAGAGACTCTTACCAGGAGGACTATGAGTTGGATACGCAGACGCGGTACCGTGAGTACGCATGCAGCTGCGGCTTCCAAACATTTGATCGCTTGCCCGTACGTAACTTTGGGGACTTTGGGGAAATATATGTGCTGTATGAACTTTGGGGAGGTGAACGGTACTTTGGGCTGTGGGATTGAGTGTGTTGTGCAGGTGTTTGAGTTGTATTGGCGGGTTATATGGACGGGAGGGAGGAGGTGTTTGTTATGCGGGATTAATTTGTGGCATATTAAATATAAACCTGGTTGTGTTGTGGCTAATAGAGTATATATATGTCTTGTGTTTATTTACTGTTTTAGTCATTCCCAGCTGAATATCAGGTCCCACCCGCCTCTCACAGCATCTTCCCTATCTGAGTCGCTCCCACTGCCCTCTAGTCCTTCACTCTCACTTTCCTCCTCCAGGAATCTTTCATCCTCGCTCAAATTAATGGGGAAATCGTCGCTTTCTCGGTCCGAATCGCTCTCGCTACTGGTGGCCATGATTGTAAACAATGTGCAAATGTGAGGAGCTCCACAACCTGTGACGTCACGCTACTTCCGGGACAGGCAAGGCTTTTTTATCAGCGACCAAAAGTTGCGAACTTTATCGTCGATGTTCTCTACTAAATCCTTTCAGCAAAAATATGGCAATATCGCGAAATGATCAAGTATGACACATAGAATGGACCTGCTATCCCCGTTTGAATAAGAAAATCGTATTTCAGTAGGCCTTTAAAACACTGAACAGATGTTTACCTTATCCCAATAAACATCTGTTCAGTATTTTAACATAAAAGTGTTTGTGTCACGGCGGGGTCTTTGCAGCTTACTGCGAGGTTTTGTTCTCCCGGGATGCAAACGGACTATTCCGGACAAGGCTTGCAGGTAGGAACATATTTATTAATCTTCTCAAAACTCAAAGTACTACAAAAAACCCGGAAAAAAAGGCAAAGGCACAACGCGCTGATCGCATTTGGAGCTAAACTAACACTTAGCATAAACTATAAGAAGGAAAACTTACTAGCTGTGGCATGAACAAACAAAAACGTACGTATACAAGGCATGAAGCGAACACTTGGCATAAACTTGGAATCAGACATGAACCGAACAATGACGCCAGGCCGACTGACTGGCAAAGGCAGGCTTAAATAGTGTCAGGTGAGCGGCAGGTGAAAATCATACGCAACCATGGCAACCAAAACAAACAAGAGTGCACAAAAAACAGGAACTATGGAGTTAAACTAACAAAACATAATGAAAACATGACCACGGATCATGACAGTTTGATTGTAAGGCATTAAAAGCCACAAAATGCAACGGGTCCATCAGACCCACAAACGCTGGCTGAGTAACAACAATATGAACGTTGCACAGAACATTTCTCTGCCAGTTTCTGTATCCCACAGGGATTCTTCTTTTGTGTTTCTGCACCTGCAACATTGTTTGTCAACACTGTCTGCTCTCATTTTCTCACACATTTGACCCTCTGATGTTCTGTGTACCTACACTCTGTCCTCCTCCTGTCTAGGCCTGCTCTGTGTGTGTGTGTGTGTGTGTATGTGTGTGTGTGTGTGTGTGTGTGTGTGTGTGTGTGTGTGTGTGTGTGTGTGTGTGTGTGTGTGTGTGTGTGTGGTACACAGAACATCAATTTCCAGACTTCTATTAGCCCCAAGTCCAGTGGACCCGGACATCTTATATGTATGGTGTGTGTGGTCATTAAATATGTATTCTGATATATGTTCTTCACAGGAAATGAGCCAAAGTTAGTGAGTCTCAGTTTGAAAAATGTATTAATTGTATAATTTTTCTTTTAATAAAAAATGAAAGACATGCACCTGGGGACAGGTTGATTGGCAACACTAAATCTCCCGTCCAAAGGCAAAACCCAGTAACTCAATTTTGGTCAAAACTGAGCTGATAATAATTTAATTACTAGGTGATATGCTTTACATTAGTGTATGCGATATTGTAATTTGTTCCGTAAGTAAGCTGTTACGCGCATGGCAGGACCTAGCAACTACCACATAACTGCGTAGATACAACAGAAAAACCGTTTGTTTTATCAAAATCAGCTAGAAGTGAGTTACTAGGTTCTGCTTTTGGACGGGAGAAATGGTCCCTAGTGTGTGAATGTGAATGTGAATGTTGTCTGTCTATCTGTGTTGGCCCTGCGATGAGGTGGCGACTTGTCCAGGGTGTACCCCGCCTTCCGCCCGAATGCAGCTGATATAGGCTCCAGCACCCCCCGCGACCCCAAAAGGGACAAGCGGTAGGAAATGGATGGAAAACGGGTCCCACATACCCGAACACCACTAATTATACAAAAATATATGATCAAACATTCAAACCATTTTTTAAATAGAAATAAATACTAATAATCTGTCAAATTGTGCAATGTAAAAGTAGCAATAGATTCAATGGTAAAATTGTGAAATTTATTGTGGTTTTTACGGCACTTTTCTCTCAATGAAAAAAAAAACCAGTACTTTTTTTTACTGTAATAAACTGTGGTGCCGTTTTGGCATTTACAGTAATACACTGAAAAATCTACACTTGCTGATTTGTGGTAAAACAAAAAACAAAAACAACTGGCAGCTCAGGTGCCACAATTTTACTGTAAAATGTCTTTTTTTTTATTTATAGTAAAAAAAAAAGAAGTAAATTTTACAGTAAAATTGCAGCTCAGGTGCTAAAATGTAACTGTAAAATTGCTTTTTTTAAATTTATAGTAAAAAAAAAAAAAAGTAAATTTTACAGTAAAATTGTGGCAACTGAGCTGCCTTTTTTTAACCATAAAAACAGCAGTACTGTTTTTCCATTTACAGTAAAATACACTACATTTTCAGGTGAAATTATTGCAACATACCGTATTTTTTTTCCCATCCATCCATCCATCCATTTTCTACTGCTTGTCCCTTTTGGGCTCGCGGGAGGGGGGGCTATCTCAGCTAAAATCTACTAATAAAATGCATTAAAAAAATAGTATAATAGTATTCACTGTTAGAAGCGGCCCTCTGGGGCCAAACATAACTGCCATGTGGCCCTCAGTGAAAATGAGTTTGACATCCCTGTTGTAAGATGACATTCGGGCCTCCGGGCGTTGTTTTTGCTGCTGAGGGCTGCTTGCCACATGTTATCCCATTATTGCCTAATTAAGCAAGCGGGCAAGAACATCCAACAAAAGGAGCGATGATGGCAACCTACGCACGGATAAACAACTCTCAGAGTTACGTGGGCGAGGCGGCCGCCTGCCATGAAATGACTGGGGTCTTACTCATACAATAATGTTAGCTTTTAAAAAGAGAAGACTCCATGAAAAATGAAAGTCCATAAAATGGTCATCCAGAGTAACAACATCAGCAGCAGGGGGTTGCTTTCTTTTACTGATTTATGAAGATGTGCTGTTGCAATGTCATGCGTGATGCCATGCATGCACGTCTTCTAGCAGGGATTTGGGGCGTGAATAGCGCTACTTTACCTCATTTATGCAAGGAATTTACCAAACGCAGCAGTATTTTCCTCCATCAGCAATAAGATGTGCGATTATCGGGTCATCAGCTATTCGTCCAGTGTGACGATGACGCATCAAATTACAATTACAATTGCTAATGATATGAAACGGATTTTGATACCACTGAACATATGACCTAAGAAGCTTTCTGATGTTCCCAGCTGTGCTCGGTGTTTTTTAACAGCCGTGTGGTCTGAAGACATTATCATTCATACTGTAACCCATACTTGCCAACCTTGAGACCTCCGATTTCGGGAGGTGGGGGTTGGGGGTTGGGGGGCGTGGGCAGGGGCGTGGTCGGGGGTGGGGCGGGGGCGTGGTTGGGGGCGTGGTTAAGATATATATATATATAAGAAATACTTGACTTTCAGTGAATTCTAGCAATATATATATTTTATTACATATATATATATATATATATATATATATATATATATATATATATATATATATATATATATATATATATATATATATATATATAAATAAAAGAAATACTTGAATTTCAGTGTTCATTTATTTACACATATACACACACATAACACTCATCTACTCATTGTTGAGTTAAGGGTTGAATTGTCCATCCTTGTTCTATTCTCTGTCACTATTTCAGAACACACACATTATACAAATATACATTATAAAATCAATAAGAAAACGGGAGCTCTAATTTGGGAGTCTGAATTAGGATCAGAAGTTCCTATATAAACATTGCGCACTCACGTCGCCTTTTTGTATTGATTACTGCAGCTGTGCACTGGATTCATTCACAAATACAAACTACAACTCACAAACACTTTAGAGTTAGGCTCCACCATCAGAATGTGTACTTAAACTTATAAAGATCACATGGATATTATTCAGTGAGTTGATTCACCAAAACTAACCTTTTATACAGGAGGAAAAAGCACACAGGACGTTTCAATTGTTCACAGACTGGTCGCGCTCATCAGAATGACAAGAAACTTCCGGTCTGCAGGTGATAGCATTCAATTGGGAAGAAACGCCCTACTGCTCCCTACTGACCAATGTGAATACTGATAAATGTGTAATGACAGCTCCAAAAACGAATTCAAACCACAAAATAAAATAAATAAATCAACACAAAAATGTGACACATTATGGGTGGGTCACATATGCATGTACAGTAGATGGCAGTATTGTCCTGTTTAAAAGTGTCACAACATTGCTGTTTACGGCAGACGAACTGCTTTACGGTAGACGAAAACTTGACTGCTGTTGTTGTGTGTTGTTACCGCGCTGGGAGGATGTTAATGAAACTGCCTAACAATAAACCCACATAAGAAACCAAGAACTCACCCTCGATCATTAGCTGTTTATATTATGGGAAAGCGGACGTGTGAACAGGCTGTCCACACGTCACTCAGGTCCGCATGGAGCTGGAGGGGGCGTGGCCTCCAGCTCCGCCTGAATTTCGGGAAATTTTCGGGAGAAAATTTGTCCCGGGAGGTTTTCGGGAGAGGCGCTGAATTTCGGGAGTCTCCCGGAAAATCCGGGAGGGTTGGCAAGTATGCTGTAACCAGGGGTGTCACACTCATTTTAGCTCAGGGGCCACATAGAGGAAAGTCTGACTATTCAAATTATGGCATTAAAACTAAAAAATAAAGACAACTTCAGACTGTTTTCTTTGTCTTACTGTGGCCAAAAATAGAACAAACGCATTCTGAAAATATTACAAAAAATATATATTTAAAAAAAAATACCGGCAGTCGTAAAGTTTAGATCAGGGGTGCTCATCGCGATCTACCGGTCGATCTCGGAGGGTGTGTCAGTCGATCACCAGCCAGGCATTAAAAAAATAGTCCTAAAAATGAGCGATCATAAATCTTCACTATGACGTCACTTTCGTCACTTGATTGACATTCACGGCACCCGAGGGTCTTCTGAGATGACGCTGGCTGCTGCCAGCTCATTAAAATTACCGACAGGAAGGCGAGAAACACTTTATTTCAACAGACTCTGGCGCCGTACCTGTCGTCAAAACTCCAAAGACCGACTGCACAGTTGCACAATAAAAGCTCTGCTTCATCCTGCCTGCGCTACCAAAATAAGAGTCTCAGAAAGCTGGCGTGCACAAGCTAGCAAGCTACGGAGTTTGCCGACAATGTATTTCTTGTAAAGTGTATACAAAGGAGTACGGAAGCTGGACAAATAAGATGCCAAAAACCAACCACTTTCATGTGGTATTGGACAGAAAGGAGGACTTTTTTTCTCCTCCATTCGAAAATGCGGACGTTATCATCACCATTGTCTGATTCCTATCAATGCAAGTCATCACAATCAGGTAATACACCAACTTATATTCTTGTCTTCATGAAAGAAAGGAATCTATATGTGTTAAACATGCTTGTATTATCTTTAACCACCTTTAACTTGTTAACAATATTAACTATATGTGTTAAACATGCTTGTATTATCTTTAACTACCTTTAAGTTGTTAACAATATTAACTATATGTGTTAAACATGCTTGTGTTATCTTTAACCACCTTTAAGTTATTAACAATATTAACTATTTGTGTTAAACATGCTTGTATTATTTTTAACCACCTTTAACTTGTTAACAATATTAACTATATGTGTTAAACATGCTTGCATTATCTTTAAACACCTTTAACTTGTTAACAATATTAACTATATGTATTAAACATACTTGTGTTATCATTAAACACCTTTAATGTATTAACAATATTAACTATATTTGTTAAACATGCTTGCATTTTCATTAAACACCTTTAACTTGTTAACAAAAACATATATTTCATAAATAAGTAAATATAAATTATATATATGAATGAGGGTGATCCCCACGACTTGATCAATTGAAAAGTAGCTCGTCTGCAGAAAAAGTGTGAGCACCCCTGGTTTAGATCCATGAAGGATAGAAGAAAGTGAATGAATGTTTATAACTGAATACATTCACATATGCATACAATTGTGTTTTCTTTCGTATTAGTTTTTTTTAATTAATTAAGTTTACTGCGATGAGGTGGCGACTAGAGATAATATCGGCCGATAAATGCGGTAAAATGTAATATTGGAAATTATCGGTATCGTTTTTTTTATTATCAGTATCGTTTTTTTTATTTTTTTTATTTTCATTTTTTTATTAAATCAACATAAAAAACACAAGATACACTTACAATTAGTGCACCAACCCAAAAAACCTCCCTCCCCCATTCACACTCATTCACACAAAAGGGTTGTTTCTTTCTGTTATTAATATTGTGGTTCCTACATTATATATCAATATATATCAATACAGTCTGCAAGGGATACAGTCCGTAAGCACACATGATTGTGCGTGCTGCTGGTCCACTAATAGTACTAACCTTTAGCAGTTAATTTTACTCATTTTCATTAATTACTAGTTTCAATGTAACTGTTTTTATATTGTTTTACTTTCTTTTTTATTCAAGAAAATGTTTTCAATTTATTTATCTTATTTTATTTTATTATTATTTTTTAAAAGGACCTTATCTTCACCATACCTGGTTGTCCAAATTAGGCATAATAATGTGTTAATTCCACGACTGCATATATCGGTTGATGTCGGTATCGGTAATTAAAGAGTTGGACAATATCGGGATATCGGATATCGGCAAAAAGCCATTATCGGACATCCCTAGTGGCGACTTGTCCAGGGTGTACCCCGCCTTCCGCCCGAATGCAGCTGAGATAGGCTCCAGCACCCACCCCCGACTCCAAAAGGGACAAGCGGTAGAAAATGGATGGATGGAATTAAGTTTAAATTAAACGCGATAAGTGTTCAACTTCAGCCTCAACCCTTTCGGTCTGCAACATTTTCAATTTATTTACTGTTTGTTTATGTAAAACTGTTTGTTTATTTTGTTGACCACTGACCGAAGAAATTAAAAAAAAAATACAACAAAATAATAATAAGTAACGTTTAGGACAACTTTTTCAAAAACACAATATACAAACCCCGTTTCCATATGAGTTGGGAAATTGTGTTAGATATAAATATAAACGGAATACAATGATTTGCAAATCATTTTCAACCCATATTCAGTTGAATATGCTACAAAGACAACATATTTGATGTTCAAACTGATAGACATTTTTTTTTGCAAATAATCATTAACTTTAGAATTTGATGCCAACAACACATGACAAAGAAGTTGGGAAAGGTGGCAATAAATACTGATAAAGTTGAGGAATGCTCATCAAACACTTATTTGGAACATCCCACGGGTGTGCAGGCTAATTGGGAACAGGTGGGTGCCATGATTGGGTATATAAACAGCTTCCCAAAAAATTCTCAGTCTTTCACAAGAAAGGATGTGGCGAGGTACACCCCTTTGTCCACAACTGCGTGAGCAAATAGTCAAACAGTTTGAGAACAACGTTTCTCAAAGTGCAATTGCAAGACATTTAGGGATTTCAACATCTACGGTCGGTAATATCATCAAAAGGTTCGGAGAATCTGGAGAAATCATTGCAAGGCCGAAAACCACCATTGAATGCCCGTGACCTTGGATCCCTCAGGCGGTACTGCATCAAAAAACAACATCAGTGTGTAAAGGATATCACCACATGGGCTCAGGAACACTTCAGAAAACCACTGTCACTAAATACAGTTTGTCGCTACATCTGTAAGTGCAAGTTAAAGCTCTACTATGCAAAGCGAAAGCCATTTATCAACAAGATCCAGAAACGCCGCAGGCTTCTCTGGGCCCGAGATCATCTAAGATGGACTCATGCAAAGTGGAAAAGTGTTCTGTGGTCTGACAAGTCCACATTTCAAATTGTTTATGGAAATATTCGACATGGTGTCATCCGGACCAAAGGGGAAGCGAACCATCCAGACTGTTATCGACGCAAAGTTGAAAAGCCAGCATCTGTGATGTTATGGGGGTGCATTAGTGCCCAAGGCATGGGTAACTTACACATCTGTGAAGGCACCATTAACGCTGAAAGGTACATACAGGTTTTGGAACAACATATGCTGCCATCTAAGCGCTGTCTTTTTCATGGACGCCCCTGCTTATGCAAGCCACATTCAGCACGTGTTACAACAGCGTGGCTTCGTAAAAAAAGAGTGCGGGTACTTTCCTGGCCCGCCTGCAGTCCAGACCTGTCTCCCATTGAAAATGTGTGGCGCATTATGAAGCGTAAAATATGACAGCGGAGACCCCGGACTGTTGAACGACTGAAGCTCGACATAAAACAAGAATGGGAAAGAATTCCACTTTCAAAGCTTCAACAATTAGTAATTAGTGTTGTTAAAAGAAAAGGTGATGTAACACAGTGGTGAACATGCCCTTTCCCAACTACTTTGGCATGTGTTGCAGCCATGAAATTCTAAGTTAATTATTATTTGCAAAAAAAAAATAAAGTTTATGAGTTTGAACATCAAATATCTTGTCTTTGTAGCATATTCAACTGAATATGGGTTGAAAAGGATTTGCAAATCATTGTATTTCGTTTATATTTACATCTAACACAATTTCTCAACTCATATGAAAAGAGGGTTTGTAAGTTTAACAGTGGAAAAAAAATAGTGTCCAATATTGCAACAAATATTATATTATCTAACTTTGTTGGTCAAAATCCAAATCAATACTTAAATATCTGCTTAACTTATGGTTTCGAAGCAAGTTATCCATCAAATGACCAATAGATTTTACTGTAAAATTTAGGGAGTTGTTTTTACAGCATATTACTGTAAGTTGAAAAAAAAAAAGACCAATGTTTGTTTTTTTACAGTAAAATTCTGTCGACTGAGTTTTCAGGGTTTTTTTTAAAAAATCCACGGTTGATAATTTTATGGTACCACATTTTAATATTATTTTAAACAAACTGGCAGCTGAGTTGCCAAAATAAAATTAAACAGCTGTACTGTATTTTTTATTTACAGTGATATGTTGTAAAAATAATAATAATAAAATACCACCATATATTTTACAGTAAAAGTCTGGCGACTAAGCTGCCAGGTCTTCTCTGTAAAAAACAGTGGTCAAATCCACAGATTTTTTTACGTTAATAAAATGTAAAATATTTAAATTATCTGGCAAATTCATTAATTATTTATTGTTACAAGCGGACCTCTATTGGCAGCCATGACTGTGGTGTGGCCCTCAATGAAAACAAGTTTGACACCAACGTTTCCTCTAAGGTGCGATTCTGTGCAATTGCGCACTGCTCAAGCGTACAGCAAATCTATGCCACGCACAAAATCAAATACAAAAATAAGCGCATAACAATTTCCGACACGACACGGGCACGACAGAGAAAACAGTTTTCGTCATCATTATACAAATATTGTAACGTCTGTCGAGACGCTTTGGGGACATGAATTCCATCCATCACTTTACTGACCAAACGATTTATTGTCGGCCATAAACACATCACCAAAACATTAGTAAAAAAAATGATATCTAGCAAAAGTGGTCATTTTCTGCAGTACAAACCAGACCAAAAGCAACTTTGTTATATCAACAGCAGCCGCTCGCTCTTTCTCACTTGCGCCAACACATGCACATATGGCACTTAGCCAGTGATGCGTTTACAGCCACACAAAAAGTCGGACAACTCCAACACCACACATAAAGTGTCATTCCAGGTCGTTGCACTATGATTTACCAATCAAATGTGTGCTTATTCTAGTGTCATTTATTAGGAATCTTAATTTATAAATATTAATCATGAAATGCTGTTAGTATGTTAAATAAATACTAATAAAAATATATTTTTTACAAACAGGAAGTTGCAGGGATGTACACATGATCCCCTGCTTACATCTCATTGTGCAACATGTGAATGTTTTAATGGGAACTAAACGCAATGTCTGAAAGGAGTACACATTATTTCCAAAGCAGGACCACAGTTAAAGTTAAAGTACCAATGATTGTCACACACACACTAGGTGTGGCGAAATTATTATCTGCATTTGACCCATCACCCTTGATCACCCCCTGGGAGGTGAGGGGAGCTGTGAGCAGCAGCGGTGGCTGCGCCCGGGAATCATTTTTGGTGATTTAACCCCCAATTCCAACCCTTGATGCTGAGTGCCAAGCAGGAAGGTAATGGCTCCCATTTTTATAGTCTTTGGTATAACTCGCGACCTACCCATCTCAGGGCGGACACTCTAACTACTTCATGAAAAACAATATTTTGTGTTATTGTCATTGTAAGTGGGCCTAAACACTTATATTATAAAATAACCTCATGGAAATGACTGCTGTCATTTGATTATAATAATAAGAGAATGTTGTCTGTCTATCTGTGTTGGCCCTGTGATGAGGTGGGGACTTGTCCAGGGTGTACGCCGCCTTCCGCCCGAATGCAGCTGAGATAGGCTCCAGCACCCCCCGTGACCCCAAAAGGGACAAGCGGTAGAAAATGGATGGTTGGATGGAGATTGAACTTGTTATTTAGTCAGGTTTGGGACATGTGTGCTGCTGGTGTAGCCACAGTGTGCACGTCTGATGTTGCTCACATGGGCTCCACTCAATGCTCAGGGACTTTTTTGCGTTTGCTCACACATGAACAATTAGAGGGAACATTGCTTGACACCCTTTGTGGCCCTCAATGAAAACAAGTTTGACACCCCTGGTCTAGTGCAGGGGTCGGCAACCCAAAATTTTGAAAGAGCCATATTGGACCAAAAATACAAAAACAAATCTGTCTGGAGCCGCAAAAAATTAAAACCCATATTACATACAGATAGTGTGTCATGAGATATAAATTGAATTAAGAGGACTTAAAGGAAACTAAATGACCTCAAATATAGCTACAAATGAGGCATAATGATGCAATATGTACATATAGCTCATACTTGCCAACCTTGAGACCTCCGATTTCGGGAGGTGGGGGGTGGGGGGCGGGGGCGTGGTCGGGGGTAGGGCGGGGGGCGTGGTTAAGAGATATATACATATAAGAAATACTTGACTTTCAGTGAATTATATATATATATATATATATATATATATATATATATATATATATATATATATATATATATATGGCCCTGCGATGAGGTGGCGACTTGTCCAGGGTGTACCCCGCCTTCCGCCCGATTGTAGCTGAGATAGGCTCCAGCGCCCCCCGCGACCCCAAAAGGGAATAAGCGGTAGAAAATGGATGGATGGATGGATATATATATATATATATATATATATATATATATATATATATATATACATATATATATATATATATATATATATATATATATATATATATATATATATAATAAATACTTGAATTTCAGTCTTCATTTATTTACACATATACACACACATAACACTCATCTACTCATTGTTGAGTTAAGGGTTGAATTGTCCATCCTTGTTCTATTTTCTGTCACTATTTCAGAACACACACATTATACAAATATACATTATAAAAACAAATAAGAAAACGGGAACTCTAATTTGGGAGTCTGAATTAGGATCAGAAGTTCTTACATAAACATTGCGCACTCACGTCGGCATTTTGTATTGATTACTGCAGCTGTGCACTGGATTCATTCACAAATACAAACTACAACTCACAAACACTTTAGAGTTAGGCTCCACCATCACAATGTGTACTTAAACTTATAAAGATCACATGGATATTATTCAGTGAGTTGATTCACCAAAACTAACCTGTTATACAGGAGGAAAAAGCACACAGGACGTTTCAATTGTTCACAGACTGGTCGCGCTCATCAGAATGACAAGACACTTCCGGTCTGCAGGTGATAGCATTCAATTGGGAAGAAACGCCCTACTGCCCCCTACTGACCAATGTGAATACTGATAAATGTGTAATGACAGCTCCAAAAACGAATTCAAACCACAAAATAAAATAAATAAATCAACACAAAAATGTGACACATTATGGGTGGGTCACATATGCATGTACAGTAGATGGCAGTATTGTCCTGTTTAAAAGTGTCACAACATTGCTGTTTACGGCAGACGAACTGCTTTACGGTAGACGCTGTTGTTGTGTGTTGTCAACACGTCACTCAGGTCCGCATGGAGCTGGAGGGGGCGTGGTCTCCAGCTCCGCCTGAATTTCGGGAGTTTTTCGGGAGAAAATTTGTCCCGGGAGGTTTTCGGGAGAGGCGCTGAATTTCGGGAGTCTCCCGGAAAATCCGGGAGGGTTGGCAAGTATGATATAGCTAGACTAAATAGCATGTTAGCATTGATTAGCTTGCAGTCATGCAGTGACCAAATATGTCTGATTAGCACTCCACACAAGTCAATAACATCAACAAAACTCACCTTTCATGCACAACGTTAAAAGTTTGGTGGACAAAATGAGACAGAAAAAGAAGTGGCATAAAACACGTCCTAGAAAGTCGGAGAAAGTTATACATGTAAACAAACTAAGGTGAGTTCAAGGACCGCCAAAATTAGTAGGACAAAACGGCGCTCGCCAAATACTCGAATCAGTGAAGCATGTTTAATATAAACAGTGTGTTTTATAACAATTAGGGAGGTTTGTGTCATGTTTGTCCTCCTACAGAAACCATATTAAAACAAAAAATTATTTTTTTCCCCCTCATATTTTGCCATTTTTCATACATTTTTAAAAAAAAGCTCCAGAGAGCCACTAGGGCGGCGCTAAAAGAGCCGCGGTTTGCCGACCCCTGGTCTAGTGGTACAGGCCAAAGTTAAGTTGAAGAAAATGCAGTCCTTTATAAATTATTTTATGTTTCTCTCCGGCTCGGTAGCAAATGCTTCACGGACCGGTTGGGGACCACTGATCTACACAACAGGAGCACTATGCTGTTTTTGAGGATCCCTTGCAAAAAGATGTTTCAAAGTGTTCCTGCAAAGAGTCAAAGATCCTCTATGTCAGGGGTCGGCAACCCGCGGCTCCGGAGCCGCATGCGGCTCTTTGATCACTCTGATGCGGCTCAGCAGCTTACTTGCTGAACCCCCCAATTTTCCCGTGAGACTTCCGGATTTCAGTGCCTTTCGCAGAAAACTCCCGGGATTAATATTCACCGATTTTCACCCTTACAGCTATAATAAGGGCGTGCCATGATGGTACAACATTTGGCGCTCTCTACAGTCTGTATTAACAGGGTGCCAGCCCAACACTTGTTATACAATATACATCTTCTGCTTGCACACGTACGTGACAGCAAGGCATACTTTGTCAACAGCCACACAGGTTACACTGACGGTGGTCATATAAAACAACTTTAACACTCTTACTAATAATCAGAGGTGGGTAGAGTAGCCAGAAATTGTACTCAAGTAAGAGTACTGTTACTTTAGAGATTTATTACTCAAGTAAAAGTAAGGAGTAGTCACCCAAATATTTACTTGAGTAAAAGTAAAAAGTATGTTGTGAAAAAACTACTCAAGTACTGAGTAACTGATGAGTAACATACACACACATATCATATATATATATATATATATATATATATATATATATATATATATATATATATATATATATATATATATATATATATATACATACATACATATATATATATATATATATATATATATATATATATATATATATATATATATATATATATATATACACACACATTTATATATATATATATATATATATATATATATATATATATATATACAGTATATAATTTATATTTATTTATTTTGCCGTTTTTGTTTACATGTTAAAGGTGTTTTAATGAATATACATGCATGTTTAACACATATAGATTCCTTTCTTTCATGAAGACAAGAATATAAGTTGGTGTATTACCTGATTCTGATGACTTGCATTGATTGGAATCAGACAGTAGTGATGATAACGGCCACGTTTTCAAATGGAGGAGAAAAAAAGTTCCTCCTTTCTGTCTAATACCACATGAAAGTGTTTGGTTTTTGGCATCTAATTTGTCCAGCTTCCATATTCGTTTTTATACACTTTACAAGAAATACATTGGCGGCAAACTCCGTAGCTTGCTAGCTTGTTTGCGCTGGCTTTCGGAGACTCTTATTTTGAAAGCGCATGCGCGATGGAGCGGCACTTTTATTGTGAAGACAGGAACTGTGTAGTCAGTCTTTATGCTTTTGACGAGATGTACGGTTTTCCTTCACAATTTTGATTGATTGATTGGAACTTTTATTAGTAGATTGCACAGTACAGTACATATTCCGTACAATTGACCACTAAATGGTAACACCCCAATAAGTTTTTCAACTTGTTTAAGTCGGGTCATGTGACCGCCTGGCTCTGTTTGATTGGTCCAACGTCACCAGTGACTGCATTTGATTGGTGGAACGGAGTGAACGTCACCAGTGACTGTATTTGTTGAAACGCAGGCACTATGACAGACCAAAACAAACAAAGCGTGCATTAACAGATCGATAAAAATTAGTAGCGAGTAGCGAGCTGAATGTAGATAAAAGTAGCGGAGTAAAAGTAGCGTTTCTTCTCTATAAATATACTCAAGTAAAAGTAAAAGTATGTTGCATTAAAACTACTCTTAGAAGTACAATTTATCCCAAAAGTTACTCAAGTAGATGTAACGGAGTAAATGTAGCGCGTTACTACCCACCTCTGCTAATAATGCGCCACACTTTGAACCAAAACCAAACAAGAATGACAAACACATTTCGGGAGAACATCTGCACCTTAACACAACATAAACACAACAGAACAAACACCCATGCAGCCCTGTCTCTTCCGGGCTACATTATACACCCCTGCTATGTATCCCGGAAGAGTTAGGGCTGCATGGGATTCTGGGTATTTGTCCTGTTGTGTTTATGTTGTGTTACTGTGCAGATGTTCTCCTGAAATGTGTTTTGTCATTCTTGTTTGGTGTGGGTTCACAGTGTGGCGCATTATTAGTAAGAGTGTTATAGTTTTTTTTATACCGCCACCGTCAGTGTAACCTGTGTGGTTATTGACCAAGTATGCCTTGCCGTCACCTACGTGAGCAAACGGAAACACCATACAACATGTGGCTGATCAGGCACGCTGGTTGTAGTTGATGCTATATGCTGTCCCATCACGGCACGCATGACGCTGACAAGCGCCATTCATTTAAAACCCGCGTGACGCACCAGCTTTCAAAGTCCATATAAAGGTGTGGGCAGCGTGTCTGAGACCCCTGGTTTATACATATCATAAAGCAAAAAGAAAACTTTGTATGCAGTGTTATTTCATTTAAAATTTCAAAAAAGTTTTGCGGCTCCCATTGTTTTCTATAATTTGCGAAACTGGTCAAAATGGCTCTTTGACCGGTAAAGGTTGCCGACCCCTGCTCTATGTGCACAGTTTTGAAGGCTCAAGTGCAGATCACAGCATCCTTTCAGCCAAGTATTTACAGGCGTGGTGTCTCGCTCTTACTTTTGTCTCGGAGACAGTGTGGACTCTGCGGACGAGGGCACGCTCAGACACGCCGGATTAGCTCCACGCAGCACGCCGAGGTGTGGATTCGTGTCACTCACTATTGAACTGAAGTGTACGTGCACAAGTTCACGTGGAGGGTGACTCAATTAGCGACCTGGAAGGACGGCGGGCGCTTCACATTACTGTCCTGCACTGGACTTCTCCTCCGGCGGTTCCATAAATGGCAGAAAGTGTCCTCGGTCTGGCTATAAAAGGACTTCTGCATGCTTGCTGATTTACGACAGGGACGAGCCTAACTGGGATTTCTTGGCGTCTCCAGTTGGTGCTAATAGAGAAGAGTGAAGGGATGACTTCAGAGGCCAGAGCACATGCTTGATGCCCGCAGGCCAGTCTGTCATCAGGCTGTCGGGGGGGAGAAAAAAAAGCTTAATAGAAATCAAACGCGAGTCCTGCAGTTAGTTTACTTAGTGCGTGACACCTCTTCACCCCGCCGAGCTTTCAACAGCTTTTTACTGCTATTTACACTCGCAGCTAAGACGTTCTTGACATTATCAACCAACGACTGAGCTGAGGACACTTGAAGCAAAGCATTCACTTCACTTTTATTCCCGACCCCCGTTCAAAGAAAAAGCTACCATTGTTGGCGCTAAGTGAGTTACAAGTCCAAGGCTACCCCAAATTTTACAGTAGAACACATTTATTGCAAAACCCAAAAGCAGTGAAGTTGTCACGTTGTGTAAATGGTAAATAAAAAGAGAATACAACAAATCCTTTTCAACTTATATTCAATTGAATAGACTGCAAAGACAAGATACTTAACGTTGGAACTGGAAGACGTTGTTATTTTTTGCAAATATTAGCTCATTTGAAATTTGATGCATGCGACATGTTTTTAAAAAAAAAAGCTGGCACAAGTGGCAAAAAAGACTGAGGAAGTTGAGGACTGCTCATCAATGTCATGTCTGTGTTGATCATGTTTTTGTTTGGCCATGTGCTGTCTGGTTTTGGACTCTTTTTAGTTCCTGCTTTTCACTCCCTTTTCTTGTTTCCATGGTTACCCATTAGGTTCACCTGTTCCACGTTTGGACTCATTGTGCACTCTTGTTTTGTCACCATAGCAACCATTAGTTTGAGTCACGCACCTGTTTTCGCTAATCATGTCTGTGGTATTTAAGTTCATTGTTTTCAGTTTGTCTTTCTGGCGACATCATACCCCTGTCACACTCTGTTTACCTCTGCGCACTTCATGCCATGTCCAAGTAAGTTTTTTTCGATTCATGCCACAGTTAGCGACTTTTGTTCATGTCCTTAGTTTTTTGCCCACGTGCAAGTATTTGTTTCATTTGTCAAGTTTGTACTTCCGCCTTGTGCGCACCTTTAGTTTATTCCTTTTGTTATAGTAAAATTAAATATGTATTCACCTGCAAGTCATATCTGGTCCAAAACAAACCACGCCACAGTCCTAGACGTGATAATCAAACACTTATTTGGAACGCCCCACAGGTGAACAGGCGAATTGGGAACAGGTGGGTGCCATGATTGGGTATGAAAGCAGCTTCCATGAAATGCTCAGTCATTCACAAACAAGGATTGGTCGAGGGTCACCACTTTGTCAACAAATGCCTGAGCAAATTGTCCGACAGTTTAAGAACATTTCTCAACTTATATTCAATTGAATAGACTGCAAAGACAAGATACTTAACGTTGGAACTGGATAATTGTTATTTTTTGCAAATATTAGCTCATTTGGAATTTGATGCCTGCAACATGTTTTTAAAAAAAAAGCTGGCACAAGTGGCAAAACAGACTGAGTCAGTCATTCACAAACAAGGTTAGGGCGAGGGTCACCGCTTTGTGAACAAATGCGTGAGCAAATTGTCCAAACAGTTTAAGAACAACATTTCATCGCGACTTGTCCAGGGTGTACACCGCCTTCCGCCCGAATGCAGCTGAGATAGGCTCCAGAACCCCCCGCCATCCCAAAAGGAACAAGCGGTAGAAAATGGATGGATGGATGGATTTCTCAACGAGCTATTGCAAGGAATTTAGGGATTTTACCATCTACAATCCGTAATATCATCAAAAGGTTCAGAGAATCTGGAGAAATCACTGCACGTAAGCGGCAAAGCCGAAAACCAACATTGAATGCCCGTGACCTTCGATCCCTGAGGCGGTACTGCGTCAAAAAGCGACATCAGTGTGTAAAGGATATCACCACATGGGCTCGGGAACACTTCAGAAAACCACTGTCAGTAACGACAGTTTGTCGCTACATCTGTAAGTGCAAGTTAAAACTCTACTGTGCAAAGCCAAAGCCATTTATCAACAACACCCAGAAACGCCGCCGGCTTCGCTTGGCCCGAGCTCATCTAAGAAAACGGTGTAGTTCCCCTTTAAAATTATTTTGAGGTATCTGTAGGCATGTGTGATCCTCCTCAGCCTTCCCGGTAAGGTCTATTCAGGTGTACTGGAGAGGAGGCTACGCCGGATAGTCGAACCTCGGATTCAGGAGGAACAGTGTGGTTTTCGTCCTGGTCGTAGAACTGTGGACCAGCTCTATACTCTTGGCAGGGTCCTTGAGGGTGCATGGGAGTTTGCCCAACCAGTCTACATGTGCTTTGTGGACTTGGAGAAGGCATTCGACCGTGTCCCTCGGGAAGTCCTGTGGGGAGTGCTCAGAGAGTATGGGGTATCGGACTGTCTGATTGTGGAAGTCCGCTCCCTGTTTAATCAGTGTCAGAGCTTGGTCCGCATTGCCGGCAGTAAGTCGGACACGTTTCCAGTGAGGGTTGGACTCCGCCAAGGCTGCCCTTTGTCACCGATTCTGTTCATAACTTTTATGGACAGAATTTCTAGGCGCAGTCAAGGCGTTGAGGGGATCTGGTTTGGTGGCTGCAGGATTAGGTCTCTGCTTTTTGCAGATGATGTGGTCCTGATGGCTTCATCTGGCCAGGATCTTCAGCTCTCGCTGGATCGGTTCGCAGCCGAATGTGAAGCGACTGGGATGAGAATCAGCACCTCCAAGTCCGAGTCCATGGTTCTCGCCCGGAAAAGGGTGGAGTGCCATCTCCGGGTTGGGGAGGAGACCCTGCCCCAAGTGGAGGAGTTCAAGTACCTCGGAGTCTTGTTCACGAGTGAGGGAAGAGTGGATCGTGAGATCGACAGGCGGACCGGTGCGGCATCTTCAGTAATGCGGACGCTGTATCGATCCGTTGTGGTGAAGAAGGAGCTGAGCCGGAAGGCAAAGCTCTCAATTTAGCGGTCGATCTACGTTCCCATCCTCACCTATGGTCATGAGCTTTGGGTTATGACCGAAAGGACAAGATCACGGGTACAAGCGGCCGAAATGAGTTTCCTCCGCCGGGTGGCAGGGCTCTCCCTTAGAGATAGGGTGAGAAGCTCTGTCATCCGGGGGGAGCTCAAAGTAAAGCCGCTGCTCCTCCACATCAAGAGGAGCCAGATGAGGTGGTTCGGGCATCTGGTCAGGATGCCACCCGATCGCCTCCCTCGGGAGGTGTTTAGGGCACGTCCGACCGGTAGGAGGCCACGGGGAAGACCCAGGACACGTTGGGAAGACTATGTCTCCCGGCTAGCCTGGGAACGCCTCGGGATCCCCCGGGAGGAGCTGGACGAAGTGGCTGGGGAGAGGGAAGTCTGGGCTTCCCTGCTTAGGCTGCTGCCCCCGCGACCCGACCTCGGATAAGCGGAAGAAGATGGATGGATGGATGGATGTAGACATGTGCTAACAAACCAGTGAAGTTGGCACCTTGTGTCAATCGTAAATAAAAGACAGAATACAATGATTTGCAAACCTTTTTCAACTTATGTTGTACAGAACACTTTTCCACTTTGCATCGGTCCCTCTTAGATGAGCTCGGGCCCAGCTCTTCTGGATGTTGTTGATAAATGGCTTTCGCTTTGCATAGTTGAGTTTTAACTTGCACTGACAGATGTAGCGACCAACTGTAGTTACTGACAGTGGTTTTTTGAAGTGTTCCTGAGCCCATGTGGTGATATCCTTTACACACTGATGTCGCTTGTTGATGCAGTACAGCCTGAGGGATCGAAGGTCACGGGCTTAGCTGCTTACGTGCAGTGATTTCTCCTGATTCTCTGAACCCTTTGATGATATTACGGACCGTAGATGTTGAAATCCCTAAATTCCTTGCAATAGCTGGTTGAGAAATGTTGTTCTTAAACTGTTCAACAATTTGCTCACGCATTTGTTGACAAAGTGGTGACCCTCGCCCCATCCTCGTTTGTGAATGACTGAGCATTTCATGGAATCTACTTTTATACCCAATCATGGCACCCACCTGTTCCCAATTAGCCTGTTCACCTGTGGGATGTTCCAAATAAGAGTTTGATGAGCAGTCCTCAACTTTCTCAGTCTTTTTGTCATGATCCGTGGTCCGGATCATGTTTTGTGTTTTCTGTTTGTTTTGGACTCTTTCAGTTCCTGTTTGTGCACCTCCTGAGTTTGTTACCATGGCTACTTATGATTTTCACCTGCCTCTGGTGTTCGGGACGCTCACCTGTTTGTAATCAGAGACATTATTTAAGCCTGCCTCTGCCGGCTTCTTTGTTTGCTTCATGCTACTGTTATGTGAGTATTCCTATCTCTAGTCTATGCTAAGAGTTAGCCCGAGCATCCAACGCGATCGGCACTTTTTCCTTCGTCTTGTTTTTCTGTTTTTGGTGCTTCGTTGATTTTTCGGAGATTAAATCATGTTCCTACCTGCAAGTCCTGTCCAGAGTCGTCCGTTTGCATCCCGGGAGAACGAACCGCGCAGTAGGCAGCAACCAAACCGTAACACTTTTTTGCCACTTGTGCCAGCTTTTTCGGAACATGTTGCAGGCATCAAATTCCAAATGAGCTAATATTGGTAAAAAAAACAACAAAGTTTACCAGTTCGAACGTTAAGTATCTTGTCTTTGCAGTCTATTCAATTGAATGTAGGTTGAAAAGGATTTGCAAATCATTGTATTCTGTTTTTATTTACGAATAAGACAACGTGACAACTTTACTGGTTTTGGGTTTTGTACATTTTAGACAGGTAAGGACCTGTGATGTTGGTTTGCGAGGGTCACGGGCATTCAATGTTGGTTTTCCGCCTTGCCGCTTACGTGCAGGGATTTCTCCAGATTCTCTGAACCCTTTGATGATATTACGGAGCGTAGATGGTGAAATCCCTAAATTCCTTGCAATAGCTGGTTGAGAAATGTTGTTCTTAAACTGTTTGACAATTTTCTCACGCATTTGTTGACAAAGTGGTGACCCTCGCCCCATCCTTGTTTGTGAATGACTGAGCATTTCATGGAAGCTGCTTTTATACCAAATCATGGCACCCACCTGTTCCCAATTAGCCTGTTCACCTGTGGGATGTTCCAAATAAGAGTTTGATGAGCTGTCCTCAACTTTATCAGTCTTTTTGTCATGATCCGTGGTCCGGATCATGTTTTGTGTTTTCTGTTTGTTTTGGACTCCTGAGTTTGTTACCATGGCTACTTATGATTTTCACCTGCCTCTGGTGTTCGGGACGCTCACCTGTTTGTAATCAGAGACACTATTTAAGCCTGCCTTTGCCGGCTTCTTTGTTTGCTTCACGCTACTGTTACGTGAGTATTCCTATCTCTAGTCTATGCTAAGAGTTAGCCCTAGCATCCAATGCGATCAGCACTTTTTCCTTCGTCTTGTTTTTCTGTTTTTGGTGCTTCGTTGATTTTTCGGAAATTAAATCATGTTCCTACCTGCAAGTCCTGTCCAGAGTCGTCCGATTGCATCCCGGGAGAACAAACCGCGCAGTAGGCAGCAACCAAACCGTAACACTTTTTTGCCACTTGTGCCAGCTTTTTCGGAACATGTTGCAGGCATCAAATTCCAAATGAGCTAATATTGGTAAAAAAACAAACAAAGTTTACCAGTTCGAACGTTAAGTATCTTGTCTTTGCAGTCTATTCAATTGAATGTAGGTTGAAAAGGATTTGCAAATCATTGTATTGTGTTTTTATTTACGAATAAGACAACGTGCCAACTTCACTGGTTTTGGGTTTTGTACATTTTAGACAGGTAAGGACCTGTGATGTTGGTTTGCGAGGGTCACGGGGATTCAATGTTGGTTTTCCGCCTTGCCGCTTACATGCAGTGATTTCTCCAGATTCTCTGAACCTTTTGATGACATTACGGACCGTAGATGGTGAAATCCCTATATTCCTTGCAATAGCTGGTTGAGAAATGTTGTTCTTAAACTGTTTGACAATTTGCTCACGCATTTGTTGACAAAGTGGTGACCCTCGCCCCATCCTTGTTTGTGAATGACTGAGCATTTCATGGAAGCTGCTTTTATACCAAATCATGGCACCCACCTGTTCCCAATTACATACTTGCCAACCCTCCCGGATTTTCCGGGAGACTCCCGAAATTCAGCGCCTCTCCCGAAAACCTCCCGGGACAAATTTTCTCCCGAAATTCAGGCGGAGCTGGAGGCCACGCCCCCTCCAGCTCCATGCGGACCTGAGTCCGCTTTCCCACAATATAAAGAACGTCTACAGTAAAGCAGTCTGTCTGCCGTAAACAGCAATGTTGTGACACTCTTAAACAGGACAATACTGCCATCTAGTGCATTTGATGAAAGCACTTTTGTGCGTGCCACACAGCAATGCATCATCAGAGAGGGTGTTCAGCATAGTTAGAAAGATAGTGACAGAGAATAGAACAAGGATGGACAATTCAACCCTTAACTCAACAATGAGTAGATGAGTGTTATGTGTGTGTATATGTGTAAATAAATGAAGACTGAAATTCAAGTATTTCTTTTATATATATATATATATATATATATATATATATATATATATATATATATATATATATATATATATATATAGCTAGAATTCACTGAAAGTAAATTATTTCTTATATATATATATATATGTATATATATATATATATATATATATATATATATATATATATGTATATATATTTATATATATATATATATATATATATATATATATATATATATATATATATATATATATATATATATATATATATATATGTATATATATATATATATATATATATATATATATATATATATATATATATATATTTATATCCATCCATTTACTACCGCTTATTCCCTTCGGGGTCGCGGGGAAATATATATATATATATACATATATATATATATATATATATATATATATATATATATATATATATATATATATATATATATATATATATGGAATACTTGACTTGGTGAATTCTAGCTGTAAATATACTCCTCCCCTCTTAACCACGCCCCCCAACCACGCCCCCGCACCAACCACGAACCCCGCACCCACCCCCCATCCCCCACCTCCCGAAATTGGAGGTCTCAAGGTTGGCAAGTATGCAATTAGCCTGTTCAACTGTAGGATGTTCCAAATAAGTGTTTGATGGGCATTCCTCAACTTTATCAGTCTTTTTTGCCACTTGTGCCAGCTTTTTCGAAACATGTTGCAGGCATCAAATTCCAAATGAGCTAATATCGGCAAAAAAATAACAAAGTTTACCAGTTCGAACGTTAAATATCTTGTCTTTGCAGTCTATTTAATTGAATATAAGTTGAAAAGGATTTGCAAATCATTGTATTCTGTTTTTATTTACCATTTACACAATGTGACAACTTCACTGGTGTTGTTTTTGTAGAAATCCGGTAGTGAACTGAACTGTAGGGCCGTTGTGATGGCATT
>NC_084551.2:59262500-59437500 GCF_033978685.3 Nerophis lumbriciformis | reverse complement strand
GAGTCCCGCCGCCGGCCGCACAAGTCCCGGGATGCAAAAAATGTCCAAATCGCACCCAGCAAAGTCCCACGGGAAGTGGGGGAGAAAAGTGAGAAAAGTCGTCAAAAGTCCCCAAAAATGTTCAAAATACCTCCCCAGGTTCCAGTCCCACAAGTCCCGCCGCCGGCCGCGCAAGTCCCCGGGATGCCCAAAATGTCCAAAACACACCCAGCCGAGTCCCACGGGGAGGGGGGGATAAACATATATATCAATGAAATATGTAAAGTATCAACACTGCTGAGGTTCATCCTCTTTGCTGACGACACAACCATTACATGTGCAGGTGACGACGTTAAGCAACTTCTGGCCTCTGTAACTGAGGAGATGATCAAGTTAAAAACTTGGTTTAATACCAACAAATTGTCTCTGAATTTAAAGAAGACCAAAATCATACTCTTTAGCAATCGCAAAAGTAATATACCCATCAGGATTGTTATTGATGATACACCAATAGAATATGTCCAACAAAATTCATTCTTAGGAGTGGTAATAGATGAAAATATATCATGGAAGCCTCATATAAATTACCTGAGGACAAAAGTTGCTAAATGTGTTGGAATGATGAGGAGATCATGTCATTTATTGAACACCAATGCTCTGCTGTTCTTGTATCATTCATTTATTATGTCATATTAAAACTATTGTGTTGAAGTCTGGGGAAATTGTTATAAATCTCATCTACAGCCTTTAGTCACTCTGCAGAAAAAGGCCATTAGGATTGTGTCCAATGTTCACTACTTACATCATTCAAATCCACTATTCATGGAGTTAAAGCAACTTAAACTGCACGATGTGATCAATTTTAAAACTGCTCAAATTATGTTTAGGGCATCCCAAAACTCTCTACCATCCAATATACAGAACCTATTCCAGGATAGAGATGCTCACCATAGTTACAGTCTAAGAGGAAACAACAAATTATATTTTCCTAAATTTAGAACAACTTTAAAATCAATGTGCATTTCAGTGCGTGGAGTCAGTCTGTGGAACAACTTAGGGGACGAGTTAAAATCCTGTTCTAACATGATTACATTTAAAAGACTGTTTAAAAAAGAAGTACTGAAGAAGTACGAGGAGGAAAGAGAGTGATGCCCTCAGCACAGAACGATGAGAGAGAGGTGTATGGTCAGAGAGTGTTTGGGCCCGTGTGTGTGTACGTGTGTGTGTGTATGTGTGTGTGTGTGTGTGTGTGTGTTTTGTCTCGTCTTGTCTTGTCTCATAGTAACAGTGGTACTATTGTATTGTTAGTGTACAGGAGCTTTTCTCGTTTTTGTTTGTATAGTATTGTTCTTGTATTATATTGTTTATGTTAAATGTGGAATGAGTGAGAGGGGTTGGGATATTATAAGCATCTGCTTCATCCAACCCCTTTTCAAGCCTTGCATAAATGTCCCTGCCAAAATGTAAAAAAAAAAAAAAAGTGTTTTGTTGTACTGTGCAGGTTTGAAATAAATAATTCAATCAATCAATCAAAACATTGGAAAAGTCGGCAAAAGTCCCAAAAATGTTCAAAATACCTACCCAGGTTGGAGTCCCACATGGAGTGGTACAAGTCTTAAGACTTGTAGCACCCGGGTGTGATTTTTGAACATTTTACCGATTTTTCTCACTTTTCTCCCCGCCTTCCCACGTTTTGGACATTTTGGGCATCCCGGCCGGCGGCGGGACTTGTGGGACTCCAACCTGGGTAGGTATTTTGAACATTTTTGGGACTTTTGCCGACTTTTCCAACTTTTATCCCCCCTCTCCGTGGGACTTGGCTGGGTGTGTTATGGACATTTTGGGCATTCCGGGACTTGCGCGGCCATATATAAGATTTTATGTTTGAGTGTTTTACTTGTTTTAAGGGTTTTGGTCCTAAATGATCTCAGTAAGATATTACAGCTTGTTGCTGAGATTTGATGACCTATATTGAGTAAAACATGCTTGAAACTAGAATATCAAGTGTTGCAAAGCTGTGTCATCAACACTCACAAGTATAAAACTACTTTTTTAAAGTAATCATTTCTTATTTCAAGCATGAAAAAAAAATTATGACTTTGACACAATTGTGTCTCATAATTAAAACAGATGACAGCCAAATGGACTTTTCTGTTTTATTTTCAATGAAACAATAGAAAATAGGTACTCATATAGTAGTACAGTTGGCACAGTACAGTAAACTGACAGTTAATATTTAAACATTTAACATGTGACATTTCTAACAATTTTGAACAGAAATAGTTCATGCACATTCAGATAAATTCTTCAAAATTACAATAAAAAAAAATTTGGTCGGGGGCCGGGCTGTATATATACAAACCCCGTTTCCATATGAGTTGGGAAATTGTGTTAGATGTAAATATAAACGGAATACAATGATTTGCAAATCCTTTTCAACCCATATTCAATTGAATGCACTACAAAGACAAGATATTTGATGTTCAAACTCATAAACTTTGTTTTTTTTGCAAATAATAATTAACTTAGAATTTCATGGCTGCAACTCGTGCCAAAGAAGTTGGGAAAGGGCATGTTCACCACTGTGTTACATCACCTTTTCTTTTAACAACACTCAATAAACGATTGGGAACTGAGGAAACTAATTGTTGAAGCTTTGATAGTAGAATTCTTTCCCATTCTTGTTTTATGTAGAGCTTCAGTCGTTCAACAGTCCGGGGTCTCCGCTGACGTATTTTACGCTTCATAATGCGCCACACATTTTCAATGGGAGACAGGTCTGGACTGCAGGCGGGCCAGCAAAGTACCCGCACTCTTTTTTTACGAAGCCACGCTGTTGTAACACGTGCTGAATGTGGCTTGGAATTGTCTTGCTGAAATAAGCAGGGGCGTCCATGAAAAAGACGGCGCTTAGATGGCAGCATATGTTGTTCCAAAAACCTGTATGTACCTTTCAGCATTAATGGTGCCTTTACAGATGTGTAAGTTACCCATGCCATGGGCACTAATACACCCCCATACCATCACACATGCTGGCTTTTGCATCGATAACAGTCTGGATGGTTCGCTTCCCCTTTGGTCCGGATGACACAATGTCGATTATTTCCAAAAACAATTTGAAATGTGGGCTCGTCAGACCACAGAACACTTTTCCACTTTGCATGAGTCCATCTTAGATGATCTCGGGCCCAGAGAAGCCGGCAGCGTTTCTGGGTGTTGTTGATAAATGGCTTTCGCTTTGCATAGTAGAGCTTTAACTTGCACTTACAGATGTAGCGACCAACTGTATTTACTGACAGTGGTTTTCGGAAGTGTTCCTGAGCCCATGTGGTGATATCCTTTAGAGATTGATGTCGGTTTTTGATACGGTGCCCTCTGAGGGATCAAAGGTCACGGTCATTCAATGTTGGTTTCTGGCCATGCCGCTTACGTGGAGTGATTTCTCCAGATTCTCTGAACCTTTTGATGATATTATGGACCGTAGATGTTGAAATCCCTAAATTTCTTGCAATTGCACTTTGAGAAACGTTGTTCTTAAACTGTTTGACTATTTGCTCACGCAGTTGTGGACAAAGGGGTGTACCTCGCCCCATCCTTTCTTGTGAAAGACTGAGCATTTTTTGGGAAGCTGTTTTTATACCCAATCATGGCACCCACCTGTTCCCAATTAGCCTGCACACCTGTGGGATGTTCCAAATAAGTGTTTGGTGAGCATTCCTCAACTTTATCAGTATTTATTGCCACCTTTCCCAACTTCTTTGTCACGTGTTGCTGGCATCAAATTCTAAAGTTAATGATTATTTGCAAAAAAAAAAAATGTTTATCAGTTTGAACATCAAATATGTTGTCTTTGTAGCATATTCAACTGAATATGGGTTGAAAATGATTTGCAAATCATTGTATTCCGTTTATATTTACATCTAACACAATTTCCCAACTCATATGGAAATGGGGTTTGTATATATATATATATATATATATATATATATATATATATATATATATATATATATATCAGTGACGTGCGGTGAGGTTCATGACTGGTGAGGCACTGACTTCATCACAGTCAGATTTACAAACATATGAACCCTAAAGAGTATCTTATTCACCATTTGATTGGCAGCAGTTAACGGGTTATGTTTAAAAGCTCATACCAGCATTCTTCCCTGCTTGGCACTCAGCATCAAGGGTTGGAATTGGGGGTTAAATCACCAAAAATGATTCCCGGGCGCGGCACCGCTGCTGCCCACTGCTCCCCTCACCTCCCAGGGGGAGATCAAGGGGATGGGTCAAATGCAGAGGACAAATTTCATTACACCTAGTGTGTGTGTGACAATCATTGGTACTTTAACTTAACTTTAACTTTACACATACAAACTGTAGCACACAAAAAAGCACATTTAATAAAAAAAACGTTATTAGGGTTTTACCTTTACTTACAAATTAAGTCCATGCGCCGCAACTAAAGCCCTCACTTAAACTTTCCACGTGCAAGATTGAATCTATTTAAAAAAGTGTAACCGAGGGTTTATAAATGTCGCCTATACTGTATGAAACTACAAAATAACAAACACGGAGGCTCCAGTTAACACGAGGACCACTTTATTTACCTTCTTTCAAAAACTTCCGCTCCACCCCATGTCATCACTTCCGCTCTTAGCGCCTTCAAAATAAGAGCTCGAGGCATATACTGTATAACAGCGCATAACAGGAACTTAACATCACAAAGAGGAAAGCCCATGAAAATAGGTTACAAAAGTTATTTAATAAGAAGCCAAAAAGTGCAAAAACAATAATGTTCGTGTTGGAGGAGTTGTGAATTTGATACACCTGCAGTCTGCAGGTGTACCTAATGTTGTGGCCCTGCAGTCATTCACAACTCCTCCAACACGAACATTATTGTTTTTGCACTTTTTGGCTTCTTATGAAATAACTTTTTTAAATAGATTCAATCTTGCACGTGGAAAGTTTAAGTGTGGGCTTTAGTTGATATAACAATTCTACGGCGGGGGTGCAGGAGGCGGGGCTACTGGAACCTTAACCAGTGCGTCTTTTGCAGCCGTTTTATGATCGCTCAGCACAAGAAATACGTTACACACATACAGTTGTTGACAAAATACACTGTACATTATATACTTCAGCTAACTAAACTATGGAAATGTATAATATAATTCATATAGCAATACAGTCTCACTGCACAGCAGGCCAGCAGTTAGCCGAGTCCGGAATCCATGTTGAGGCACTGAGTGACGTGCCTCAACTGGCTGCTGTTCACCGCACCGTCTCTTCTCAGTATTTGAACGGCAAATGTGAAAATTCAGCGATTTTGAATAAAAATAATCTAAAACTGGTGAAGTTAAATGGGAAATAACTTTATAGTATAATCACTGGATACATATAACAATTTAATTAATTGTTTTTCTTTTTACATTTTTTTTCTTTCCATGATGGCAGGTGAGGCCCCGCCTCACCTGCCTCTAGTGACTGCACGTCACTGATATATATATGCATATATATATATACATATATATATATGTATATATATATATGTATATATATATATATTAATATATATATACATATATATTAATATATATATACATATATATATATATATATATATATATATATATATATATATATATATATATATATATATATATATATATATATATATATATATATATATATTAGGGCTGCAACAACTAATCGATTAAATCGATTAAAATCGATTATGTCATCGATTCGTTGGATCTATGCTATGCGCATGCGCAGAGGCAATTTGTTTTTATAAACCTTTATTTATAAACTGCAACATGTACAAACAGCTGAGAAACAATAATCAAAATAAGTATGGTGCCAGTATGCTGTTTTTTTTCAATAAAATACTAGAAAGGATAGAAATGTAGTTTGTCTCTTTTATCCGATTATTAATCGATTAATCGAAGTAATAATCGACAGATTAATCGATTATCAGATTAATCGTTAGTTGCAGCCCCAATATATATATATATATATATATATATATATATATATATATATATATATATATATGTATATATATATATATTCCTTGCGCATTAATTGACTGAAAGAGCACGCACTTGGCGCGATGATGTCATTTTATCGATGGGAAAATGCAAGAAATGTAATGCCGAGCGCATATCATTATGTCAAGATAATGGCACTAGCATTTACTTCATTTAAGAATATTTTTCAACATATTGAGCAAAAAGGTCTCTTTTTTTCTACCAAGAAAAGTGCACTTGTTATTAGTGAGAATATACTTATTTTAAGCTATTTTTGGGTTCATTGAGGTTAGCTAATTTGAAAAAAAAAAGAGGTTAGCTAATTTGACTTGTTTTGGAAAGTCTCGACAAGCCAAATTTTCTTGTTCTATTGGCAGATAAATTTGCTTAGTTCAAGTAAAATACCTCTAACTTTTGTATTTTTTTCTTCTTGTTTTTGAACACTGACTTTTTGCAGTGTAAAGGTTGTTCTACGTTGTTTCTAACCTTCCTGCGCTACTTTTTTCTGATGGTTCCTCCGTCCCTTTCACTGGAAAGAGGAGCAGCGTGAGGTCAGGCGGGATCGAGATGTGCTAAACAGATCCAAATAGATAGACAGGCTGGAACATAATTCAACCACCGCTGTTATCAGTGTCCACCAAAGCACCTGTTTTTTAAAAGGGAAAAAATGAAAAACTGCAGTGTTCCCTTTTAACGACGACAGCATGAGGGACTTTGCATTTTATCAGCAGTAATGAATTACTGGAGGTGCGGAAGACAAATGGTGTTTTGCATGCTTGCATGATAAAGAAACGTGTGTGACGTCTGGAGATAGCGACTGATAGATTGCAATTCCGCTTTGGCAAAGCCGAAGCTCTCGGAATTGTCGATACTGCGCCTCTGGAGACCCAAACAAAACCGCTGATAAATCCGCTGTGATCTATTAGAGGCCGCAGAGTGGGTTTTTTTTGCATTTTGATAGCAGTGATCAGGTCAATTTTAGGTTTGGATTCTCCATTCTGTCACCGCTGAATCATGTCTTGTGACTGACGAAACTTGGCCTGCACGCTAAGGCGGGATTTAAACGACATGATTCTTGAACAATGCGTGGAATTGGATATCCACAGATCAGAATCAATGAAATGTGCAGTTCAATGCCCGGTTGATAGTCTGTAAATCAAAGCAGTTTGTAGACAATTCAATGGAACATGATGACTGACTGAGTGGTGGTTAGCAATCTTTTTTGTCTTAGTTTTGAGGAAAGACTCAAACCACACAGGCCCGTCCACAAAAAAGCAACTTTTTCTGGACGTTTTTTTGGAAAGTGAGGACAAATACTCATTTCGGGACACATTGCGAATGGAGTAGTATGTCAGGTTTTTTTTAAGAAGATCAGGCAAGAAAAAATACATATCCTCTTACAAAACCCAAAAGCAGTGAAGTTGTCACGTTGTGTGAATGGTAAATAAAAACAGATTTGCAAATCATTTTCAACTTATATTCAATTGAATAGACTGCAAAGACAAGATATTTAATGTTCAAACTGAGAAACGTATTTTTTTTTTTTGCAAATAATCATTAACTTAGAATTTAATGGCAGCAACACATTGCAAAAAAGAGGCATTTTTACCACTGTGTTACATGGCCTTTCCTTTTAACAACACTCAGTAAATGTTTGGGAACTGAGGAGACACATTTTTGAAGCTTTTCAGGTGGAATTCTTTCCCATTCTTGCTTGATGTACAGCTTAAGTTGTTCAACAGTCTCCGTTGTGGTATTTTAGGCTTCATAATGCGCCACACATTTTCAATGGGAGACAGGTCTGGACTACAGGCAGGCCAGTTTAGTACCCGCACTCTTTTACTATGAATCCATGCTGTTGTAACACGTGGCTTGGCATAGTCTTGCTGAAATAAGCAGGGGCGTCCATAGTAACGTTGCTTGGATGGCAACATATGTTGCTCCAAAACCTGTATGTACCTTTCAGCATTAATGGTGCCTTCACAGATGTGTAAGGTACCCATGTCTTGGGCACTAATCCACCCCCATTCCATCACACATGCTGGCTTTTGAACTTTGCGCCTAGAACAATCCGGATGGTTCTTTTTCTCTTTGTTCCGGAGGACACGACGTCCACAGTTTCTGAAAACAATTTCAAATGTGGACTCGTCAGACCACAGAACACTTTTTCACTTTGCATCAGTCCATCTTAGATGAGCTCAGGCCCAGCGAAGCCGACGGCGTTTCTGGGTGTTGTTGATAAACGGTTTTCTCCTTAGATAGGAGAGTTTTAACTTGCACTTACAGATGTAGCGACCGACTGTAGTTACTGGCAGTGGTTTTCTGAAGTGTTCCTGAGCCCATGTGGTGATATCCTTTACACACTGATGTCGCTTGTTGATGCAGTACAGCCTGAGGGATCGAAGGTCACGGGCTTAGCTGCTTACGTGCAGTGATTTCTCCAGATTTCTCTGAACCCTTTGATGATATTACGGAGCGTCGATGGTGAAATCCCTAAATTCCTTGCAATAGCTGGTTGAGAAAGGTTTTTCTTAAACTGTTCAACAATTTGCTCACGCATTTGTTGACAAAGTGGTGACCCTCGCCCCATCCTTGTTTGTGAATGACTGAGCATTTCATGGAATCTACTTTTATACCCAATCATGGCACCCACCTGTTCCCAATTAGCCTGTTCACTTGTGGGATGTTCCTGAACTTTATCAGTATTTATTGCCACCTTTCCCAACTTCTTTGTCACGTGTTGTTGGCATCAAATTCTAAAGTTAATGATTATTTGCAAAAAAAAAAAATGTTTATCAGTTTGAACATCAAATATGTTGTCTTTGTAGCATATTCAACTGAATATGGGTTGAAAATGATTTGCAAATCATTGTATTCCGTTTATATTTACATCTAACACAATTTCCCAACTCATATGGAAACGGGGTTTGTAGATTGCACAGTGAAGTACATATTCCGTACAATTGACCACTAAATGGTAACACCCCAATAAGTTTTTCAACTTGTTTAAGTCCACGTTAATCAATTCATGGTACAAATATATACTATCAGCATAATACAGTCATCACACAAGTTAATCATCAGAGTATATACATTGAATTATTTACATTATTTACAATCCGGGGAGGTGGGATGTGGTGGGGGGAGGGTTTTAATCCAGGGTTGAAGGTACCTGGAGGTGTTCTTTTAGTGTGGTTTTGAAGGAGGATATAGATGCACTTTCTTTTACACCTTGCAACTGTAAAGTGTACACTCTTAGAAATAAAAGTGCTAAGTAGAACCATATATGGTTCTTTGGCTCGTCCTCATAGGAGAACCCTTTTTGGCTCCAGGTAGAACCTTTTTATAAAGGTTCCACCTGGAACCCTTTTGGAGGGTTCTACCTAGAACTGTGTGTGTAAGGTTCCACCCAGAACCCCCCATGAGAGGTTCTACAAAGAACCCACGCAGGGAGTTCCACTAAGAACCCTTTCGTATTTCAAGGGTTTCATCTAGAACCCACACAGGGAGTTCCACTAAGAACCCTTTTGTATTTCAAGACTTTCTTCTAGAACCCACGCAGGGAGTTCCACTAAGAACCCTTTCGTATTTCAAGGGTTTCATCTAGAACCCACACAGGGAGTTCCACTAAGAACCCTTTTGTATTTCAAGACTTTCTTCTAGAACCCACGCAGGGAGTTCCACTAAGAATCCTTTCGTATTTCAAGGGTTTCATCTAGAACCCACACAGGGAGTTCCACTAAGAACCCTTTTGTATTTCAAGACTTTCATCTAGAACCCACGCAGGGAGTTCCACTAAGAACCCTTTCGTATTTCAAGGGTTTCATCTAGAACCCACACAGGGAGTTCCACTAAGAACCCTTTCGTTTGTCAAGGGTTTCATCTAGAACCTATGCAGGGAGTTCCACTAAGAACCCTTTCATGTTTCAAGGGTTTCATCTAGAACTCACACAGGGAGTTCCACAAAGAACTCTTTCATGTTTCAAGGGTTTCATCTAGATCTGACACAGGGGGTTCTAAAAACATCCCTTTTCAAAGGTTTTCACCGATAACCGTCTTGTCTTCTGAGGGTTCTATAAAGAACCATATTGTATTCTACAGATCAGTTTAGTTCATATTATATTGTGGTCATTTATCATGTTGACATTGAACAAACATTCAAAACATTTTAATGAGAAAAACATTTATTTAAAGATAGGCACCATTATTGGCAAATGTTATCAGGAAGTATGTCCCTGGTGACACAGGATCTTACCCATGCTTTCAACAATCCCTGAAGAACTCTTTCTTCCAAAAACGGTTCTCTGGATCAAAATAGTTCTTACTGGAACCCTTAGTGTTAGTGAGAACCCTTTTAAAACCAATTATTCAGAAAAGGGGTTTTAAAGGGTTCTCTGGATCAAAATGGTTCTTACTGGAACCATTAGCGTTACCAAGAACCCTTGAAAAACCCTTTCTTCGGGAAAGGGTTTTTCAGAAGCAAATGGTTCCAGTTAGAACCTCAGCTCTTGTAGAAGAACCCTTTTAGAACCCTTATTTCTAAGAGTGTAGAGAGGCCGGACTATAACGTTGTTTTCCATATTGTCACTACTAGATGTTCGTAGGAACTTAATCGGTATTTGTGTGGACCATTGTCCGGAAGACACAAAGTCCTGAACCCACGGGCAATGGGTGGTGCAAAAGTGGGGCGGTGTAGTCCATAGGCAGCAAACACGGCCCTATGATTTATGGACGCCTCTTTGAAGTGAGCTCATTCCAGCCGTTAAGACCTGCCGGCTGCATTTTTCTTTAAATCTAGTGAAACATTTGAGAGGGGTGAAGAACATGACCCCCCACAGGTCGCTGACCTCTGCTGATGTTCACCTCAAACGGTCTTTGTCAGGTACAAAACATTCATGACCGTACCTGTTGAAGAATGTCCAGATTAGGTTCGGTAGTTCTTAGTGTGCTCTGAAGTTCATGAAAAAGGACAACAAGGACACTCAGGTGGTTCTTCTGTTCATTACTGAGTACGCCACACAAGCGTGTGTGTGTGTGTGTGTGTGTGTGTGTGTGTGTGTGTATGTGTTCTGGCAATGCTTACTTAATGGGGACATCGCTCTGTTTACACAATCACCTTTAGGCATACTTGCCAACCCTCCCGGATTTTCCGGGAGACTCCCGAAATTCAGCGCCTCTCCCGAAAACCTCCCGGGACAAATTTTCTCCCGAAAAACTCCCGAAATTCAACATGTCCATGCGGACCTGAGTCCGCTTTCCCACAATATAAAGAACGTCTACAGTAAAGCAGTCCGTCTGCCGTAAACAGCAATGTTGTGACTCTTAAACAGGACAATACTGCCATCTAGTGCATTTGATGAAAGCACTTTTGTGCGTGCCACACAGCAATGCATCATCAGAGCGCATGGTTAGAAAGATAGTGACAGAGAATAGAACAACGATGGACAATTCAACCCTTAACTCAACAATGAGTAGATGAGTGTTATGTGTGTGTATATGTGTAAATAAATGAACACTGAAATTCAAGTATTTCTTTTATTTATATATATTATATATATATATATCCATCCATCCATTCATCCATCCATTTTCTACCGCTTATTCCCTTCGGGGTCGCGGGGATATATATATATATATATATATATATATATATATATATATATATATATATATGAAATACTTGACTTGGTGAATTCTAGCTGTAAATATACTCCTTCCCTCTTATCCACGCCCCCAACCACGCCCCCCGCACCCACCCCCCACCTCCCGAAATTGGAGGTCTCAAGGTTGGCAAGTATGCCTTTAGGGGACCTCTGACGGTATGGGGACAAAAAAAACAGGTCCCCTAAAGGAAAACCTTTTTGAAGGGGAACATTATCACCAGACCTATGTAAGCGTCAATATATACCTTGATGTTGCAGAAAAAAGACCATATATTTTTTTAACCGATTTCCGAACTCTAAATGGGTGAATTTTGGCGAATTAAACGCCTTTCTATTATTCGCTCTCGGAGCGATGACGTCACATCGGGAAGAAATCCGCCATTTTCTCAAACACCGAGTCAAATCAGCTCTGTTATTTTCCGTTTTTTTCGACTGTTTTCCGTACCTTGGAGACATCATGCCTCGTCAGTGTGTTGTCGGAGGGTGTAACAACACGAACAGGGACGGATTCAAGTTGCACCAGTGGCCCAAAGATGCGAAAGTGGCAAGAAATTGGACGTTTGTTCCGCACACTTTACCGACGAAAGCTATGCTACGACAGAGATGGCAAGAATGTGTGGATATCCTGCGACACTCAAAGCAGATGCATTTCCAACGATAAAGTCAAAGAAATCTGCCGCCAGACCCCCATTGAATCTGCCAGAGTGTGTGAGCAATTCAGGGACAAAGGACCTCGGTAGCACGGCAAGCAATGGCGGCAGTTTGTTCCCGCAGACGAGCGAGCTAAACCCCCTGGATGTCTTGGCTCACACCGAAGATGATCAAGAGAAGAATATCGACCCTAGCTTCCCTGGCCTGCTGACATCAACTCCAAAACTGGACAGATCAGCTTTCAGGAAAAGAGCGCGGATGAGGGTATGTCTACAGAATATATTAATTGATGAAAATTGGGCTGTCTGCACTCTCAAAGTGCATGTTGTTGCCAAATGTATTTCATATGCTGTAAACCTAGTTCATAGTTGTTAGTTTCCTTTAATGCCAAACAAACACATACCAATCGTTGGTTAGAAGGCGATCGCCGAATTCGTCCTCGCTTTCTCCCGTGTCGATGGCTGTCGTGTCGTTTTCGTCGGTTTCGCTTGCACACGGTTCAAACCGATATGGCTCAATAGCTTCAGTTTCTTCTTCAATTTCGTTTTCGCTACCTGCCTCCACACTACAACCATCCGTTTCAATACATGCGTAATCTGTTGAATCGCTTAAGCCGCTGAAATCCGAGTCTGAATCCGAGCTAATGTCGCTATAGCTTGCTGTTCTATGCGCCATGTTTGTTTGTGTTGGCTTCACTATGTGACGTCACAGGAAAATGGGCGGGTGGTTAAAATCAGGCACTTTGAAGCTTTTTTTAGGGATATTGCGTGATGGGTAAAATTTTGAAAAAAACTTCGAAAAATAAAATAAGCCACTGGGAACTGATTTTTAATGGTTTTAACCCTTCTGAAATTGTGATAATGTTCCCCTTTAAATGATAGTCAGATCCATTCTGAAGATGCCTAAGTGATGTTTAAGTTTCGGCCCATAAAGCATGTTTACTGGTTAGTTTGAGTGTGAGGTTTAGTTCTGGTTTAGTGTTCCTTAGGATGACATTTTCATACAGCAGGATTATAAAACATTATTATTATGATTGACATTCAGAATGTTCCATCCTTCTATAGATGCTAGTTGGAGTTGCAGACAACTTCATTACTGCTAAATAGCAGTTTTCAGTAAGATGCAGGAGTTGCTTTAACATTTAAGTGGTGAAACTGCTTTATAAATAAAGTTGATTTGATTTGATTTGATAAGAGGACAGCTGCAGTGTTGTATTCTGACCATCATGTCATATTTACTTGTTCATGCACAGAGGTGCTCATGCATGAACAAGCCTGCTTTGCCTTTGTGGATTATTTTTTCATCTTTCTGCTTATTTCTACTGTGCAAAATGTTTTTTTTGGGGGGGAGTTTAAAAAAAAAAAACTGACAAGAGAAAGGAACTTACACATTGATTACATGAAACGTTGTGCATGAACAAGCGTGCTTTGACTTTGACTTTGTGGATTATTTTGCATATTTCCATTTATTTCTACTGTGCAAAATGGCGTGTTTATTTTTTTTAGTTTAGTTTTTTTAAATGACTGACAAGAGAAAGAAACTTACACATTGATTACATGAAACGTCGTGCATGAACAAGCGTGCTTTGATTTTGACTTTGTGGATTATTTTGCATATTTCCACTTATTTCTACTGTGCAAAATGGCGTGTTTTATTTTATTTTAATTTTTTTTTAATGACTGACAAGAGAAAGAAGCTTACACATTGATACATTGATTACATGAAACGTCGTGCATGAACAAGCGTACTTTGACTTTGTGGATTATTTTGCATATTTCCACTTATTCCTACTGTGCAAAATGGCGTGTTTATTTTTTATTTTTTATTTTTTTAAATGACTGACAAGAGAAAGGAACTTACACATTGATTACATGAAACGTCGTGCATGAACAAGCGTGCTTTGACTTTGATTTTGTGGATTATTTTGCACATTTCCACTTATTTCTACTGTGAAAACTGGCGTGTTTTTTTTTATTTTTTTTTATTTTTTTTAATGACTGACAAGAGAAAGAAACTTACACATTAATACATTGATTACATAAAACGTCGTGCATGAACAAGCGTGCTTTGACTTTGACTTTGTGGATTATTTTGCATATTTCCACTTATTTCTACTGTGCAAAATGGCGTGTTTTATTTTTATTTTTATTTTTATTTAATGAATGACAAGAGAAAGAAACTTACACATTGATACATTGATTACATGAAACGTCGTGCATGAACAAACGTGCTTTGACTTTGTGGATTATTTTGCATATTTCCACTTATTTCTACTGTGCAAAATGGTGTGGTTTTGTTTTTGTGTGTTTTTCTAAATGACTGACAAGAGAAAGAAACACATTGATTACATGAAACGTCGTGCATGAACAAGCGTGCTTTGACTTTGTGGATTTTTTTGCATATTTCCACTTATTTCTACTGTGCAAAATGGCTTGTTTTATTTTATTTTTTATTTTTTTAAATGACTGACAAGAGAAAGAAACTTACACATTGATACATTAATTACATAAAATGTCGTGCATGAACAAGCGTGCTTTGACTTTGACTTTGTGGATTATTTTGCATATTTCCACTTATTTCTACTGTGCAAAATTGCGTGGTTTTGTTTTTGTGTGTTTTTCTAAATGACTGACAAGAGGAAGAAACACATTAATTACATGAAACGTCGTGCATGAACAAGCGTGCTTTGACTTTGACTTTGTGGATTATTTTGCATATTTCCACTTATTTCTACTGTGCAAAGTGGCGTGTTTTTTTTTATATATATTTTTTTAAATGACTGACAAGAGGAAGAAACACATTGATTACATGAAACGTCGTGCATGAACAAGCGTGCTTTGATTTTGTGGATTATTTTGCATATTTCCACTTATTTCTACTGTGCAAAATGGCGTGTTTTTATTTTATTTTATTTTTTAAATGACTGACAAGAGGAAGAAACGCATTGATTACATGAAACGCCGTGCATGAACAAGCGTGCTTTGACTTTGTGGATTATTTTGCATATTTCCACTTATTTCTACTGTGCAAAATGGCGTGTTTTATTTATTTATTTATTTTTTTTAAATACTGACAAGAGAAAGAAACTTACACATTGATACATTGATTACATGAAACGTCGTGCATGAGCAAGCGTGCTTTGACTTTGACTTTGTGGGTTATTTTGCATATTTCCACTTATTTCTACTGTGCAAAATGGCGTGTTATTTTTTTCATTTTTATTTTTCTAAATGACTGACAAGAGGAAGAAACACATTGATTACATGAAACGTCGTGCATGAACAAGCGTGCTTTGACTTTGACTTTGTGGATTATTTTGCATATTTACACTTATTTCTACTGTGCAAAATGGCGTGTTTTATTTATTTATTTATTTTTTTTAAAGACTGACAAGAGAAAGAAGCTTACACATTGATACATTGATTACATGAAATGTCGTGCATGAACAAGCGTGCTTTGACTTTGACTTTGTGGATTATTTTGCATATTTCCACTTATTTCTACTGTGCAAAGTGGCGTGTTTTTTTTATATATATTTTTTTAAATGACTGACAAGAGGAAGAAACACATTGATTACATGAAACGTCGTGCATGAACAAGCGTGCTTTGATTTTGTGGATTATTTTGCATATTTCCACTTATTTCTACTGTGCAAAATGGCGTGTTTTTATTTTATTTTATTTTTTAAATGACTGACAAGAGGAAGAAACACATTGATTACATGAAACGCCGTGCATGAACAAACGTGCTTTGACTTTGACTTTGTGGATTATTTTGCATATTTCCACTTATTTCTGCTGTGCAAAATGGCGTGTTTTTAAAAAACAACAACATTTTTTTAAATGACTGACAAGAGAAAGAAACACATTGATTACATGAAATGTCGTGCATGAACAAGCGTACTTTGACTTTGTGGATTATTTTGCATATTTCCACTTATTTCTACTGTGCAAAACGGCGTGTTTTAAAAAAAAAGATATTTTTTTTAAATGACTGACAAGAGGAAGAAACACATTGATTACATGAAACGTCGTGCATGAACAAGCGTGCTTTGACTTTGTGGATTATTTTGCATATTTCCGGTTATTATTAGTAACCGGCAGGAAGCGTGATTGCATTGACAATGTGACATGTTCTGGTAGGCTGTCTGTGTGTGCGTGTGTGTGTGTGTGTGTGTGTGTGTGTGTGTGTGTGTGTGTGTGTGTGTGTGTGTGTGTGTGTGTGTGTGTGTGTGCAGCTGTCTGGATGTTCTTCCTGCATTGTCCCCCGTCCGCCATGCTTCCAACTGCTGTTTTTGCTATCAAGCCTGATGGCGGACGATGTAGCGGTTCGCGTCTCAACGTTACTAACTCCCGTGTGTTGTTAAAAGCACTCATATATTCCGCTCTTACAGAAAATACTCGGCCTTTAGTTGTAATGATCTGGAAGTTGAGCTCAGGGATGTTTCAGTTTTACAGCGCATTCACACACAAAAAAAACTGTGTAGGTTTAACAGCCTGCGTTGTTAAAAGTGACACGTTTATTTGTCTTAGGCCATTCCCCGAGTATGCATCCCAGCTTTCCGGTGATGTGTTGACGTATCGGCTTTCTGCTTGTTTTTTATGGCACGGCACGTTTGCTCATCACCATCCCGTATAAAATGTGCCAAGGCCAAGTACCTCGCTGTGAAATGAAATTAAAAAAAAGAAAAAAGAAAGAGGTTTATGACGGTGTGGTGGTTTAAGGACAGTGTTTACGCGTTGCCACGGAGATGCGCCTACCAAAGAGGTGGGCGGGAAAAATGACTTTGAAGGTAGTCATCTGTCGGTTGCACGTTTTGGCAGGTGACTTTTGGGCTTTTGCGGAGCCAACAATTACTTTATTTCGCTGCTTATGAACCCTTTGTTTAGGATTTACTGGAAACAGGAGAGCGGACTGCAGTGGGGCCTCTAACGTTGAGGTTGTACTACAAAACCCAAAACCAGTGAAGTTGGCACGTTGTGTAAATAATAATAATAATAATAGATTTTATATGTAAAAAGCACTTTACATTGAGTAAACAACCTCAAAGTGCTACAGTGTATTAAAAAATAAAATAAAATAAAAAAATAATACAAAATAAAAATTAAATTAAAGCTGCAAGCAGCGTTGGTCGGGCCCGCGTATTTGGCAGGTGCTAGTCCTAAGTGTCCCAATACTTTTGGCAAGTTTGAGTCCCAAGTGTCCCAATACTTTTGTCCAGTGTAAGTGTCCCAATACTTTTGTCCAGTTGCCCAATGCTTTTGTTCAGTGGTAGTAGTAAGTGTCCCAATACTTTTGTCCAGTGGTAGTCCTAAGTGTCCCAATACTTTTGTCTACTTTTAGTCCGAATTGTCCCAAGACTTTTGTCTAGTGTACCTACCTTGTCTGCATTGTGTGGGCACGCTGGTGCTTCCTGCTTTTAAGCAGCCATCTTGAGAAAACAGCAGCGCAGCAGCATCAGCGCAGCAGCATCAGCGCAGCGGTTCTTTGAAGGCTCATAAAATCAAAACCGGAGCAGTTAGAAAAATTATTTCGATAACTTTTATTTGGAAGGGTTCAATCTCTCTCCTGTGTTAGTTTGAAGCTGAAACGACAAACGCGCTCAGAGGAGATCATGTTTGAAGAGAAGTGACCGGTTTATAAAAAAAATTTGTTTTGAAGGGGAAATTGCAAACTTCCTGTTGATTTTTGCTGGGGGTTGTCAATTTATGAAATGTAGGTCTAAGTGAGACCTACATAGAGGTTTTTGTTTCATGTCTCTCCGACCTTCCCAGGGAGAGTTACAGGCAGGTTTGTCAGTTTTTTCATCCGAGGAGCAGTTTTTTGTGCGTTTTATTAAAAAATTGCGCTAGAGCACAATTTTGAGATTTGGGGTTAGGTTTCACAATTTTTGACAGTCCTGATGTGTGTGTTCAGTTCGGTGAGTTTTGAAGCATGTTAAGGGGGTCAAATTACAGCTCAAAGAGGCAAAAGTGACTGTTTTTAGTACTTTTTTGTTTTGAAGGGGGAATTGCCAACTTCCTGTTGATTTTTGCCCGAGAATATACTATTATGAAATCTAGGTCTAAGTCACACCTACATAAAGGTTTTTGTTTCATGTCTCTCCGACCTTCCTAGTGGGAGTTACAGGCAGTCTAGTTTTTTTTTTGTAGGGGGCGCTAGAGCGCAATTTTGAGTTTTGTGGTTCGTTTTTTTTTTAAAAAAGGCAATTTTTGCAGGTCCTGATGTGTGGGTCAAATATGGTGAGTTTTGAAGCATGTTAAGTGGGTCAAATTACAGTTTAAAGTGGCGGCGGAAGAATAAAGAATAAAGAATAATAAAACCTTACAAATTCAATAGGTCCTTATGTCCCATTGTATAAAGATTCCCTTTGGGAGTCCTTATACAATGGGCCATGCGGGCCCTAATAAAAACTACAACAGCCAAATAGCTAAGACTAGTATGCATTTTCTAAAAAAAAAAGAAGGCTTTTTTTAAAAAAAAGGGTTTTTAAGCCTTTTTTAAAAAGCATCCACAGTCTGTGGTACCCTCAGGTGGTCAGGGAGAGCGTTCCACAGACTGGGAGCGGCGGAGCAGAAAACCCGGTCTCCCATTGTTCGTAGCTTTGTCCTCGGAGGTTGGAGGAGGTGAGTCTGTCCGGAGCGGAGGTGTCGTGTGGAGGATTTGGGGGTCAGTAGTTCTTTGAGGTAGAGGGGGGGCATTTCCATGGAGGCACTGGTGGGTTAGTAGGGAGACTTTGAATTTAATCCTGAGTGGAACAGGAAGCCAGTGAAGGGATTTGAGAGTTGGTGTGATGTGGTCATATTTCCGCACTCTCATCTTATTTACTCATAAATGGTAAATAAAAACAGAATACAATGATTTGCAAATCCTTTTCAACTTATATTCAATTGAATAGACTGCAAAGACAAGATATTTCATGTTCGAACTGAGAAACTGATTTTTTTTTTCAAATAATCATTAACTTAGAATTTAATGGCAGCAACACATTGCAAAAAAAGTTGTCACAGGGGCATTTTTACCACTGTGTTACATGGCCTTTCCTTTTAACAACACTCAGTAAAGGTTTGGGAACTGAGGAGACACATTTTTGAACCTTTTCAGGTGGAATTTTTTCCCATTCTTGCTTGATGTACAGCTTAAGTTGTTCAACATTTTCAATGGGAGACAGGTCTGGACTACAGGCAGGCCAGTCTAGTACCCGCACACCGTAGGATGATACAATAGCTCACCGGCGTCACAATGTAAACAAACGCCATGGGTGGATCTACACCTGACCTCCACTGTAATGATACCAAATGCAAGAGCGTATCTAGTCGATACTACTATGATTACATCGATATTTTTTATCGTCACAAAATATTTTTTCTTTTAAAATTCATATTATATTCATAAACTCAGGAAATACGTCCCTGGACACATGAGGACTTAAAGTATAACCAATGTATGATCCTGTAACTACTTGGTATCGGATTGATACCTAAATATGTGGTATCATCCAAAACTAATGTAAAGTATCAAAGAAGAGAAGAATAAGTGATTATTACATTTTAACAAAAGTGTAGATAGAATATGTTAAAACAGAAAATAAGCAGATATTAACAGTAAATGAACAAGTCGATTAATAATAATTTTTACAGCTTGTCCTTTATAATGTTAACAAAATAATAAAATGATACATGACACAATATGTTACTGCATACGTCAGTAGACTAATTAGGAGTCTTTTTTGTTTACTTACTAATAAAAGAAAACATATGTTTAATGTACACTAACATTTGTGGTTAAAATAAAGGCAATATTGCCCATTTTTGTGGTCCCCTTTATTTAGAAAAGTATTAAAACGTATCGAAATACACTTTGATAATGGATTAATAATACATTTTCTACCACTTGTCCTTAATAATTTGGACTATATTTTTAGGTTGTTATTATTAAGTGATTATTACATTTTAACAGAAGTGTAGATAGAACATGTTGAAACAGAAAATAAGCAGATATTAACAGTAAATGAACAAGTCGATTAATAATATTTTTTTACAGCTTGTCCTTTATAATGTGTACAAAATAATAGGTGTATAAATGACACAATATGTTACTGCATAGACTAATTAGGAGACATTGTTTGTTTACTTACTACTAAAAGACAAGTTGTCTAGTATGTTCACTATTTTATTTAAGGACTAAATTGTTCTTTGATTGCAATAATAAACATATATTAAGGTTTTTTGTTAAAATATAGCCAATAATGCAATTTTTTGTGGTCTCTTTTATTTCGAAAAGTATCGAAATATATGCTGTGGGGCTGTCTTGGTTGACAAGACTCTGCAGCATCGCGTGGACATCGGGGGCGGTACCTCTGGATTGGCAGACCGGGTTGGTGGTTCCTCTCTTTAAGAAGGGGAACCGGAGGGTGTGTTCTAACTATCGTGGGATCACACTCCTCAGCCTTCCCGGTAAGGTCTATTCAGGTGTACTGGAGAGGAGGCTACGCCGGATAGTCGAACCTCGGATTCAGGAGGAACAGTGTGGTTTTCGTCCTGGTCGTGGAACTGTGGACCAGCTCTATACTCTCGGCAGGGTCCTTGAGGCTGCATGGGAGTTTGCCCAACCAGTCTACATGTGCTTTGTGGACTTGGAGAAGGCATTGGACCGTGTCCCTCGAGAAGTCCTGTGGGGAGTGCTCAGAGAGTATGGGGTATCGGACTGTCTGATTGTGGCGGTCCGCTCCCTGTATGATCAGTGTCAGAGCTTGGTCCGCATTGCCGGCAGTAAGTCGGACACGTTTCCAGTGAGGGTTGGACTCCGCCAAGGCTGCCCTTTGTCACCCATTCTGTTCATAACTTTTATGGACAGAATTTCTAGGCGCAGTCAAGGCATTGAGGGGATCTGGTTTGGTGGCTGCAGGATTCGGTCTCTGCTTTTTGCAGATGATGTGGTCCTGATGGCTTCATCTGGCCAAGATCTTCAGCTCTCACTGGATCGGTTCGCAGCCGAGTGTGAAGCGACTGGGATGAGAATCAGCACCTCCAAGTCCGAGTCCATGGTTCTCGCCCGGAAAAGGGTGGAGTGCCATCTCCGGGTTGGGGAGGAGATCTTGCCCCAAGTGGAGGAGTTCAAGTACCTCGGAGTCTTGTTCACGAGTGAGGGAAGAGTGGATCGTGAGATCGACAGCTCTCAATTTACCGGTCGATCTACGTTCCCATCCTCACCTATGGTCATGAGCGTTGGGTTATGACCGAAAGGACAAGATCACGGGTACAAGCGGCCCAAATGAGTTTCCTCCGCCGGGTGACGGGTCTCTCCCTTAGAGATAGGGTGTGAAGCTCTGCCATCCGGGAGGAGCTCAAAGTAAAGCCGCTGCTCCTCCACATTGAGAGGAGCCAGATGAGGTGGTTCGGGCATCTGGTCAGGATGCCACCCGAACACCTCCCTAGGGAGGTGTTTAGGGCACGTCCGAACGGTAGGAGGCCGCAGGGAAGACCCAGGACACGTTGGGAAGACTATGTCTCCCGGCTGGCCTGGGAACGCCTCGGGGTCCCACAGGAAGAGCTGGACGAAGTGGCTGGGGAGAAGGAAGTCTGGGCTTCCCTGCTTAGGCTGCTGCCCCCGCGACCCGACCTCGGATAAGCGGAAGAAGATGGATGAATGGATGGATGGATCGATCGAAATACATTTTGGTACTGGTACCGGTACCAAAATATTGGTATCCAGACAACCCGAGACCCATGTGACAAATATATAAAAAAGGGTGACTTCCTATGTGGGGTTGTATTAAACATCTATTAACAAGCTTGCTGGTGTGTTCTTGGGGAAAAAGTGAACTCGGAGGTAATGTGGTTCATGCTATGGCAAATGTGTCACAGGTGGTTGCTGCAAAGGTCCCACAAATGTCACTTTAAGAAGAGAAAACGAGGCATTGACCTCCAGGGTCGGCTGCCATCGCTGCAGCCACGAGCCGCAAGTCTGGAGGAGTTATAAATAATTGCAAGCAGTCGTGTAAACGCCACATCCTGGTGTGTGGCACCCCGTTAGACGGCTGAGTTTGCGGCTCGTGAAACCTTGGCCCCGCCCCTTCATGCGCTGACCTCATTGTGCCGACTCAGCAGCAGTCGAGCGACCACCTGCAGGAATGACCAGAATGCCTGGCGTCTGACAGCTGGCCTTGACGTTGATGCCATACATGATGGTGTTGTTGCAGATCTCTCACATTAGCACGGTGAATGTTTTTTTTTCTTCAGAAAACAGCACATTTCCTAGTAGGAAATTTTGGAAATAGCACGCTGTTCTGTTCCAGGGTTTATTAGCCATCATAAAATGAACTGTACCTGCAATATGTTATGTAATATTTCAACATTCACAATGGTCATACAATTGTAAAAAAAACTGTTTGGAGTAAACTATAACAACATTAAAACACCATTTAAGGCACACTTAAATCATACTTGCCAACCCTCCCGGATTTTCCGGGAGACTCCCGAAATTCAGCGCCTCTCCCGAAAACCTCCCGGGACAAATTTTCTCCCGAAAATCTCCCGAAATTCAGGCGGAGCTGGAGGCCACGCCCCCTCCAGCTCCATGCGGACCTGAGTGACGTTTTGACAGCCTGTTCACACGTCCGCTTTCCCACAATATAAACAGCTAATGATGGAGGGCGAGTTCTTGGTTTCTTTCTTTCTTTCATAGTTCTTTTTATTGATTTGAGTTCTTGGTTTCTTATGTGGGTTTATTGTTAGGCAGTTTCATTAACGTCCTCCCAGTGCGGTAACAACACACAACAGCAGCAGTCAAGTTTTCGTCTACCGTAAAGCAGTTCGTCTGCCGTAAACAGCAATGTTGTGACACTTTTAAACAGGACAATACTGCCATCTACTGTACATGCATATGTGACCCACCCATAATGTGTCACATTTTTGTGTTGATTTATTTATTTGGTTTTGTGGTTTGAATTTGTTTTTGGAGCTGTCATTACACATTTATCAGTATTCACATTGGTCAGTAGGGGGCAGTAGGGCGTTTCTTCCCAATTGAATGCTATCCCCTGCAGACCGGAAGTGTCTTGTCATTCTGATGAGCGCGACCAGTCTGTGAACAATTGAAACGTCCTGTGTGCTTTTTCCTCCTGTATAACAGGTTAGTTTTGGTGAATCAACTCACTGAATAATATCCATGTGATCTTTATAAGTTTAAGTACACATTCTGATGGTGGAGCCTAACTCTAAAGTGTTTGTGAGTTGTAGTTTGTATTTGTGAATGAATCCAGTGCACAGCTGCAGTAATCAATACAAAATGGCGACGTGAGTACGCAATGTTTATATAGGAACTTCTGATCCTAATTCAGACTCCCAAATTAGAGCTCCCGTTTTCTTATTGATTTTATAATGTATATTTGTATAATGTGTGTGTTCTGAAATAGTGACAGAGAATAGAACAAGGATGGACAATTCAACCCTTAACTCAACAATGAGTAGATGAGTGTTATGTGTGTGTATATGTGTAAATAAATGATCACTGAAATTCAAGTATTTATTTAATTTATATATATATATATATATATATATATATATATATATATATACATATATAGCTAGAATTCACTGAAAGTCAAGTATTTCTTATATATATATCTTAACCACGCCCCCAACCACGCCCCCCGCCCCACCCCCCACCTCCCGAAATCGGAGGTCTCAAGGATGGCAAGTATGACTTAAATTCCTTTCATTTTCTCAAAACTCGACAGTGCGCCTTATAACCCTAATATACGCCTAATATATCTGGTTGTGCTTACCGACCTCGAAGCTATTTTATTTGGTACATGGTGAAATGTGACCAGTAGATGGCAGTCACACATAAGAGATACGTGTACACCGCAATATGACTCAAGGAAACAAAACCAAAACTTGAAAAGTTCCATTGAAAATATAGAACATTACACACGGCGCTCAAAAATCTATCCAAATGTTTTAGTAGGACTTTGGTAAGCTATGAAGCCACACCGCTTGATGGATTTTACTGTGCTTCAACATAGGAGTATTATTATGGTGTGTGTATAAGGTAAGACATATTATCTGGCATTTTGTTTCGCAATATTATGCAAAAGCAACTTTTCTTACCTTCTGGTACCTGCTGATCTGTATTTGGGAAGTCCTGAAACTGTACGCGCGTTTGCCTTTGTAGTCCGTGCCGATTACGTAGTCGATAAGCTTCTTCTTTATCTCTATCTTCTTGTTATGTAACATTCATCCTCCGCTGTTGCCATTTCTAATATAAAGTAGTGTAAAGTTCTTACTTATATCTGTCAGTAAACTCGCCATGAAAGCGCTAAAACATACCGGTGTAGTGAGTTGAAATTATTCACCCAAGGAACTTTAGTTATTAGAGAGTTCCGGTCGGACGTTTTTTCACGGGACACATTTCCTAGTGAGCCACGGGTAAGGAGATGCTGCTCCGTTATTGATTGAAGTAAAGTGTGAATGTCATTAAAACAGTTAGCTCCATCTTTTGACACTCCTTCCACACCCGTCCTTGCACGCTACACCGCTACAACAGATGATGAAAAAAAGACGCCCACAAAACGGCGCATCCTGAAGCGACTGTCAGAAAGCGGCTTGAAGATGATCTGTAAAACATCATCTATGCAACATTTTGTCCAAAGAACCACCTTAGCATGTTAGGTAGACCACAAGGAAGTCTTTTACATTTAGAAAAAATATATATATATATGACCCCTTTAATGCCAAAATCCTTATCCTTTCCATCCTTTGTAACTGAGCTACTGTGTGGAACAATTTCCCTCGTAGATCATTAAAGTTTGTCTAAGTCTAGGACTAAGTCTAAGTCCAAGACTAGGACTCAGTCTAATTCAGTCTTAGTCTAAGACTAAGTCTAAGTTTACTTCTAATTGCGCACACAGTCTTAGTAGATCACCTGCAAGATTAGACCCCAAGTATTTTTTGAATGTTTTCTTTGAACCAGAGTACTGAACTGAGCGCAGCCTAAGTTTATAGCTTAGTGAATTATAAAAAAATATTTTAAAGACCTTTGAAAACCAGGCAACAAAACCAAGGAAACGCTCTTACAGTATCAAAGCGTGTTTTTCAAGTTCTTGACCATGGGTTAGGGTTGGGGTTAGGGTTGGGGTTGGGGTTAGGGTTAGGATTAGGGTTAGGGTTTAGGGTTAGGGTTAGACTAAGTCTAAGTCAGTCCAAGACTATGTCTAAGTCAGTCTAAGTCTAAGGCTAAGTCTAAGTCTAGTTGCGCACACAGTCTTAGTAGATCACCTGCAAGATTAGACCACAAGTATTTTTTTGAATGTTTTATTTGAACCAGAGTACTGAACTGAGCGTAGCCTAAGTTTATTGCTTAGGGAATTATGATAAAAATATTTTAAAGACCTTTGAAAACCAGGCAAAGTAACTGACTTAGACTTAGTCTTACCCAAACCCTAACCCCAACCCCAACCCTAACCCTAACCCTAACCCTAACCCTCTTACAGTATCAAAACATGTTTTTATATTTCAAGGTCTTGACCATGGGTTAGGGTTAGGGTTAGGGTTGGGGTTGGGTTGGGGTTAGGGTTAGGGTTAGGGTTAGGGTTAGGGTTGGGGTTAGGGTTTGGGTAAGACTAAGTCTAAGTCAGTCTAGGGTTAGGGTTAGGGTTAGTATAGTGAATTATGATAAAATATTTTAAAGACCTTTGAAAACCAGGCAACAAAACAAAGTAAAAGCTCTTACAGTATCAAATCGTGTTTTTATATTAGTGTTAGAATTAGGGTTGGGGTTGGGGTTGGGGTTAGGATTAGGGTTAGGGTTAGGATTAGGGTTAGGATTAGGATTAGTATTAGGATTAGGATTAGGGTTAGGGTTAGGCATAAAGAAAAAGAGTTGGTTAGGGTTAGGGCTAGGGTTGGGGGTGGGGTTAGGGTTAGGGTTAGGGGTTAGGGTTAGGGTTGGACTAAGTCTAAGTCAGTCTAAGTCAGTCTAAGTCTAATTGCGCACACAGTCTTAGTTAGGGTTAGGGTTGGTGTTGAGGTTAGGGTTATGGTTAAGGGGGTGTGCACTGTCCGTCTACAACCCGTCAAGGTGACGCCCACGCCAGACGCAGAACCCCCGAAGACCCCGAATGAAAAAACTCCAAGTCGGTGTTGAATGTTGTGTCGAACACATATGTGGAAACACTAATTAATTGCAGGCACGACTGGCCCTTCAAAAAATTATGGCAATATGCCATGGCAAGGGTTAGGGTTAGGGTTAGGGTTGGGGTTAGGGTTAGGGTTAGGGTTAGGGTTAGGGTTAGACTAAGTCCAAGTCAGTCTAAGTCAGTTTAAGTCCAAGACTAAGTCTAAATCTAATTGTGCACACAGTCTTAGTAGATCACCTGCAAGATTAGACCCCAAGTATTTTTTGAAAGTTTTATTTGAACCAGAGTACTGAACTGAGCGCAGCCTAAGTTTATTGGTTAGTGAATTATGATAAAATATTTTAAAGACCTTTGAAAACCAGGCAAAGTAAAAGCTCTTACAGTATCAAAACATGTTTTTATATTTCAAGGTCTTGATCATGGGTTAGGGTTAGGGTTAGGGTTAGGGTTAGGGTTGGGGTTGGGGTTGGGGTTAGGGTTTGGGTAAGGCTAAGTCTAAGTCAGTCGAGGGTTAGGGTTAGGGTTAGTATAGTGAATTATGATCAAATATTTTAAAGACCTTTGAAAACCAGGCAACAAAACAAAGTAAAAGCTCTTACAGTATCAAATCGTGTTTTTATATTAGTGTTAGGGTTAGGGTTAGGGTTAGGGTTAGGGTTGGGGTTGGGGTTGGGGTTAGGGTTAGGATTAGGGTTAGGATTAGGATTAGGATTAGGGTTAGGATTAGGCATAAAGAAAAATAGTTGGTTAGGGTTAGGGCTAGGGCTGGGGTTAGGGTTAGGGTTAGGGTTTGGGTTAGGGTTAGGGGTTAGGGTTAGGGTTGGACTAAGTCAGTCTAAGTCAGTCTAAGTCTAATTGCGCACACAGTCTTAGTTAGGGTTAGGGTTGGTGTTGAGGTTAGGGTTGGGGTTAAGGGGGAGTGCACTGTCCGTCTACAACCCGTCAAGGTGACGCCCACGCCAGACGCAGGACCCCCGAAGACCCCGAATGAAAAAACTCCAAGTCGGTGTTGAATGTTGTGTCAAACACATATGTGGAAACACTAATTAATTGCGGGCACGACTGGCCCTTCAAAAAATTGTGGCAATATGCCATGGCAAGGGTTAGGGTTAGGGTTAGGGTTAGGGTTGGGGTTAGGGTTAGGGTTAGGGTTGGGGTTAGACTAAGTCCAAGTCAGTATAAGTCAGTTTAAGTCTAAGACTAAGTCTAAATCTAATTGGGCACACAGTCTTAGTAGATCACCTGCAAGATTAGACCCCAAGTATTTTTTGAAAGTTTTATTTTAACCAGAGTACTGAACTGAGCGCAGCCTAAGTTTATTGCTTAGGGAATTATGATAAAATATTTTAAAGACCTTTGAAAACCAGGCAAAGTAAAAGCTCTTACAGTATCAAAACATGATTTTATATTTCAAGGTCTTGACCATGGGTTAGGGTTAGGGTTAGGGTTAAGGTTGGGTTTAGGGTTGGGGTTAGGGTTAGGGTTAGGGTTGGGGTTAGAGTTTGGGTAAGACTAAGTCTAAGTCAGTCTAGGGTTAGGGTTAGGGTTAGGGTTAGTATAGTGAATTATGATAAAATATTTGAAAAACCTTTGAAAACCAAGCAACAAAACAAAGTAAAAGCTCTTACAGTATCAAATCGTGTTTTTCTATTAGGGTTAGGGTTGGGGTTGGGGTTAGGGTTAGGGTTAGGATTAGGATTAGGGTTAGGATTAGGATTAGGGTTAGGGTTAGGCATAAAGAAAATAGTTGGTTAGGGTTAGGGCTAGGGTTGGGGGTGGGGTTAGGGTTAGGGTTAGGGTTAGGGTTAGGGTTAGGGTTAGACTAAGTCCAAGTCAGTCTAAGTCAGTTTAAGTCCAAGACTAAGTCTATATCTAATTGTGCACACAGTCTTAGTAGATCACCTGCAAGATTAGACCCCAAGTATTTTTTGAAATTTTTATTTGAACCAGAGTACTGAACTGAGCGCAGCCTAAGTTTATTGCTTAGGGAATTATGATAAAATATTTTAAAGACCTTTGAAAACCAGGCAAAGTAAAAGCTCTTACAGTATCAAAACATGTTTTTATATTTCAAGGTCTTGACCATGGGTTAGGTTTAGGGTTAGGGTTAGGGTTAGGGTTAGGGTTGGGGTTGGGGTTGGGGTTAGGGTTAGGGTTAGGGTTAGGGTTAGGGTTGGGGTTAGGGTTTGGGTAAGACTAAGTCTAAGTCCGTCAAGGGTTAGGGTCAGGGTTAGTATAGTGATTTATGTTCAAATATTTCAAAGACCTTTGAAAACCAAGCAACAAAACAAAGTAAAAGCTCTTACAGTATCAAATCGTGTTTTTATATTAGTGTTAGGGTTAGGGTTGAGGTTGGGGTTGAGGTTAGGGTTAGGATTAGGATTAGGATTAGGGTTAGGGTTAGGGTTAGGGTTAGGCATAAAGAAAAAGAGTTGGTTAGGGTTAGGGCTAGGGTTGGGGGTGGGGTTAGAGTTAGGGTTAGGGGTAATGGTTAGGTTAGGACTAAATCTAAGTCAGTCTAAGTCTAATTGCGCACACAGTCTTAGTTAGGGTTAGGGTTGGTGTTGAGGTTAGGGTTAGGGTTAAGGGGGTGTGCACTGTCCGTCTACAACCCGTCAAGGTGACGCCCACGCAAGACGCAAAACCCCCGAAGACCCCAAATGAAAAAACTCCAAGTCGGTGTTGAATGTTGTGTCAAACACATATGTGGAAACACTAATTAATTGCGGGCACGACTGGCCCTTCAAAAAATTGTGGCAATATGCCATGGCAAGGGTTAGGGTTAGGGTTAGGGTTAGGGTTGGGGTTAGGGTTAGGGTTAGGGTTAGGGTTAGGGTTAGACTAAGTCCAAGTCAGTATAAGTCAGTTTAAGTCCAAGACTAAGTCTAAATCTAATTGCGCACACAGTCTTAGTAGATCACCTGCAAGATTAGACCCCAAGTATTTTTTGAAAGTTTTATTTTAACCAGAGTACTGAACTGGGCGCAGCCTAAGTTTATTGCTTAGGAAATTATGATAAAATATTTTAAAGACCTTTGAAAACCAGGCAAAGTAAAAGCTCTTACAGTATCAAAACATGATTTTATATTTCAAGGTCTTGACCATGGGTTAGGGTTAGGGTTAGGGTTAAGGTTGGGTTTAGGGTTGGGGTTAGGGTTAGGGTTAGGGTTAGGGTTAGGGTTGGGGTTAGGGTTTGGGTAAGACTAAGTCTAAGTCAGTCGAGGGTTAGGGTTAGGGTTAGTATAGTGAATTATGATAAAATATTTGAAAAACCTTTGAAAACCAAGCAACAAAACAAAGTAAAAGCTCTTACAGTATCAAATCGTGTTTTTCTATTAGGGTTAGGGTTGGGGTTGGGGTTGGGGTTAGGGTTAGGATTAGGATTAGGGTTAGGATTAGGATTAGGGTTAGGGTTAGGCATAAAGAAAATAGTTGGTTAGGGTTAGGGCTAGGGTTGGGGGTGGGGTTAGGGTTAGGGTTAGGGTTAGGGTTAGGGTTAGACTAAGTCCAAGTCAGTCTAAGTCAGTTTAAGTCGAAGACTAAGTCTAAATCTAATTGCGCACACAGTCTTAGTAGATCACCTGCAAGATTAGACCCCAAGTATTTTTTGAATGTTTTCTTTGAACCAGAGTACTGAACTGAGCGTAGCCTAAGTTTATTGCTTAGTGAATTATGATAAAATATTTTAGAGACCTTTGAAAACCAGGCAAAGTAAAAGCTCTTACAGTATCAAAACATGTTTTTATATTTCAAGGTCTTGACCATAGGTTAGGGTTGGGGTTGGGGTTGGGGTTGGGGTTAGAGTTTGGGTAAGACTAAGTCTAAGTCAGTCTAGGGTTAGGGTTAGGGTTAGTATAGTGATTTATGATAAAAATATTTTAAAGACCCTTGAAAACTAGGCAACAAAACAAAGTAAAAGTTCTTACAGTATCAAAGCGTGTTTTTATATTTCAAATTCTTGACCATGGATTAGGGTTAGGGTTAGTTGGGGTTAGTTAGGGTTAAAACAAAGTAAAAGCTCTTACAGTATCAAAGTTCTTGACCATAAGTGCTAGCAACCCTTCATTGACCCTCTCACGGTGCATCCACAAACCAGTTAGCAGGCTGTCACAAAATGTACTTCTTCCCTCCTCTCCAGTCCTCTCACTGTCATCTAAACCTATACCAGAAGTTGAAGGAGGAAATAAAAAAAATCCAACCTTGCATTCTCCAGGCAGTGACTCTCCACAACTGGAAGGCACACAGGAGTCCGCTGCATACTTCCTCCAATGCAAACCAGATGTGAGGCGCTAACTAACGCATGGCAGCGTTTTTTTTGTTTTTTTTCCAAATGTAGGCCAAAAATGTCGTATGTCGCTATCCGCACACAACGGTATAAAAATAAACCCCTTCCACATATCCCAAACTTCCTTCATGGTGGTTTAACAAGAACTGTATGGTTTAGACACACTTTGATGCCATTGTGCTAACACGTCATCAAGGACATGGCAGACTTATATTTCATGTACAAAACCCAAAAGCAGTGAAGTTGTCACGTTGTGTAAATGGTAAATAAAAACAGAATACAATGATTTGCAAATCCTTTTCAACTTATATTCAATTGAATAGACTGCAAAGACAAGATATTTAACTTTGCTATTTTTTGAAAATAATCCTTGCAAAAAGGTTGTCACAAGTGCATTTTTACCACTGTGTTACATGGCCTTTCCTTTTAACAACACTCAGTAAACGTTTGGGAACTGAGGAGACACATTTTTGAAGTGGAATTCTTTCCCATTCTTGCTTGATGTACAGCTTAAGTTGTTCAACAAGCTCTGTTGTGGTATTTTAGGCTTCATAATGCGCCACACATTTTCAATGGGAGACAAGTCTGGACTACAGGCAAACCAGTTTAGTACCCGCACTCTTTTACTATGAAGCTACGCTGTTGTAACACGTGGCTTGACATTGTCTTGCTGAAATAATCAGGGGCGTCCATGGTAACGTTGCTTGAATGGCAACATATGTTGCTCCAAAACCTGTTTGTACCTTTCAGCATTAATGGTGCCTTCACAGATGTGTAAGTTACCCATGTCTTGGGCACTAATACACCCCCATACCATCACACATGCTAGCTTTTGAACTTTGCGCCTATAACAGTCCGGATGGTTCTTTTCCTCGACGATGTCCACAGTTTCCAAAAACTATTTGAAATGTGGACTCGTCAGACCACAGAACACTTTTACACTTTGCATCAGTCCAACTTAGATGAGCTCGGGCCCAGCGAAGCCGGTGGAGATTCTGGGTGTTGTTGATAAATGGCTTTGGCTTTGCATAGTAGAGCTTTAACTTACACTTACAGATGTAGCGACCAACTGTAGTTACTGACAGTGGTTTTCTGAAGTGTTCCTGAGCCCATGTGGTGATATCCTTTACACACTGATGTGGCTTTTTAATGCAGGGATCGGCGATCACGGGCATTACCGCTTATGTGCAGGGATTTCTCCATATTCTCTGAACTTTTTGATGATATTATGGACCGTAGATGGTGAAATCCCTGAATTCCTTGCAATAGCTGGTTGAGAATTGATTGAAGATTGGTTTGCTCACGCATTTGTTGACAAAGTGGTGACCCTCGCCCCATCCTTGTTTGTGAATGACTGAGCATTTCATGGAAGCTGCTTTTATACCCAATCATGGCACCCACCTGTTCCCAATTAGCCTGTTCACCTGTGGGATGTTCCAAATAAGTTTTTGATGAGCATTCCTCAACTTTCTCAGTCTTTTTTTGCCACTTTTTCCAGCTTTTTTTCAACATGTTGCAGGCATCAAATTTCCAAATGAAAAAAATAACAAAGTTTACCAGTTCGAACGTTAAGTATCTTGTCTTCTCTTTTTATTTACGATTTTACACAACGTGCCAACTTCACTGGTTTTGGGGTTTTGTACGACTGAATTAGTGCAGACCTTTGCTGTCCTTTTCAAACAGACACTTGTTCTGTTAGCCTAATATTAGAAGACTTCGTTAGAATAAACTACAAAGAATAGGTGTTTTCCCATCTGCTGGTGGTTATTTACGTCTGCTGTGTTTACGACGTTTGGCCCTCATTCGATCTCTCTGTCATCTCCCACTCCCACGGTAGGCGATATTTAAACGCTCAGCGACAATAACAGGTTTTGTGTTTCAGCATCTGGTCCTGAAGCTAGTCCAGCCCCACAGGCGAGAAACCTTGACACCCAACAACAACCAGGTCATTGATTCTGTCAAGAGTAATAGGCTCTATTTCTGTTATGTACTCACAATAATGCTACAAGTTAACCTTGTAGAAAGATTTATATAGCATTACGGCTATCATAGTCAGACGTACTGTGCTTCAACATATGAGTATTATTATGGTGTTTGTATAAGGCCCACAAAATGGCACCTATTAGCAGACATTATCTGCCGTTTTGTTTCGCAATTTATGCAAAACCAACTTTTCTTACCTTCTGGTACCTGCTGATCTGTATTTGGGATCTGCATAACTCCCGAAAATGTGCGCGTGTCCGCCATTGTAGTTCCCGCCGTAGTTAATAAGTTCCTTTTTTTTCTCCTTCCTCTTGTTGTGTGGAATTCATCCTCTGCTGTTGCCGTTTCTAATACTACGTAGCATACATTTCTAACTTATATATGTCAGTAGACTCTCTGTGGAAGCGCTAAAAAGTCATTTAAACGCTTTTAACAGAAGTGTAGATACAACATGTTAAAACAGAAAGTAAGCAGATATTAACAGTGAACTAGATGAAGCAATTCCTGAAGGAATGGCGTGTGAATACTGAAGTTGAAGTGAAATGCTGACAGAATGTAGTATGAATGTAAGAAGAATTTGAATGTTAGAATGGTTTGAATGTTAAAGAGTTTTTCAAATTTCCAGGAAAATCGGAATTTGGTTTGGAACTTGGAAAAATGATAGTTTGAATGTCCAAGATGAGTTGATTGTGTTGATGTTGGAATGGTTTGAATAGGTTGAAAAATGTAAGAATTGTGGTTCTTGGAAAAATGTCCAATTCACTTCAATGGGAACATCCTGGAAATTTTGGGAAAAGCGGGAGTTTTTTGAAAATGCTAAAAAACTTGAATGTTGTGAATGAGTTGTGAATGGTTGGTGTTGTCATTTTTCAAATCGGTCGAGAAATGTTGAAGTAGTAAAATTTTTAACTGAGAAATGGTATTATGGAATTCCTGGAATTTCGGGAAAACCGGGAATATTTCCAGTTAAAAAAACAACTCTGTTTTTTGTCCTGATTAAGAAGAATGTTTTGACGGTTAAAGTGGGTTGAAAAATGTGGAATTAGTAGTTGACAGAAAAAAGAGTTTGAAAAAACAGGATTTCTGGGCGTTGCTGGAATTTTTTGGAACTTGGAAAAATGATAGTTTAAATGTCCAGGATGAGTGGAATATGTTGATGTTGGATTGGTTTGAATAGGTTGAAAAATGTAGGAATTGTGGTTCTTGGAAAAATGTCCAATTCATTTCAATGGGAACCTACCGGAAATTTTGGGAAAAGCGTGAGTTTTTTGAAAATGCTAAAAAACTTGAATGTTGTGAATGAGTTGTGAATGGTTGGTGTTGTAATTTTTCAAATCTGTCGAGAAATGTTGAAGTAGTAAAATTTTTTACTGAGAAATGGTATTATGGAATCTCTGGAATTTCGGGAAAACCGGAAATTTTTCCAGTTCAGAAAACAACTTTGTTTTTCGTCCTGATTAAGAGGAATATTTTGACGGTTGAATTGGGTTGAAAAATGTGGAATTAGTAGTTGACAGAAAAAAGGATGAAAAAAAGGGTTTGAATAAACTGGATTTCTGGGCATTGCTGGAATTTTTTTTGGAACTTGAAAAAATGATAGTTTGTATGTCCAGGATGAGTGGAATATGTTGATGTTGGATTGGTTTGAATAAGTTGAAAAATGTAGGAATTGTGGTTCTTGGAAAAATGTCCAATTCATTTCAATGGGAACTTCCTGGAAATTTGGGAAAAAGCGGGAATTTTTTGAAAATGTTAAAAAACTTGAATGTTGTGAATGACTTGTGAATGGTTGGTGTTGTCATTTTTCAAATCGGTCGAGAAATGTTGAAGTAGTAACATTTTTAACTGAGAAATGGTATTATGGAATTTTAGGAAAACCAGGAATTTTTCCACTTCAAAAAATAACTTTGTTTTTCGTCCTGATTAAGAGGAATGTTTTGACAGTTGAAGTGGGTTGACAAATGTGGAATTAGTAGTTGACAGAAAAAAGGGTGAAAAAAGGGTTTGAAAACACTGGATTTCTGGGCATTGCTGGAATTGTTTTTTTAACTTGGAAAAATTATATTTTGTTTGTCCAGGATGAGTGGAATATGTTGATATTGGATTGGTTTGAATAAGTTGAAAAATGTAGGAATTGTGGTTCTTGGAAAAATGTCCAATTCATTTAATGGGAACTTCCTGGAAATTTTGGGAAAAGCGGGAGTTTTTTGAAAATGCCCTAAAACTTGAATGTTGTGAATGGTTGGTGTTGTAATTTTTCAAATCGGTCGAGAAATGTTGAAGTAGTAACATTTTTTACTGAGAAATGGTATTATGGAATTCCTGGAATTTCGGGAAAACCGGGAATTTTTCCAGTTAAAAAAACAACTTTGTTTTTTGTCCTGATTAAGAGGAATGTTTTGACAGTTGAAGTGGGTTGAAAAATGTGTAATTAGTAGTTGACAGAAAAAAGGGTTTGGAAAAACGGGATTTCTGGGCGTTGCTGGAATTTTTTGGAACTTGGAAAAATGACAGTTTGTATGTCCAGGATGAGTGGCATATGTTGATGTTGGATTGGTTTGAATAGGTTGAAAAATGTAGGAATTGTGGTTCTTGGAAAAATGTCCAATTCATTTCAACGGGAACTTCCTGGAAATTTTGGGAAAAGCGGGAATTTTTTGAAAATGCTAAAAAAAACTTGAATGTTGTGAATGAGTTGTGAATGGTTGGTATTGTCATTTTTCAAATCGGTCGAGAAATGTTGAAGTAGTAAAATTTTTAACTGAGAAATGGTATTATGGAATTCCTGGAATTTCGGAAAAACCGGGAATTTTTCCAGTTCAAAAAACAACTTTGTTTTTTGTCCTGATTAAGAGGAATGTTTTGACGGTTGAAGTGGGTTGAAAAATGTGGAATTAGTAGTTGACAGAAAAAATGGTGAAAAAAAGGGTTTGAATAAACTGGATTTCTGGGCATTGCTGGAATTTTTTTTTGGAACTTGAAAAAATGATACCGGTAGTTTGTATGTCCAGGATGAGTGGAATATGTTGAAGGTGGAATGGTTTGAATCGGTTGAAAAATGTGAAAATGGTGGAAGTTTGAAAAATGGCCAATTCATTTTGAATGGAAAAAATGTCCCGGAAAAACCTGGAATTCTGGGAAATCTGGGATTTTTTGGAATTTGTCAAGTGAAATCCCACGATTTCCGAATAGGCTGAACAGTTTGAAGTTGGAACGGTTTGAACCGCATGAAAAATGTGGTGTAGAAAACCATATGTGTGAATGCTTTGGAGCATTCACACAATAAACAAGTACATTAATAAGTTATTTTCTGCTGTTTGTCCCTCATAATTCTGACAAAATAATAGAATATAAATGAGCTTTTTTAATCTGTTTGCCTACTATCCACTAAAGATAAGTTGTCCAGTATGTTCACTATTTTCCAATGCCAAAATAGTTTTTTTTATTGCAATAAGAAACGTATGTTTAATGTATCACAATATTTTCTGTTAAAATAAAGCCAAATATGACATGTTTATGTGGTGGAAAAGTATCAAAATACGTTTTGGTACCGGTACCAAAAAAAATGGTATGGGGACAACCCAAGGTACTACTAACATCTGGAATGTTACCACCGTTTACGATTAAGACCGGTATTTGTTACATCCCTAGTCTAATAGTTGTATAACTTTGGGGATATCTGTATTACATGTGAGAGAGCGTGTCCTCCAAGCCACAATTGTAATTTACAGTCAAAAGTCCAGTTAGCGCAATAAGACAATCCCACTGAACCTTGTAGAAGACGAGGTACATGGGCCAAGGAAGAAGACATTCATTTTGGTGAAGAACTGGATCAAGTTTTCAGTCACTGTGAATGGTCTATTCAGGTCAATTTTCATACAAAAGGCGCACCGGATTATAAGATACTTTACATTAGTTTTGGAAGATACCACAAATTTGGGTATCGATCCGATACCAAGTAGTTACAGGTCATACATAAGTAGTGAATTGGTCATATTCAAAGTCCTCATGTGTCCAGAGACCTTAAGTTTCTTTGCACATCCTTTTCAAACGTGCAAAATAAAACGCAGAATAGTGTTCCTAAAACTGTGACGGGTGTTGATGAATCACATTGCGGGTGCTGTGGGATATATTGGCATACAGTCGAGTCATCGGATGCCCGCTATACATTTCTGGTCATGTTAAAAACGCTCGGTCATCATAATAATGTAAGACAAAAGTCCAAACTGTTGCTTTTAATAAGCGTTAACATGTTGTCATAGTGGTCGTAATGGCGGTCCGCTCCCTGTATGATCAGTGTCAGAGCTTGGTCCGCATTGCCGGCAGTAAGTCGGACACGTTTCCAGTGAGGGTTGGACTCCGCCAAGGCTGCCCTTTGTCACCCATTCTGTTCATAACTTTTATGGACAGAATTTCTAGGCGGTCAAGGCGTTGAGGGGATCCGGTTTGGTGGCTGCAGGATTAGGTCTCTGCTTTTTGCAGATGATGTGGTCCTGATGGCTTCATCTGGCCAGGATCTTCAGCTCTCACTGGATCGGTTCACAGCTGAGTGTGAAGCGACTGGGATTGGTGTCCGAGTCCATGGTTCTCGCCCGGAAAAGGGTGGAGTGCCATCTCCAGGTTGGGGAGGAGACCCTGCCCCAAGTGGAGGAGTTCAAGTACCTCGGAGTCTTGTTCACGAGTGAGGGAAGAGTGGATCGTGAGATCGACAGGCGGATCGGTGCGGCGTCTTCAGTAATGCGGACGCTGTATCGATCCGTTGTGGTGAAGAAGGAGCTGAGCCGGAAGGCAAAGCTCTCAATTTACCGGTCGATCTACGTTCCCATCCTCACCAATGGTCATGAGCTTTGGGTTATGACCGAAAGGACAAGATCACGGTGTGACAGACTTCCTCCGTCCGGGTTCCACTGACCACCAAAGATGGACATGACGGCAAGCAGATTTAGACTTATTGCAATAAATCTTCGTCTTTCGTCGGGTCGCTTTTCAGCTCCGCCTCCACCTGCTCGCTCTTCCGCTTGCTTTTCAGCAGCGCGTCGTCTGCCTCTTGCTCTCGCTCGCTCTCACCGTGCACGTCCTGGTTTCTCCTCTCCTTCTCCCCTGTGGTTCTCGGCTGCCGCCCTTTTACACACTGGGAGGGGATTACGCAATTGTGCGCAGCCGGGCGATCCACGCACCTGATGTTTATTATGGCCACGATCCCGGCGCGCCCCGTCTCGCTGCTGGCCCGCCGGCTACCCCTCCTCGCCGCCATCTCGGGGTCGGCCCCGGCGTACCCCGCCTCGCTGTCGGTCTGCCGGCACACACGGGGTACAATCGGCCGAAATTAGTTTCCTCCGCCGGGTGGCAGGGCTCTCCCTTAGAGATAGGGTGAGAAGCTCTGCCATCCGGGGGGGGAGCTCAAAGTGAAGCCGCTGCTCCTCCACATGGAGAGGAGCCAGATGAGGTGGTTCGGGCATCTGCTCAGGAAAGGGTGGAGTGCCATCTTCAGGTTGGGGAGGAGTTCAAGTACCTCGGAGTCTTGTTCACGAGTGAGGGAAGAGTGGATGGTGAGATCGACAGGCGGATCGGTGCGGCGTCTTCAGTAATGCGGACGCTGTATCGATACGTTGTGGTGAAGAAGGAGCTGAGCCGGAAGGCAAAGCTCTCAATTTACCGGTCGGTCTACGTTCCCATCCTCACCTATGGTCATGAGCGTTGGGTTATGACTGAAAGGACAAGATCACGGGTACAAGCGGCCGAAATGAGTTTCCTCCGCCGGGTGGCGGGTCTCTCCCTTAGAGATAGGGTGAGAAGCTCTGCCATCCGGGGGGAACTCAAAGTAAAGCCGCTGCTCCTCCACATGGAGAGGAGCCAGATGAGGTGGTTCGGGCATCTGGTCAGGATGCCACCCGAACGCCTCCCTAGGGAGGTGTTTAGGGCACGTCCGACCGGTAGGAGGCCACGGGGAAAACCCAGAACACGTTGGATAGACTATGTCTACCGGCTGGCCTGGGAACGCCTCGGGATCCCCTGGGAAGAGCTGGACGAAGTGGCTTGGGAGAGAGAAGTCTGGGCTTCCCTGCTTAGGCTTCTGCCCCTGCGAGCCAACCTCGGATAAGCGGAAGAAGATGGATGGCTGGATGGATGTTGTCATAGTTTAAGTAAGAACATATGTTGATGAATGCATGGCAGCATTCATTCGTGGCCTCTGTCAAATAATGGACTACAGTCCTCTCGAGCAGGGAGCACCAAACGTTTGACTAATGCTTTAACTTTCATCCGTGTGGCCTGGCGAGCTCCAGTGTACGCTCGTGCGAGGCATTTGTCACGCCGACGTCCATTTAGTCCTCAGCATGACTGCTAAACGGAGCAGGTTACCGGTCTCCTGGAGAATAACATCCACCCTCGGACAATGAGTCATGGACACACGTTCTGAACCATTAAAATCTCCTGCTGCACTCCATGCACTTGACTTTGCCCGTTCCTCGCCACACGGAACATCTACCACGGTCTTGAATAAATAAGACCGGGGAACGTCTCCATCAGGATCCCTTTCAAGCGCATGAAGGGTTTTTTTGTTGTTGTTGACATCATGCTTTATTTTTTAGGCCCTCAAATGATATACTCGAGTGTCCAGCGCTGAACTTTTTACCCAGCTAAAAGCCAGCCAAGGAGCTTGACTGTGCCTGGAAGATGTCCAGGCGGCAGACAAGAGCGCAAAGTGATGGCATGTGTTTATCCAAACGCTGCCTCCCGTCTCTGCGCCTTTTGCGTTCACGTGTGATTTAGGACTCGCCTTAAGTTTTAAGCCTTGATTTACCCCCTTCCTCGGTTTCCTGGCCGGTGTGGCGAGAGTTCCTCCATCGGTCTTTATGGAACGAGCGTAAAAAAAGGAAATAAAAGTTGCGTACTGGAAAGGGGTCCGTTCAAAAACACGCTCCTTCCTCAGGTTTTTGGGAGTCCATGGGCTGCCAAGACATCCAGGCGGATCAAGGTGATGGAAAGGATTTGAAGCATTTTAAATCATGGAAAGGCAAACCTCACAATGAGAGCTCTCAGCTGTGTTGTTTATGGACCTTCACTGTAGGGCTGGGCGATATGGCCTTTTATTAATATCTCCATATTTTTAGGCCATGTCACGATACACCATATATATCTCCATTGATGCATATAATCACAGCAGTATGATGATTCTATGTGTCTACATTAAAGCATTCTTCTTCATACTGCATTAATATATGCTCATTTTAAACTTTCATGCAGAGAGGGAAATCACAACGAAGTCAATTTACCAAAACTGTATTTATTAAACAGTTATTGTCAGAATAGTTGTATCTAAGTTATCACTAAACCTTGTGTCCAGGCGACCTTTTCTTTTAACTAATTTACGACCTTTTCTTTGAAGTGTTTTAATCTAAGGCAGCACCTGTTTACGACCCCCGTCCCTTAGAAACAGCTGTTGCCATGTAATCAGGGAAAGTCCAAATAAAAGAAGAGGCGTACAATCTTTCGCCAGAGCGTGGTGAGATTGTACAAAGAGCACAGTCCAGACGTTTCTCCTCAATTGAGCCAAATTTAATTCTGTCTCTGTTTAATTCCTTGCTTCTTGTCTTGTTTAATAGATGTCATCAGTGTTTAAACCTGACAGTAACTAAGCAGTGGCACAAACATTCATGTCATTTCCCAAACAGAAAGTGCAAGATTGTCATGGACACTTTAAAACAAACTATTAGTGCACTTTTGTGCATGATATCACTAAGATGACATATCAAAACAACAATAAATTATAGTGCACTTTTTGTACAGAACGCCACTACAATAGTTTAAAGCAAATAAAGTTGCATAATAGGAAATCAAATAGTGTATGTCCTTCGCTATGTGGTAGGTTCCTGCGGACGTTATCTCCTTCTGTTGTTGACTATTTTTTTTCATACGGTGTTGATCTGGAAATGGTTGCTCCGGCATTTTGTTGGTGTGGCACCGGCCGGAGATGTTGACATGCGGAGTTTCAAGCACTCTTCATTCTCTAGCAGGTGACTTTTTAAATGATGCTACAAATTAGCAGTGGTGCTACTTTTTGTAGCAACGCTTTTGCCGCATACTTGACATAATACGGTTGTCTGTTCAACATCTTCCCGCTTGAAGCCAAACCGCCGCAAGACGATGGACCCCGTGCTGTTTTTGGAATTAATTATTCTTCCTTGTTTTCTTCTGTTTTATGTCTCTGTGAGAAGGGAAGACAAGAAAGAGTAAGAAAAGCCTTTAGTGTAATGCCCGCAGCTAAAAGTCTAAGTACCCTTGTGGATCATTAAAGTTTGTCTAAGTCTAAATCTAAGTCTAAGTCTAAATGCAACCACGTGAGAATGTATACTCGAATATCACGATATAGTCATTTTCTATATCGCACAGAGACAAACCTGCAATATATCGAGTATATTCCATATATCGCCCAGCCCTACTTCACTGTAGGACCTGTGGCGTTTACCTTTGTCAAGAGTGTACTGGTTGCAGTAGTCCGGTCCTAGCACTCTTGTCCGTCCATTGATTGGTCGGCACAGAATTGTCACTTGGAATTTAAGACTGTAATGGGAAGAAAACAAAGAACGCCATTTAAAAATACCATGGATTATGACTATTAGAGGATTTTAGGCAGTTTGTGTTGCTTGTTTGTGGATAGTATATTTAATCATGCTGCTACTTAGACTTGGGCTGCAACGATTAATTAATTTGAACGTTGCGCCTATAACAGTCCGGGTGGTTCTTTTACTCTTTGGTCTGGAGGACACGACGTCCACAGTTTCCAAAAAAAAATTTGAAATGTGGACTCTGTCGGACCACAGAACACTTTCACACTTTGCATCAGTCCATCTTAGATGAGCTCGGGCCCGGCGAAGCCGTCGGCGTTTCTGGGTGTTGTTGATAAATGGCTTTGGCTTTGCATAGTAGAGTTTTAACTTGCACTTACAGATGTAGCGACCAACTGTAGTTACTGACAGTGGTTTTCTGAAGTGTTCCTGAGCCCATGTGGTGATATCCTTTACACACTGATGTCGCTTATTGATGTAGTACCGCTTGAGGGATCGAAGGTCACGGGCCTTGCCGCTTACATGCAGTGATTTCTCCAGATTCTCTGAACCTTTTGATGATATTACGGACCGTACATGGTGAAATCCCTACATTCCTCGCAATAGCTCGTTGAGAAATGTGATGATACTACTATGATTTACATCGATATTTTTTGGCATCACAACATCTTCTTTTGTTTTTTTAAGATGTATATTATGTTTACAAACTCAGGAAATAGTTCCCTGGACACATGAGAACTTAAATTATGACCAATGTATGATCCTGTGTCTACTTGATATCGGGTCGATACCTAAATTTGTGGTATCATCCAAAACAAATGTAAAGCATCCAAACAACAGAAGAATAAGTGACTATTACCATACTTGCCAACCCTCCCGGATTTTCCGGGAGACTCCTGAAATTCAGCGTCTCTCCCGAAAACCTCCCGGGACAAATTTTCTCCCAAAAATCTCCCGAAATTCAGGCGGATCTGAGTGACGTGTCGACAGCCTGTTTTCACGTCCGCTTTCCCACAATATAAACAGCGTGCCTGCCCAATCACGTTATAACTGTAGAATGATCGAGGGCGAGTTCTTGGTTTCTTATGTGGGTTTATTGTTAGGCAGTTTCATTAACGTCCTCCCAGCGCGGCAACAACACACAACAACAGCAGTCACGTTTTCGTCTACCGTAAAGCAGTTCGTCTGCCGTAAACAGCAATGTTGTGACACTCTTAAAGAGGACAATACTGCCCTCTACTGTACATGCATATGTGACAATAACATCTACAGCTTTTAGAGAGTGCAGTGCACAACTGGAGATGAAGCAGAATGCATCATCAGCATGGTTAGAAAAATAGTGTCAGAGAATAGAACAAGGATGGACAATTCAACCCTTAACTCAACAATGAGTAGATGAGTGTTATGTGTGTGTATATGTATGAACACTGAAATTCAAGTATTTATTTTATTTATATATATATATATATATATATATATATATATATATATATATATATATATATATATATATATATATATATATATATATATATATATATATATATAGCTAGAATTCACTGAAAGTCAAGTATTTCTTATATATATATATATATATATTAAATACCTGACTTGGTGAATTCTAGCTGTAAATATACTCCTCCCCTTTTAACCACGCGCCCAGCCACGCCCCCCGATATCGCCCCTCCACCACCACCACCCCCCCCCGAAATTGGAGGACTCAAGGTTGGCAAGTATGCTATTACATTTTAACAGAAGTTTACATAGAACATGTTAAAAGACAAAGTAAGCTGTAAATGAACAAGTAGATTAATAATGAATTTTCTACCACTTGTCCTTAATAATTCTGATAAAATAATAGGTGTATAAATGACACAATATGTTACTGCATACGTCAGCAGACTAATTAGGAGTCTTTGTTTGTTTACTTACTACTAAAAGACAAGTTGTCTAGTATGTTCACTATTTTATTTAAGGACTAAATTGCAATAATAAACATATGTTTCATGTACCCTAAGATTTTTTTGTTAAAATAAAGCCAATAATGCAATTTTTTGTGATCCCCTTTATTTAGAAAAGTATCGAAAAGTACCGAAATGTATTGAAAATGACTATTCTAGAGTAATTGTGATTCAGGAGAATTTATTCCATATAAATACAAATCTCCATTCATCATTCTGTCTTTCCTGTCTGGAATCCCGAGGGAAGACACTGTGCACTGCAGTGGTTTTGTTTTCACAAGACTCAGTCAAGCCTGCTGCGGTCAAGATGATCTCTGCGTTGTTATAACAGGATGTCAAATGCTTTGTCTCGTCCTTGTTAAACACTTTTTTTCCCCCTCAATTGATTATTTGTACGAGACAGTAGGGAATGAGGAATGAGCTTCCCTGCAGGGAGTAAACACTCTTCATTGGGACTCAAGCGGAGTGTAAGAAGAGTTTGGGCTGGGGATTAAGACCAGACCAGACCGGACGGGGCATCTGTAGGGCCGGCCCAGAAGCTTGTGGCTATGTTGCCCGGCAACAGCGTGCAGTCCGCTTCCTAGAACCCGCCAGAACGCCTTTGTAGTGTCTTCCAATTGGCCCTGAACTTGTCCTTGTTTGCCAATTAGGAAAGGATTGTGATGACTAGTCTAATCCCGGCCTTGGCATTCCTCCTCTATCTCGCAGGCGGATATTTGAAAACAAATAAAAGCCGGGAAGTCGCGAGGTTCATCGCTAAATTAAAGAGTCGCGAGGAAAGAATAACACGCCGAGGGTTTCTGCGGTTTCCAGAAGCCGCAGCGGCGAGGCCAAAGTGCAACATGTGCTCAAGGAGAAAAGGCCACAGGCTGAAAACATGAAGCATGGGCGTGCCTTCGCTAAAATTCAATTAAGAGAACCTTCTTGTAAACAAAGATCTTCATGTCAAGTTTCTTAATGTGACTGACTTTCTCGGGACCTTGAATTCCCAGTTAATTCAATCAAACGTGGCCAATAAGCGGACTAATCAATGTCCAAACACTCCAGGCACGTCTGGCCCGTATAGCTGCATTCAATATTTGGATTTCCATCTCAAATGAACCCCCGGAGGAATCGCTGCCGAGAATGGAATTCTCCATTTTGGTGGTGCAATGCTGTAATAGTTCAACTCTGCACAATGTCCTTCAACCTAAGTGGACAACTTCTGATTTCCTTGAAGTCCAGTCACAGCTGTGGTATTTAGCAGCGTTCCCGTCGACCTGCGTCAATGTTCTGAGTCACTGGATGTGAAGGAGACCAGGCTCTGCCGGGAAGCTCTCGCATCCTACGACTACTACTCTACAATCACTTTTCACTACTGTATAGGGATGATGTTTGATAAGAAATTATCGAGTTCGAGCCCATTATCGAATCCTCTTATCGAATCGATTCCTTATCGATTCTCTTATCAAATCCAGATAGGTTGTTGTATGGAGATGTGTTGTACATGAATGCTACTGCTGGTTGTCTCCACCAGCTGGATAGTGTGTACCACGGAGCACTGAGATTCATCACCAACTGCGCTCCCCTTACTCACCATTGTGTGTTATACTCAATGGTTAAGTGGACATCTTTATGTGCTCGACGCCTCAATCATTGGTATGTTTTCATCTACAAAACCATTCTGGGTATCACTCCATCTTATCTGTCTTGTCTTTTAACAAAGAAACAAGGAAGTCACAATCTTCGTTCAATGAATGTTCTGCAATTTGTCGTCCCCAAAGTAAGAACTGAACTGGGCAAGAAAGCATTTAGGTTTTCAGCACCGAAGGCTTGGAATAACCTACAATCGAACATTAAACTTCAAACCCTAGTTACGTTGAATGAGTTTAAAGCTTCTGTGAAGGGACTGCAGTCTACCTTGTCTGTATGCACATGTGTCATGTGAGCAAGTTTTAATGTTGTAAATGTAATGTTTAATGTATTTGTTTACTGTTTTTAATGTAACCTTGCTGCTGCCCTCTTGGCCAGGTCTCCCTTGGAAAAGAGATCTTTGATCTCAATGGGATTTTACCTGGTTAAATAAAGGCTAATAATGTATATGGAAAAAACCCACAATATTTGGTTTAACAAAAGCTCATTTTTATTTTATAAGAAAAAAATAAAATAAATTAAAAAATATTGACTGTTACCCCCCTAAAAAAATAAAATAAATAAATATTGACTGTTACCCAAAGTATATTAAGTGGGATTTTTCAGAAAAACAAATATATACAGTAACACAAAAACAACCTGTCTCTGTGATCACTATAGGTCAGGGGTCGGCAACCCGCGGCTCCGGAGCCGCATTTGATCACTCTGATGCGGCTCAGCAGCTTACTTGCTGAACCCCCCAATTTTCCCGTGAGACATCCGGATTTCAGTGCCTCTCGCAGGTCATATAAAACAACTTTAACACTCTTACTAATAATGCGCCACACTTTGAACCAAAACCAAACAAGAATGACAAACACATTTCGGGAGAACATCTGCACCTTAACACAACATAAACACAACAGAACAAACACCCAGAATCCCATGCAGCCCTGACTCTTCCGGGCTACATTATACACTCCTGCTACCACCAAACCCCCCCCGGCCCCTCTCTGTGCGTCGTTGAGGTGGGCGGGGTTTGGTATCCCGGAAGAGTTAGGGCTGCATGGGATTCTGGGTATTTGTCCTGTTGTGTTTATGTTGTGTTACGGTGCAGATGTTCTCCCGAAATTTGTTTGTCATTCTTGTTTGGTGTGGGTTCACAGTGTGGCGCATTATTAGTAAGAGTGTTAAAGTTTTTTTTTTTTTTATACCGCCACCGTCAGTGTGACCTGTGTGGTTGTTGAGTAAGTATGCCTTGCTGTTGCCTAAGTGAGTAAGCGGAAGCCCCATACAATGTGTAGCTAATCAGGCACGCTGACAGTAGTGGGTGCTATATGCTGTACCATCACGGCACGCATGACGCTGATAAGCACCATTCGTTTAAAACCCGCGTGCCGCACCAGCTTACAAATTCCACATAAAGGCGTGGGCAGCGTGTCTGAGACCCCTGGTTATACATAGCACAAAGCAATAAAAAAACTTAGTATGCAGTGTTATTTCATTTAAAACTTCAAAAAAAATTTGCGGCTCCCATTGTTTATTATAATTTGTGAAACTGGTCAAAATGGCTCTTTGACTGGTAAAGGTTGCCGACCCCTGCTATAGGTGTATAAATAATAATATAGTGTTAAATAAAATCAGTCCCTTGGGCACAAAACTGAAAATAACACAGCTCTCCAAAAAGTGCACTTCTGCTGCTATTGGAACATACTAACTACACACACAGGCAGACAGCTAACAAACAATCCAAGACGTCTAATAAAGTTCCAAAGCAGATTAATCCATTTCGGCTCTTTATTGTTGTTGATCTTGCTTTGTCTTTTCCTATCTTTACTTTTGTCTTGCACTGGACTGTTATTTTTATTTTTTTTAAACTGAAATACACACAATGACAAATGTATAAGCTATGGGATTCAATTAACATACTGAAATTTAATACACAATATGTAAATATTAGCTTCACACAAATATACAGTATTATCATCAAACAAATACTTCTGAGTGTTGAAACTATTTCGATGGTGGAAATACACAACTGGCAGCACAAACAGTGCACAAAAATAGTTTTTCAATAAACATCTTAGTATCAAATGTAACCACTTTCCACCTTAATATTGAGTTACATAAACAAGCTAAACAGTTTACTTACAGACTTATCTTTTCCAAGGCTTGTAAGAGCTAACACAACTTGTCTACTTCTCAATTGTCTCATGAACTGAACTGACGTTGCCAACTCAGAAGTGCCCAAACTAATGACGTGTAGTATTTTCATATCGCCACAAGGTGTCAGTAAGAGTCTACAATCAAATGGGCATAATATTGCCGTTCCACAGGGCATTTCCTGTGGGAAGGGATTCGTTCCCAGGGATTCGAATAAAGAACCAACTCTTTTTCTTTACTATAGTGGCCTCGATAACGGGAACCGGTTCTCAAAAAGGGATTCGAGTCCATGGAATCGGTTCTTTTCTTATCGAACAACCGAGAGAACCGGTTTCGAACATCATCCCTACTACTGTACTACAGGAGAGGTTCAAACCTAGGGAGAGTCCCTATGATCTCAGAGGCTCAGCTGTCTTTCAGAAAGCAAACATAAGAACGAGCTTAAAAAGTAGATGTGTTTCTGTCAGGGGGGGTTCATCTGTGGAACAGCTTGGATGATTCCTTAAAATGTTCCAGTTCCATTCACACATTTAAAAAACACTTTAAGACCAATGTCTTGGAAAAATATATCACTCTTGAATCGTCCCCAGCATGCCCACAACACTCGTAACTTTGACCTGATATCAGAGGGGACCAAAGATTTGGAACTGGCTTGATGAGAGCTTCAGGATGCTGTATTCATTCTCCAACTTCAAAAAGAAACTGAAATCTTACCTATTAGAGATGCGCGGTTTGCGGGCACAACCGCGGAGTCCGCGGATTATCCGCGGATCGGGCGGATGAAATGAAAAAAAATTAGATTTTATCCGCGGGTCCGGTCGGGTCGGGTGGTTGAAATAAAAAAAACTTAGATTTTAAATAGATTCAGGCGGATGGCAGTTAAACCAATTCGGAAATATATATACATAGTTAAATGTTGTTACCCACATACGAAAAACGAGCAGGCACCTGCAGCATATGCCACAACAGAAGAAAAAAAAAAAAAAGAGATGGACACTTTTACGGAGCGGAGAAGGGACGCCTCGCCGGGGTCCGGGACCAAGGCCCCTTCCCCCGAGAGGGCCCCACCGGGAGCCGTAGCTGAGGCGATCCGCGAGAAGGGCCCGACGCACGTCCAGGGTCACCACCGCGCCCACCGCACCGACAGGGGTCACTCCGCGCGCTCCGCCTGCGCAGCTTACCTGCCCGCCACCCCTGTTGCCGGGGGCGCGTAACAGGGGTCACTCCGCGCGCAGTGCGCTCACGAAAGGGGTGGGGCTCACCCTGGTTGATATAGACAGCAGCTAGGACGGTGGCCATGGAAGTTGGAACCCGCTAAGGAGTGTGTAACAACCCACCTGCCGAATCAACTAGCCCTGAAAATGGATGGCGCTGGAGCGTCGGGCCCATATACCCGGCCGTCGCCGGCAGCGAGACGCGCTTGGAGGTGCGCTCAGCGCGGCTCCCATATGATTGCGCACTGGTGTGCGTCTGGGTCGTGACAGCGTGGCACGCGAATGTCTGTGCTGCATTGGATCAGTCTCCTTTCTTTAACAGGCAAAAGCTTTATAACCTCACTAATGCCTTGCATCGTCTATATTAGATATATAACAACGGGCGGGTGCGGGCGGATGCGGTTCTGATCAAATGTTAGATCGGGTGGATTGCGGATGGTTGACGACTTTCTGATGCGGTCGCGGATGAAATAATTGCCTATCCGCGCATCTCTATTACCTATTAACCACCTATCTCTAATGCCTCATGTGGGGTAGACTACTGTTGGGTTGTGTGTGGTTGAATGAATTTACAAACCCCGTTTCCATATGAGTTGGGAAATTGTGTTAGATGTAAATATAAACGGAATACAATGATTTGCAAATCCTTTTCAACCCATATTCAGTTGAATATGCTACAAAGACAACATATTTGATGTTCAAACTGATCAACTTTTTTTTTTTTGCAAATAATAATTACTCCCGAAATCGGAGGTCTCAAGGTTGGCAAGTATGCTCAAGACAGCCATGACATGATGTTCTATACAAGTGTATGAACTTTTGATCGCGACTGTATGTTAAACACAGCCTCGGAGTAGTGGGGAGGATTGACTAAGATCTGCTTCTTCCTGCTCCTTTTCAGACATGATGAATTGAGTAAACAGTGTTACTTTCTTCAGCATGTTGGAAATACTCTCCAACATTACCATACAGTAGGAGATCCAAAAAAAAAAAACCCCTGTGAGGCCTGGAATCCTCCGTTCACTCTGACCCAGATCCTTCTCTCCTCGCAGTCACGTCCTGGGCCTCAGGGGTCACAACACTGACGTCATGCATCCCCCCCTCCCCTTCTTTCTCTCTTTTTTGGGGAGGGAAGTATCTGCCATCGGGAGTTCATTTAACCCCCACGTCGGCCACTCCGGCCCCTGGTACTCCATAATGGAAACACTCCGTGACCCCCGGGGTCCGAGCAAGCCCCTTGTTTTCTGAAGTAATACATATTTGTGTATCAGGCTGTCGGATCTGCGGGGTATAACGTTCCCATCTGTGCTGGAGTGAGTTCACTGATACTTAATCTTACATGATTGTTAGTTATTCTTGCTCAAACCCACATCTCTCCCAAGACCGTAAAAACAAGCCAAGGCTTTAAGAAAGCGCTCTCATGAGGAAATAATCCAATCTGGGGAATAGCCTTGATGATCCTTTCCAGGTATGTGTTGTTCTGATGGTGCTTAAACTGTCATAGGAACACAAACCTTCTAAGCCAGTGGTCCCCAACCACCGGTACCGGTCCGTGACGCATTTGCTACCGGGCCGCACAGAAACATTAATTAATTTATAAACACATTTTGTCCAATTTAACTTTTGACTGTCCCACTAAACCAGGGGTCGGCAACCCGCGGCTCTAGAGCCGCATGTGGCTCTTTAGCGCCGCCCTAGTGGCTCTCTGGAGCTTTTTAAAAAATGTATGAAAAATGGAAAAAGATGAGGGGAAAAAAATCTATTTTTTGTTTTAATATGGTTTCTGTAGGAGGACAAACATGACACAAGCCTCCCTAATTGTTACAAAGCACACTGTTTGTATTAAACATGCTTCACTGATTCGAGTATTTGGCGAGCGCCGTTTTGTCCTACTAATTTTGGCGGTCCTTGAACTCACCGTTTGTTTACATGTTAGAGATGCGCGGATAGGCAATTATTTCATCCGCAACCGCATCAGAAAGTTGTCAACCATCCGCCATCCACCCGAAATAACATTTGATCAGAACCGCACCCGCCCGCACCCGCCCGTTGTTATATATCTAATATAGACGATGCAAGGCATTAGTGAGGTTATAAAGCTTTTGCCTGTTAAAGAAAGGAGACTGATCCAATGCAGCACAGACATTCGCGTGCCACGCTGTCACGACCCAGACGCACACCAGTGCGCAATCATATGGGAGCCGCGCTGAGCGCACCTCCAAGCGCGTCTCGCTGCCGGCGACGGCCGGGTATGGGCCCGACGCTCCAGCGCCATCCATTTTCAGGGCTAGTTGATTCGGCAGGTGGGTTGTTACACACTCCTTAGCGGGTTCCAACTTCCATGGCCACCGTCCTGCTGTCTATATCAACCAGGGTGAGCCCCACCCCTTTCGTGAGCGCACTGCGCGCGGAGTGACCCCTGTTACGCGCCCCCGGCAACAGGGGTGGCGGGCAGGTAAGCTGCGCGGGCAGAGCGCGCGGAGTGACCCCTGTTACGAGCCGCCGGCCACGGGGGTGGCGGGCAGGTAAGCTGCTTACCTGCTGCGCGTGACGCCAGCCGCGGCGAAGGCGGACGAGGCGGGGTGTCGGTGCGGTGGGCACGGTGGTGACCCTGGACGTGCGTCGGGCCCTTCTCGCGGATCGCCTCAGCTACGGCTCCCGGTGGGGCCCTCTCGGGGGAAGGGGCCTCTGTCCCGGACCCCGGCGAGGCGTCCCTTCTCCGCTCCGTAAAAGTGTCCATCTCTTTTTCTTTTTTTTCTTCTGTTGTGGCATATGCTGCAGGTGCCTGTTCGTTTTTCGTATGTGGGTAACAACATTTAACTATGTATATATATTTCCCAATTGGTTTAACTGCCACCCGCCTGAATCTATTTAAAATCTTTTTTTTTTTTTTTTCAACCGCCCGACCCGACCCGCGGATAAAATCTAATTTTTTTAAATTTCATCCGCCCGATCCGCGGATAATCCGCGGACTCCGCGGTTGTGCCCGCAAACCGCGCATCTCTATTACATGTACAACTTTCTCCGACTTTCTAAGATGTGTTTTATGCCACTTCTTTTTCTGTCTCATTTTGGCCACCAAACTTTTTGACGTTGTGCCTGAATGCACAAAGGTGAGTTTTGTTGATGTTATTGACTTGTGTGGAGTGCTAATCAGACATATTTGGTCACTGCATGACTGCAAGCTAATCGATGCTAACATGCTATTTAGGCTAGCTATATGTACATATTGCATCATTATGCCTCATTTGTAGCTATATTTGAGCTCATTTAGTTTCCTTTAAGTCCTCTTAATTCAACTTATATCTTATGCACACTATCTGTATGTAATATGGCTTTAAATTTTTTGCGGCTCCAGGCAGATTTGTTTTTGTATTTTTGGTCCAATATGGCTCTTTCAACATTTTGGGTTGCCGACCCCTGCACTAAACACACCAATAAGCTTGTTTATAGATGTATATAACAACTCCTGATAGGAAGTCACCATTTGTCATAGTACTTTAATGCACATTAATGAACATATAACATTCTAATGTGCCATATTATAGCCAAAAGCTAATTACCATCTGCAGGGTCGTTGTATATACAAACCCCGTTTCCATATGAGTTGGGAAATTGTGTTAGATGTAAATATAAACGGAATACAATGATTTGCAAATCCTTTTCAACCCATATTCAGTTGAATATGCTACAAAGACAACATATTTGATGTTCAAACTGATAAACTTTTTTTTTTTTTGCAAATAATCATTAACTTTAGAATTTGATGCCAGCAACACGTGACAAAGAAGTTGGGAAAGGTGGCAATAAATACTGATAAAGTTGAGGAATGCTCATCAAACACTTATTTGGAACATCCCACAGGGGAACAGGCAAATTGGGAACAGGTGGGTGCCATGATTGGGTATAAAAGTAGATTCCATGAAATGCTCAGTCATTCACAAACAAGGATGGGGCGAGGTTCACCACTTTGTGAACAAAAGCATGAGCAAATTGTTGAACAGTTTAAGAAAAACCTTTCTCAACCAGCTATTGCAAGGAATTTAGGGATTTCACCATCTACGGTCCGTAATATCATCAAAGGGTTCAGAGAATCTGGAGAAATCACTGCACGTAAGCAGCTAAGCCCGTGACCTTCGATCCCTCAGACTGTACTGCATCAACAAGCGACATCAGTGTGTAAAGGATATCACCACATGGGCTCAGGAACACTTCAGAAACCCACTGTCAGTAACTACAGTTGGTCGCTACATCTGTAAGTGCAAGTTAAAACTCTCCTATGCAAGGCGAAAACCGTTTATCAACAACACCCAGAAACGCCGTCGGCTTCGCTGTGGCTGAGCTTATCTAAGATGGACTGATACAAAGTGGAAAAGTGTTCTGTGGTCTGACGAGTCCGCATTTCAAATTGTTTTTGGAAACTGTGGACGTCGTGTCCTCCGGACAAAAAAACATCCGGATTGTTCTAGGCGCAAAGTTGAAAAGCCAGCATCTGTGATGGTATGGGGGTGTATTAGTGCCCAAGACATGGGTAACTTACACATCTGTGAAGGCGCCATTAATGCTGAAAGGTACATACAGGTTTTGGAGCAACATATGTTGCCATCCAAGCAACGTTACCATGGACGCCCCTGCTTATTTCAGCAAGACAATGCCAAGCCACGTGTTACATCAACGTGGCTTAATAGTAAAAGAGTGCGGGTACTAGACTGGCCTGCCTGTAGTCCAGACCTGTCTCCCATTGAAAATGTGTGGCGCATTATGAAGCCTAAAATAGCACAACGGAGACCCCCGGACTGTTGAACAACTTAAGCTGTACATCAAGCAAGAATGGGAAATAATTCCACCTGAGAAGCTTCAAAAATGTGTCTCCTCAGTTCCCAAACGTTTATTGAATGTTGTTAAAAGGAAAGGCCATGTAACACAGTGGTGAACATGCCCTTTCCCAACTACTTTGGCACGTGTTGCAGCCATGAAATTCTAAGTTAATTATTATTTGCAAAACAAAATAAAGTTTATGAGTTTGAACATCAAATATGTTGTCTTTGTAGTGCATTCAACTGAATATGGGTTGAAAAGGATTTGCAAATCATTGTATTCCGTTTATATTTACATCTAACACAATTTCCCAACTCATATGGAAACGGGGTTTGTATATAGTTTAGTATATACAAACGTATTCTTCTCTTTAGTTTAGTAACAAGTAGCTTAGCTCATTTTAGACCCATGTAGCTAGGTAGCTTACATTAAAGCTCCAAAGAGTGAAAATGGACTGTGAATCCAGTTTTTTTTTTTTTAATGTATAAAACACAATGACCTGGATGAATGAGAACATTTATACACATGGAGACAATCCGTGATGATTGGTTGGTGTTTGTGTGATGAGTCACAATTGGCTAAGGTTAGGGCCAAACATTTAAACCGGCCAATCATAAGGCGGGTCATTGAAAGTAGTTATCAAAACCATGCTCTCATCTCACATGACGACGGTGTTGTGTGTAAAAACACAGTAATTGTACACTTGGCCACCACTTGAAAATGGCAGAGGAATTCTCTCCCGCCGATTAGATGTTTCCTTTGGTGATGAAGACGACGTGCAGGAAACCACAATAATGCGTGTCCTTGGCCATATTTAGACAAATGTATGCATTTAGAGAAAACAATGCCCAAAAGCTTAGTTTTTAGTTGTTTACTCTGCAAACCAAAATCATATTCTTCATCGAAGACGTCCAACACACATTTAGGAACACACATTAAGTGAAAAGATTTACTGCACAAAACCATTACCAATCAACACACAAGTCATTGTTTTTTTTTGTTTTTTAGAGATGTCCGATAATGGCTTTTTTGCCGATATTGTCCAACTCTTAATTACCGATTCCGATATCAACTGATACCAATATGTACAGTTGTGGAATTAACACATTATTATGCCTCATTTTGTTGTGATGCATTAAACAATGTAACAAGGTTTTCCAAAATAAATCAACTCAAGTTATGGAAAAAAAATGCCAACATGGCACTGCCATATTTATTATTGAAGTCACAAAGTGCATTATTTTTTTTTAACATGCCTCAAAACAGCAGCTTGGAATTTGGGACATGCTCTCCCTGAGAGAGCACGAGGAGTTTGAGGTGAGCGGGGTTGGGGGTTTACTGGGGGTGTATATTGTAGCGTCCCGGAAGAGTTAGTGCTGCAAGGGGTTCTGGGTATTTGTTCTGTTGTGTTTATGTTGTGTTACGGTGCGGATGTTCTCCCGAAATGTGTTTGTCATTCTTGTTTGGTGTGGGTTCACAGTGTGGCGCATATTTGTAACAGTGTTAAAGTTGTTTATACGGCCACCCTCAGTGTGACCTGTATGGCTGTTGACCAAGTATGCACTTGTGTGTGTGAAAAGCTGTAGATATTATGTGATTGGGCCGGGACGTAAAGGCAGTGCCTTTAAGGTTTATTGGCGCTCTGTACTTCTCCCGACGTCCGTGTACACAGCGGCGTTTTAAAAAGTCATACATTTTACTTTTTGAAACCGATACCGATAATATCTGATATCACATTTTAAAGCATTTATCGACATTTCTACTTGTGAGTGTTGATGCCACAGCTTTGCAACAGTTTATATTCTAGTTTCAAGCATGTTTTACTCAATATAGGTCAGGGGTGCCCAAACTTCGGCCCGCGGGCCGGATCAGGCCCGCCAGTGTCCAAAATCCGGCCCGCGGGAAGTGCCAAGTTAATTATTTATTTTTATTTATTTATTTTTAAATCTGTCCTTTCTAATCCATTATCTACCGCTTGTTACTCTCGTGTCTGCTAGCCGCTCAGGCAAATAATTTTGTCTAACAATGCATTTTCCCATCGATAACGTGACACCATCGCGCTCAGAATATATATATATATATATATATATATATATATATATATATACACACACACACTATATTGCTAAAAGTATTTGGCCACCTGCCTTGACTCACATATGAACTTGAAGTGCCATCCCGTTCCTAACCCATAGGGTTCAATATGATGTCGCTCTACCTTTTGCAGCTATTACAGCTTCAACTCTTCTGGGAAGGCTGTCCACAAGGTTGCGGAGTGTGCTTATAGGAATTTTCCACCATTCTTTTAAAAGCGCATTGGTGAGGTCACACACTGATGTTGGTGGAGAAGGCCTGGCTCTCAGTCTCCGTTCTAATTCATCCCAAAGGTGTTCTATCGGGTTCAGGTCAGGACTCTGTGCAGGCCAGTCAAGTTCATCCACACCAGACTCTGTCATCCATGTCTTTATGGACCTTGATTTGTGCACTGGTGCACAGTCATGTTGGAAGAAGAAGGGGCTTGCTCCAAGCGGTTCCCACAAGGTTGGGAGCATGGAATTGTCCAAAATGTTTTGGTATCCTGGAGCATTCAAAGTTCCTTTTACTGCAACTAAGGGGGCAAGCCCAACTCCTGAAAAACAACCTCACACCATAATTCCTCCTCCATTAAATTTCACACTCGGCACAATGCAGTCCGAAATGTAGCAATCTCCAAACCCAGAATATTGAGGAGCGAGGACATTTCACGACTGGATTTGTTGCACAGGTGGCATCCTGTGACAGTTCCACGCTGGAAATCACTGAAAGCGGCCCATTCTTTCACAAATGTTTGTAGAAACAGTCTCCATGCCTAAGTGCTTGACTTTATACACCTGTGACAGGGCCAAGTGATTAGGACACCTGATTCTCATCATTTGGATGGGTGGCCAAATACTTTTGGCAATATAGCGTATACATACAACCCGGCCCCCCGGCCACATTTTTTTAACCCAATGCGGCCCCCGAGTCAAAAAGTTTGGGGACCCCTGATATAGGTCATCACATCTCAGCAACAAGCTGTAATATCTTACTGAGATCATTTAGGACCAAAACAAGTAAAACACTCTAACATAAAATCTGCTTAGTGAGAAGAATGATCTTATCAGACAGAAAATAAGCAAATATCACCCTTATTTGACATATTTCATCTTACTTACATTTCACTTTTTGCAGTGTAGCTTTTTAAAAATTGACAGCCAACATGATGTGTCAGCACATATTTTCCACACTCGTGCATTTTGTGTTGTTTCCATAGCTGGCGAGCACGTACCTGCCGTACCTGGCGGCGCCAGCAACCATTTGGCCCTAATGTTGTGTTGATCTCATCTTGACGTCGCGATTACGTGCGTCTGTGACTGAGCAGCTGGGATTGTTCCTGATGGATGGAGTGTCAAATGTGCATGAGTGGATGTTTCAAAAACAAAAGCTGAATGAATACCTTGGCTGATGTTTTACCATAAGCTCCAGGTGCCCACTGCCATGTCGCTCTTAATGAATACCGTATTTTTCGGACTATAAGGCGCACTTAAACATCATTTCATTTTCTCAAAGTGCGCCTTATAACCCGGTGCGCCTAATGTACGGAATCATTTTGGTTGTGCTTACCGACCTCGGAGCTATTTTATTTGGCACATAGTGAAATGATAAGTGTGACCAGTAGATGGCAGCCACACATGAGAGATACGTGCAGACTGCAATATGACTCGAGTAGACAACGCCATTGTTCCATTGAAAATATAGAGCATAACATAAAAAATCTATCAAAATGTTTTAGTAGGACTTTGGTAAGCTATGAAGCCACACCGCTTGATGGATTGTACTGTGCTTCAGTGACGTGCGGTGAGGTTGATGGCTGGTGAGGCACTGACTTCATCACAGTCAGATTTACAAACATATGAACCCTAAAGAGTATCTTATTCACCATTTGATTGGCAGCAGTTAACGGGTTATGTTTAAAAGCTCATACCAGCATTCTTCCCTGCTTGGCACTCAGCATCAAGGGTTGGAATTGGGGGTTAAATCACCAAAAATTATTCCCGGGCGCGGCGCCGCTGCTGCCCACTGCTCCCCTCACCTCCCAGGGGGTGAACAAGGGGATGGGTCAAATGCAGAGGACAAATTTCACCACACCTAGTGTGTGTGTGACAATCATTGCTACTTTAACTTAACTTTAACTTTACACATACAAACTGTAGCACACAAAAAAGTACATTTAATTAAAAAAAAAACGTTATTATGGTCTTACCTTTACTTATAAATGAAGTCCACAACTAAAGCCCTCACTTAAACTTTCCACGTGCAAGATTGAATCTATCTAAAAAAGTGTAACCGAGGGTTTATAAATGTCGCCTATACTGTATGAAACTACAAAATAACAAACACGGAGGCTCCAGTTTACACGAGGACCACTTTATTTACCTTCTTTCAAAAACCTCCGCGACGTGACATCACTTCCGCTCTTAGCGCCTTCAAAATAAGAGCTCAAGGCATATACTGTATAACAGCGCATAACAGGAACTTAACATCACAAATAGGAAAGCCCATAAAAATAGGTTACAAAAGTTATTTAATAAGAAGCCAAAAAGTGCAAAAACAATAATGTTCGTGTTGGAGGAGTTGTGAATTAGGTACACCTGCAGTCTGCAGGTGTATCTAATGTTGTGGCCCTGCAGTCATTCACAACTCCTCCAACACCAACATTATTGTTTTTGCACTTTTTGGCTTCTTATGAAATATTTTTTTAAATAGATTCAATCTTGCACGTGGAAAGTTTAAGTGTGGGCTTTAGGTGATATAACAATTCTACGGCGGGGGTGCAGGAGGCGGGGTTACTGGAGCCTCAGCCAGTGCGTCTTTTGCAGCCGTTTTATGATCGCTCAGCACAAGAAATACTTTACACACATACAGTTGTTGACAAAATACACTGTACATTATATACCTCAGCTAACTAAACTATGGAAATGTATAATATAATTCATATAGCAATACAGTCTCACTGCACAGCAGGCCAGCAGTTAGCCGAATTCAGAATCCATGTTGAGGCACTGAGTGACGTGCCTCAACTGGCTGCTGTTCACCGCACCGTCTCTTCTCAGTATTTGAACGGCAAATGTGAAAATACAGCGATTTTGAATACAAATAATCTAAAACTGGTGAAGTTAAATGGAAAATAACTTTATAGTATAATCACTGGATACATATAACAATTTGATTTTTTTTTTTCTTTTTACATTTTTTTTCTTTCCATGATGGCAGGTGAGGCCCCGCCTCACCTGCCTCTAGTGACTGCACGTCACTGCTGTGCTTCAACATAGGAGTATTATTATGGTGTGTGTATTATTATGGTGTGTGTGTAAGGGTAGACATATTATCTGGCGTTTTGTTTCGCAATGCATTTACTGTAAATGTATAATGTATTTATATTGTTCACATGTGAATAATGCTGTATAATAGACTGTATTTATGAACAAGCGTGCTTTGACTTTGACTTTGTGGATTATTTTGCATATTTCCACTTATTTCTACTGTGCAAAATGGCGTTTTTTGGGGGGTTTTTTTGTATATTTATAACTGACAAGAGGAAGAAACACATTGATTACATGAAACGTAGTGCATGAACAAGCGTGCTTTGACTTTGTGGATTATTTTGCATATTTCCACTTATTTCCACTGTGCAAAATGGCGTGTTTTTTTTTTTTTTTTAAATGACTGACAAGAGGATGAAACACATTGATTACATGAAACGTCGTGCATGAACAAGCGTGCTTTGACTTTGTGGATTATTTTGCATATTTCCACTTATTTCTACTGTGCAAAATGGCGTGTTTTTTTTTTAATTTTTAAGTGACTGACAAGAGGACGAAACACATTGATTACATGAAACGTCGTGCATGAACAATCGTGCTTTGACTTTGACTTTGTGGATTATTTTGCATATTTCCACTTATTTCTACTGTGCAAAATGGCGTTTTTTTGTTTTTTTTTAATGACTGACAAGAGGACGAAACACATTGATTACATGAAACGTCGTGCATGAACAAGCGTGCTTTGATTTTGACTTTGTGGATTATTTTGTATCTTTCCACTTATTTCTACTGTGCAAAATGGCATTTTTTTTTAATAAATTTTTTCTAATAACTGACAAGAGGAAGAAACACATTGATTACATGAAACGTCGTGCATGAACAAGCATGCTTTGATTTTGACTTTGTGGATTATTTTGTATCTTTCCACTTATTTCTAATGTACAAAATGGCGTGTTTTTTTTAATTTTTTTAAGTGACTGACAAGAGGACGAAACACAATGATTACATGAAACATTGTGCATGAACAAGCGAGCTTTGATTTTGACTTTGTGGATTATTTTGCATCTTTCTACTTATTTCTACTGTGCAAAATGGCGTGTTTTTTTTTGTTTTTTTGAAATTACTGACAAGAGGACGAAACACATTGATTACATGAAACGTCGTGCATGAACAAGTGTGATTTGAATTTGACTTTGTGGATTATTTTGCATATTTCCACTTATTTCTACTGTGCAAAATGGCGTGTTTTTTTAGTTTTTTAAATGACTGACAAGAGGACGAAACACATTGATTACATGAAACGTCGTGCATGAAAAAGCATGCTTTGAATTTGACTTTGTGGATTATTTTGCATATTTCCACTTATTTCTAATGTGCAAAATGGCGTTTTTTGGGGGGGGGTTTTGTATTTTTTTGTATTTTAATAACTGACAAGAGGAAGAAACACATTGATTACATGAAACGTTGTGCATGAACAAGCGTGCTTTGAATTTGACTTTGTGGATTATTTTGCATATTTCCACTTATTTCTACTGTGCAAAATGGCGTGTTTTTTTGGTTTTTTTAATTGACTAACAAGAGGACAAAACACATTGATTACATGAAACGTCGTGCATGAACAAGCGTGCTTTGACTTTGACTTTGTGGATTAGTTTGCATCTTTCCACTTATTTCTACTGTGCAAAATGGTGGGGGTTTTGTTGTTGTTTTTTTAATAACTGACAGGAGGAAGAAACACATTGATTACACGAAACGTCGTGCATGAACAAGCGTGCTTTGACTTATACTTTGTGGATTATTTTGCATCTTTCCACTTATTTCTACTGTGCAAAATGGTGGGGGTTTTTTGTTGTTGTTTTTAATGACTGACAAGAGGAAGAAACACATTGATTACATTAAACGTCGTGCATGAACAAGCGTGCTTTGACTTTGACTTTGTGGATTATTTTGCATATTTCCACTTATTTCTACTGTGCAAAATGTCGTTTTTTTTTTTTTTTGTAATTGACTGACAAGAGGACAAAACACATTGATTACATGAAACGTCGTGCATGAACAAGCGTGCTTTGATTTTGACTTTGTGGATTATTTTGTATCTTTCCACTTATTTCTACTGTGCAAAATGGCGTTTTTTTTTATTAATTTTTTTTAATAACTGACAAGAGGAAGAAACACATTGATGACACGAAACGTCGTGCATGAACAAGCGTGCTTTGACTTTGACTTTGTGGATTATTTTGCATCTTTCCACTTATTTCTACTGTGCAAAATGGTGTTGTTTTTTGTTTTTTTTTGTTTTTTAATGACTGACAAGAGGAAGAAACACATTGATTACATGAAATGTCGTGCATGAACAAGCGTGCTTTGACTTTGACTTTGTGGATTATTTTGCATATTTCCGGCTCTTATTAGTAAACGGCAGGAAGAGTGATTGCATTGACAATGTGACATGTTCAGGTAGGCTGTATGTGTGTGTGTGTGTGTGTGTGTGTGTGTGTGTGTGTGTGTGTGTGTGTGTGTGTGTGTGTGTGTGCCAAGGCGCTCTCTTGATCCTAAAGCCCTCTAAGTGGTTATCGTCACCGGTGCTGTGGGAACGAGTGGCCGGGCCATGACTTCCTGCCAAAAGGGTCTGCGTCACTTATCGGCGGGCTGTGCTCCAGCGGTGCCGTAATGTTTAGTCAACCCGATACTGTCGCCACACTCTTCTTACACCATTGTTCGGCACGGTGGTATTGCGCCAAGTGCACAATTACTGTGTTTTTAGACATAACACACGCCGCTTCTGTGTAAGCACTCCCACTTGACAGGACGGGCTTTGTGGTGGATCTGCTCGGTGGTCCGGGGCTCTGATAACATGGCTGTTTCCCACTCTCTTTTCATTTGAGCACATCTAAAAAGTGTCTTTTTCGGGGCGGTAATCACAGAATAACTTCAAAAACAATAATATTACTATGTTTTGCAGACCATATCTACGCAACTGAGGAGGGAGAAATTAGTAGAATAAGTACAAAACCCAAAACCAGTGAAGTTGTCACGTTGTGTAAATGGTAAATAAAAACAGAATACAATGATTTGCAAATCCTTTTCAACTTATATTCAATTGAATAGACTGCAAAGACAAGATATTTAATGTTCGAACTGGTAAACTTTTGTTATTTTTTGCAAATATTAGCTCATTTGGAATTTGATGCCTGCAATGTGTTTCAAAAAAGCTGGCACAAGTGGCAAAAAAGACTGAGGAAGTCGAGGAATGCTCATCAAACACTTATTTGGAACATCCCACAGGTGAACAGGCTAATTGGGAACAGGTGGGTGCCATGATTGGGTATAAAAGCAGCTTCCGTGAAATGTTCAGTCATTCACAAACAAGGACGGGGCGAGGGTCACCACTTTGTCAACAAGTTGTTGAACAGTTTAAGAAAAACCTTTCTCAACCAGCTATTGCAAGGAATTTAGGGATTTCACCATTTAGGGCGATGAGGTGGCGACTTGTCCAGGGTGTACCCCGCCTTCCGCCCGATTGTAGCTGAGATAGGCTCCAGCGCCTCCCGCGACCCCAAAGGGAATAAGCGGTAGAAAATGGATGGATGGATGGACCATCTAGGGCATGGGTGTCAAACTCTGGCCCGCGGGCCATGGTAACACCGCATTCACCGCTAATTCTCATACTTGCCAACCCTCCCGGGAGAGTACCAGATTCCAGCGCCCGTCCCGAAAATCGTCACATCCGCTTTTCATCCAGTCCAACGTGTGCTGGCCCAGTCACATAATATGTGCGGCTTCTGTACGCACACAAGAGTGAATGCAACACATATTTGATCAACAGCGATACAATTTACACTGAGGGTTGCCGTATAAACAACTTTAAGTTTTGTTAGAAATATACGCCACACTGTGAACCCACACCAAACAAGAATGACAAACACATTTCGGGAGAACATCCGCTACAAGGTGGGGGGGTGGCGGGGTTTGGTAGTAGCGGTGGTGTATATTGTAACGTCCCAGAAAAGTTAGTGCTGCAAAGGCTTCTGGGTATTTGTTCTATTGTGTTTATGTTGTTGCGGTGCGGATGTTCTCTCGAAATGTGTTTGTCATTCTTGTTTGGTGTGGATTCACAGTGTGGCGTATATTTGTAACATTGTTAAAGTTGTTTATACGGCCACCCTCAGTGTGACCTGTATCGCTGTTGAACAAGTATGCGTGGCATTCCCGTTTGTGTTCATACAGAAGCCGCACATATCTTGTGATTGGGCCGGCACGTTGTTAAAATGGATGAAAAGCGAACGTGACAACAGCTCATAGCGGACGTTAAAGGCAGTGTCTTTAAAGCACGCTCCCAAGACTGTGGTCCGGGTGGCCTACGAGATATAAAGACTGATGAACACCTTCGTTGGATAATGAAGGTTGCCTCAGCTCAAAGCCTGAGCCCCGACATTAATGAACTAGCATCCAAGAAAAGATGGCAGGTATCTGGCTTGGGCACATCAGATTAGATCAGTGTGTTGCAAACTGAGCAGTTTAAAGTCCTGAATGGTTGGTTTATTCATTGTTATTTTATTTTCAAATGTATTATCCTGTGGAAAAAGTTAATGTTGATATTTACCTTAGAAGGCTGCAAATAGAAAAGAGGCATTCAATTTGTATTTAAATTGTATTTGATATGCCATTGATATTTTTTAATTATTATTATTATTATTTGAAACTGGATTTTGTATGTCACTATAAAGTTATATAAGCCTTGCTTGTTCAATATTCAATGCAAAACTTGTTTGGGTCCCTGTTAAAAGGTTAATTTGTTCAACCTTGGCCCACAGCTTTGTTCAGTTTTAAATTTTGGCCCACTCTGTATTTGAGTTTGACACCCCTGATCTAGGGTCTGTAATATCATCAAAAGGTTCAGAGAGTCTGGAGAAATCACTGCATGTAAGCGGCAATGCCCGTGACATTCGATCCCTCAGGCGGTACTGCATCAAAAAGTGTGTAAAGGATATCACCACATGGGCTCAGGAACACTTCAGAAAACCACTGCCAGTAACTACAGTTGGTCGCTACATCTGTAAGTGCAAGTTAAAGCTCTACTATGCAAAGCAAGAGCCATTTATCAACAACACCCAGAAACGCAGCCGGCTTTGCTGGGCCGGAGCTCATCTAAGACGGACTGACGGAAAGTGCAAAAGTGTTTCGTGAATAAAACCTTATTTATTCAAACTAGAGATGTTTGATAATGGCTTTTTTGCCGACATCTGATATTCCGATATTGTCCAACTCTTAATTACCGATTCCGATATCAAGCGATACCGATATATACAGTCGTGGAATTAACACATTATTATGCCTCATTTTGTTGTGATGCCCCCGCTGGATGCATTAAACAATGTAACTTTACCATGAATTGATTAACGTGGACCCCGATTTAAACAAGTTGAAAAACTTATTGGGGTGTTACCATTTAGTGGTCAATTGTACGGAATATGTACTTCACTGTGCAATCTACTAATACAAGTTTCAATCAGTCAATCAAAAACAAGGTTTTCCAAAATAAGAGAACAACTTCAACTCCAGTTATGGAAAAAAGTGCCAACACGGCACTGCCATATTTATTATTGAAGTCACAAAGTGCATTATTTTTACATTATGTTCTGTTGTGTTTATGTTGTGTTACGGTGCGGATGTTCTCCCGAAATGTGTTTGTCATTCTTGTTTGGTGTGGGTTCACAGTGTGGCGCATATTTGTAACAGTGTTAAAGTTGTTTATACGGCCACCCTCAGTGTGACCTGTATGGCATTCACTTATGTGTGTGTGAAAGCCTTATACATTATGTGACTGGGCCGGCACGCTCTTTGTATGGAGGAAAAGCGGATGTGACGACAGGTTGTAGAGGACGCTAAAGGCAGTGCCTTTAAGGCACACCCCCCATGTTGTTGTCCGGGTGGAAATCGGGAGAAATTCGGGAGACTGGTTGCCTCTGGAGATTTTCGGGAGGGGCACTGAAATTCGGGAGTCTCCTGGGAAAATCAGGAGGGTTGGCAAGTACGACCTACGTCCGTGTTTTACCGGATATGTACCGCTCCGTACAGCGGCGTTTTAAAAAGTAATTAATTCTACTTCTTGAAACCGATACCGATAATTTCCGATATTACATTTTAAAGCATTTATCGGCCGACATCTCTAATTCAAACCAATAATTTTCCTCCATATTTTTAAGGCCAAAAACAGATATTCACTTAGTGTTACTTTCTTTAAAACATTTATTCAGTATTTTTTAACTTTAGAAAATTACATGGTTGAAAACGATAATGATGCCAAAAAACATTAAAAAAAAGATGGGAAGTCCTCAAAGGCTTATGTTGAAAGTGTAATTATGTTTATAGATTATATGCTATCTGTTGTTGTATTCCCTAATTTTTAGTGACCTGAACATAATCTGGACTGTACATACATTTTTTTTTTTTTTTTTGGTTTTGAAAATGTAATTTTTTTTATAGATTATATGCAATCTGTTGTGTTCCAAAATTTTCTGTTTTGTTTTTTTTGTTTTTTTTTCTCAGTGTACATGAATGAAGGTGCGTGTTGCTGGACCCGACTTTGACATTATCTGGACTGGACCTGGTTTTTTTTAAAAACCTTTAAACGAAGCTAATTTCATTTACAACCAGGTCTGGTGAAGATAAGGTCCTTTCTTTCCCTTTTTTTTAATTTGTTTATTTTTTTATAGATAAGATAAATACATATTTTCTTGGATAAAAGGGAAAGTAAAACAATATAAAAATAATTACATAAGGGAGAAAAAAAAAGAAAAAAAATAGTAATTAAATGAAAATGTTAGTGGACCAGCAGCACAAACAATCAAGTGTGCTTCAGGGACTGTGTTGTGTCCCTTGCAGAAGTGTTGTCCATGTTGTGGGAACCAGAATATTGATAGCAGAAAGAAACAACCCCTTTTGTGTGAGTGGGTGTGTATGAGTGTGAATGGGGGAGGGAGGTTTTTTTTTGTTGGGTTGATGCACTAGTTGAAAGTGTATCGTGTGTTTTTTCTATGTTGATTTAATAAAAAAAATAAAAAGTTAGCTCCATAAATTAGTTGCAGAATCAATGAGAAAAACGTGGCTTTGTACCCTCTTCAAAATGAATGGAGCCTATGTTGACGTCCCAAGTGTTGTTACTCACACAGTAACCCATGTAACCCAAATAAAATTGCAACCTGTGTTCAAGGGGGAAAAAAATGTTGGATATTTGAGAATTTCTTTCCACCAGTACCTACTTGACTCGGCTTGAAGTCATTCTTTTGTCACCCCTTTTTCTGCAAAAGTGGTCAGAACTTTAAAAAGACTCTCCTTTTTTTGCACCTGCAGGCTGACAAGCAAAGCAAGACCATGGCCGACCGCTTCGACTGCGACAATTGCAAGGAGTCCTTGTACGGCCGCAAGTACATCCAGTCGGACAGCAGCCCCTACTGCATCCCCTGCTACGACAGCCTCTTCTCCAACACCTGTGACGAGTGCAAGGAGCTGATTGGCCATGACGCCAGGGTAGGAGTTTGTTTTCATCTGCACCCCCAAAAAACTGTACTCACGGATGATGGCGCCTGAACATGCCATCATCCACTGGCATGTTAACCCACCACACACAATTACAGCGATAACAGTATCATTCCCGCTAAACAAAGTATGTAAAGGCTAATTTAACATTCTTCCAGCAAGCTGATTCCTGGCAATCAAGTTAACGGCTCACTAACATGAAGTGGACCATTAAATACTGAGTGCTGAGGTGGCGTGGCATGCCAGCTGTGGGCCCTTATGGCCTTTTGCCGGATGGGATGGGTGGGCGGGGGGGGCGCCTGGACGTGCGGGATGGGTTGCGGGGTTTGGTGACGTTGGGCAGTGGTCCCCAAACACCGGTCCGCGGACCGATTGGTACCGGGCCGCACAAGAAAATGTATTTTTTATTTATTTTTTATTTTTATCAAATCAACATAAAAACACAATATATACACTAAATATCAATGTATATCAATACAGTCTGCAGGGATACAGTCCGTAAGCAAACATGATTGTATTTCTTTATAAAAAAAAAAAATTTTTTAAAAAATCACGCCCCCCCCCTCAGTCCGCGGGACAAATTTTCAAGCGTTGACTGGTCCGCAGCTACAAAAAGGTTGGGGACCACTGACGTTGGGCACTGTTGGCGACCAGGCCTCTTGTTTATTTGTATTTATTTTATTTTATTTTATGTTTTTTTTATATGTGTGTATGTATGTGTATGTGTATATGTGTGCATGTGTATTTGTATGTATATATATGTAGGTGTATTGATGTGTATATGTGTGTGTGTGTGTGTGTGTATGTGTATGTGTATAAGCTAGGGATGTCCCGATCCAGGTTTTTGCACTTCCGATCCGATACCGATATTGTTTTTGCATTTCCGATCCGATACCGATACTGACCGATACTGGCCTATCCGAGCATGTATTAAAGTTTAAAGTTATTTAGCCTACTTAGTTGTCAGAATCATGTTGAAAAGGGTTTTAGTACTCTTGATAACAACTAGCCAGCTGAATTAGGGGAGTTTGAATAATACACAATGGTTGGTAACAAGAAACTGACCTGTTTATTCAAGGATAAACACAAAATAGACAAAATTATACATGACAAACAGAAATGGCATCATTGAACTAGGGCTGGGCGATATGGCCTTTTTTTAATATTGCGATATTTTAAGGCCATATTGCGATACACGATATATATCTCGATATTTTGCCTTAGCCTTGAGTGAACACTTGATGCATATAATCACAGCAGTATGATGATTCTATGTGTTTTGATTGATTGATTGAGACTTTTATTAGTAGGTTGCACAGTGTAGTACATATTCCGTACAATTGACCTCTAAATGGTAACACCCCAATAAGTTTTTCAACTTGTTTAAGTCGGGGTCCACTTAAATTGATTCATGATACAGATATATACTATCAGATATATACTATCATCATAATACAGTCATCACACAAGATAATCACATTGAATTATTTACATTATTTATAATCCAGGGTGTGGAGGGGGGCGCCGGATGTAAGTGTCAAAAAGACAGCCAAAAGAGTTTGATATGAGAATAAATCTAAAGTTAAAATATAGGGTAGAAATGCACCCATTTGCAGGAAATGTAGTCTTGATTTTCAAAATGTTCTTTCAAGGCTTGCATGTCTACATTAAAACATTCTTCTTCATAGTGCATTAATATATGCTACTTTTAAACTTTCATGCAGAGAAGGAAATCACAACTAAAAAAATCACAAATTTTTTCATACGGTGTTGATGTGGAAATTTTTGCCTCTGCATTTTGATGGTGTGGGCGTGTGGCACCGAATGGAGATGAGCGTCTCGACAGACGTCACAATATTTGAACAATGATGACGAAAACTGTTGTCTCTGTCGTGTCCGTGTGTCGAAAATTGTTATGCGCTTATTTTTTTATTTGATTTTGTGCGTGGCATAGATTTGCCGTGCGCAGAGGACGCTTGAGCAGGCGCGCAACTTAGCGGCTGCGCTAGCATCACAGCTAACGTTAGCCATGCCGCTACCTCGCTCTCTGCTGGGAGAGGACGTATATGTATGTGACGTATGACGTGACAGTATGTGACGTATGACGTGACAGTATGTGACGTATGACGTGACAGTATGTGACGTATGACGTGACAGTATGTGACATATGTCGTGACAGTATGTGACGTATGACGTGACAGTATGTGACGTATGATGTGACAGTATGTGACGTGTGTAAGAAGGTGCACTTGCTGTCTGTGAGAGGGAGACACAGGAAAGAGTGAGAAGAGCCTGTCGTGTAATGCCAGCAGCTAAAAGAACTGCGTGAGAATTGTGGATGTGTTGAAGGTGTGCTGGAAAATGCGGAACGGAAATTACGGAGCAGCAGAAAAGTGGAATGTATTATTTAAATAGGTGCGTTGGAAAACACGGACCGGAGTTTTTTTTAAAACTGGATCTGGATCGGCATTTTCCCATGCCTTGCCGATACGCAATTTTTGGCAAATATCGGCAGCCGATCCGATCCCAATATCGGATCGGGACATCCCTAGTATAAGCATACATATGTATGTGTGTATATATGTATATATTAGAGATGTCCTATAATTTCGGCCTGCCAATATTATCGGCCGATAAATGCTTTAAAATGTAATATCGGAAATTATTGGTATCGGGTTTTTTTATTATCGGTATCGGTTTTTATTTTTTTTATTTTTATTTTTTTATTAACTCAACATAAAAAACACAAGATACACTTACAATTAGTACACCAACCCCAAAAACCTCCCTCCCCCATTTACAATCATTCACACAAAAGGGTTGTTTCTTTCTGTTATTAATATTCTGGTTCCTACATTATATATCAATATATATCAATACAGTCTGCAAGGGATACAGTCCGTAAGCACACATGATTGTGCGTGCTGCTGCTCCACTAATAGTACTAACCTTTAACAGTTAATTTTACTCATTTTCATTCATTACTAGTTTCTATGTAACTGTTTTTATATTGTTTTACTTTCTTTTTTATTCAAGAAAATGTTTTTAATTTATTTATCTTATTTTATTTTATTTTTTCTTTTAAAAAGGACCTTATCTTCACCATACCTGGTTGTCCAAATTAGACATAATAATGTGTTAATTCCACGACTCTATATATCGGTATCAGTTGATATCGGTATCGGTAATTAAGAGTTGGACAATATCGGGATATCGGATATCGGCAAAAAGCTATTATCGGACATCCCTAATGTGTATGTGTATATGTGTGCATGTGTATATGTATGTATATGTATGTAGGTGTATTTATGTGTATATATGTGTGTGTGTGTATGTGTATGTGTATAAGCATACATATGTATGTGTATATATATGTATATACATATATATACGTATATGTGTATGTGTGTGTATGTATGTGTATATGTAGGTGTGTGTGTGTGTGTGTATATATATGTATATGTATATATGTACATGCATATATATGTATATAAAAATGTGTATGTATGTGTGTTAGGGCTGCAACTAACAACTAATTTGATAATCGATTAATCTGTCGATTATTACTGTGATTAATCGATTAATAATCGGATAAAAGAGACAAACTACATTCCTATCCTTTGCAGTATTTTATTGAGAGAAAAAAACAGCATACTGGCACCATACTTATTTTGATTATTGTTTCTCAGCTGTTTGTAAATGTTGCAGTTTATAAATAAAGGTTTATAAAAAAAGAAAGAAAGAAAAAAAATTGCCTCTGCGCATAGCATAGATCCAACGAATCGATGACTAAATTAATTGCCAACTATTTTGATAATCGATTTTAATCGATTTAATCGATTAGTTGTTGCAGCCCTAATGTGTATGTGTGTATATGTATGTATATGCATGTGTGTGTATATGCATGCATATGTATATATGTGTATGTATGTGTTGGTATGTATGTGTATATGAATATGTGTATATATATGTATGTATATATATATATATATATATATATATACAGTGTTCCCTTGTTTAACGCTAGGATTACGTTCCAAAAAATATCCGCTTAAAGTGAAATCCATGTAGTAGAAGTTGATTTTTTTGTTGTTTTTTCTTCGTTTTTTGTATGTTTTTTTATTCATTATATATATATATATTTAAAAAATATATATATATATATTTTTTTTTATACATTTTTTTCGTTTACAGTACTACAGTATATATGTATGCTCGCTTCAAACTATTGTGTAAATTAGACAAGCTGAACTCATTCTGCAGAATTTGTTGCTGAGCCGCTGCAAATGAACAAACATATTACTGTTAGAATGTTATTAAAACGTCACTTTAGCTTAATGGGAGACCTTTACCGCCCACAGAACAAAGGTCAATGTTGTTCCCTCCATTGTGAACACCAAGAGTGACCTACAGTAGCACTTGCCAAATAGTGAGCCCTTTCAACAACAGTAGCAGGAAACATGAACTTGCACAATAATGCCACTAATAAATGCTTGCAGCTCTGGAAAGATGATTACCATTTTTATGAGGTGACTTCGCTGGTTGTAAAGTGGAACCGAGCATCCTGTTCCTGTTCCACCAGGAGCTGTTCTACGAGGACCGCCACTACCACGAGCACTGTTTCCGCTGTTTCCGCTGCGACCGCTCCCTGGCGGACGAGCCCTTCACCAACCAGGAGGAGGCGCTGCTCTGTAACGACTGCTACTGCAACGAGTTCTCCTCCAAATGTGTCGCCTGCGACAAGATCGTCATGCCGGGTGAGTGCTCCTTTGTTCCTGGGACGCCATGACCTTCTGGTCGGCTTTTGATGCATGAAATAGACCAAAATAAACACATAGTCATGTTGATAGTAGGCTAATATAGCTAATATAGACACTTACATCATGTGTTGCCTTCATTATAACACTCATATAAAGCTGTTAAAGTAATTTTGATAGTAGGCTAATATAGCTAATAGAGACACTTACGTCATGTGTTGCCTTCATTGTAACACTTATATAAGACTTTTAAAGTCATTTTGATAGTAGGCTAATATATACACTTATGTAATGTGTTGCCTTGATTACAACACTTATATAAGACTTTTAAAGTAATTTTGATAGTAGGCTACTATAGACACTTACATCATGTGTTGTCTTCATCATAACACTTATATAAGACTTTTAAAGTCATTTTGTTAGTAGGCTAATATAGCTAATATAGACACTTACATTATGTGTTGTCTTCATTATAACACTTATATAAGACTTTTAACGTCCTTTTGATAGTAGGCTAATATAGGTAATATAGACACTTACGTCATGTGTTGCCTTCATTATAAGACTTTTAAAGTCATTTTCAGAGTAGGCTAATATAGCTAATATAGACACTTACATCATGTGTTGCCTTTATTATAGCACTCATATAAAGCTGTTAAAGTAATTTTGATAGTAGGCTAATATAGCTAATATAGACACTTACGTCATGTGTTGCCTTCATTATAGACTTATATACAGCTTTTAAAGTCATTTTGATAGTAGGCTAATATAGCTATTATAGACACTTACGTCATTTGTTGCCTTCATTATAACACTTATATAAGACTTTTAAAGTCATTTTGATAGTAGGCTAATATAGCTATTATAGACACTTACGTCATTTGTTGCCTTCATTATAACACTTATATAAGACTTTTAAAGGCATTTTAATAGTAGGCTAATATAGACACTTACATCATGTGTTACCTTCATTATAACACTTATATAAGGCTTTTAAAGTAATTTTGATAGTAGGCTAATATAACTAATATAGACACTTACATCATGTGTTGCCTTCATAATAACATTTATATACGGTTTGTATAGTCATTTTGATAGTAGGCTATTGTAGCTAATATAGACACTTACGTCATGTGTTGCCTTCATTATAACACATATAAGACTTTTAAAGTCATTTTGATAGTAAGCTAAAATAGACACTTACATCATGTGTTGCCTTCATTATAACACTTGTATAAGACTTTTAAAGTCATTTTGATAGTAGGCTAATATAGACACTTATGTAATGTGTTGCCTTGATTACAACACTTCTATAAGACTTTTAAAGTCATTTTGATAGTAGGCTAATATAGCTAATATAGACACTTACATCATGTGTTGTCTTCATCATAACACTTATATAAGACTTTTAAAGGCATTTTGATAGTAGGCTAATATAGCTAATATAGGCACTTACATTATGTGTTGTCTTCATTATAACACTTATATAAGACTTTTAACGTCCTTTTGATAGTAGGCTAATATAGGTAATATAGACACTTACGTCATGTGTTGCCTTCATTATAAGACTTTTAAAGTCCTTTTGATAGTAGGCTAATATAGCTAATATAGACACTTACATCATGTGTTACCTTCATTATAACACTTATATAAGGCTTTTAAAGTCATTTTGATAGTAGGCTAATATAACTAATATAGACACTTACATCATGTGTTGCCTTCATTATAACACTTATATACGGCTTTTAAAGTCATTTTGATAGTAGGCTATTATAGCTAATATAGACATTTACGTCATGTGTTGCCTTCATTATAACACTTATATACGGCTTTTAAAGTCATTTTGATAGTAGGCTATTATAGCTAATATAGACACTTACGTCATGTGTTGCCTTCATTATAACACTTATATAAGACTTTTAAAGTCATTTTGATAGTAAGCTAAAATAGACACTTACATCATGTGTTGCCTTCATTATAACACTTATATATAAGACTTTTAAAGTCATTTTGATAGTAAGCTAAAATAGACACTTACATCATGTGTTGCCGTCATTATAACACTTATATAAGACTTTTAAAGTCATTTTGATAGTAGGCTAATATATACACTTATGTAATGTGTTGCCTTGATTACAACACTTATATAAGACTTTCAAAGTCATTTTGATAGTAGGCTAATATAGCTAATATAGACACTTACATCATGTGTTGTCTTCATCATAACACTTATATAAGACTTTTAAAGGCATTTTGATAGTAGGCTAATATAGCTAATATAGACACTTACATTATGTGTTGTCTTCATTATAACACTTATATAAGACTTTTAACGTCCTTTTGATAGTAGGCTAATATAGGCAACATAGACACTTACGTCATGTGTTGCCTTCATTATAAGACTTTTAAAGTCCTTTTGATAGTAGGCTAATATAGACACTTACATCATGTGTTGCCTTCATTATAACACTTATATACGGCTTTTAAAGTAATTTTGATAGTAGGCTATTATAGCTAATATAGACACTTACGTCATGTGTTGCCTTCATTATAACACTTATATAAGACTTTTAAAGTCATTTTGATAGTAAGCTGAAATAGACACTTACATCATGTGTTGCCTTCAGTATAATACTTATATAAGACTTTTAAAGTCATTTTGATAGTAAGCTAAAATAGACACTTACATCATGTGTTGCCGTCATTATAACACTTATATAAGACTTTTAAAGGCATTTTGATAGTGGGCTAATATAGCTAATATAGACACTTACATTATGTGTTGTCTTCATTATAACACTTATATAAGACTTTTAACGTCCTTTTGATAGTAAGCTAATATAGGCAATATAGACACTTACATTATGTGTTGTCTTCGTTATAGATTTATACACGGCTTTTAAAGTAATTTTGATAGTAGGCTAATACAGCTAATATAAACACTTACGTCGTGTGTTGCCTTCATTATAACACTTATATAAGACTTTTAAAGTCATTTTGATAGTAGGCTAATATAGCTAATACAGACACTTGCATCATGTGTTGCCTTCATTATAACACTTATATAAGACTTTTAAAGACATTTTGATAGTAGGCTAATATAGACACTTACATCATGTGTTGCCTTCATTATAAGACTTATATAAGACTTTTAAAGTCATTTTTTGTATTTTTGGTCCAATATGGCTCTTTCAACATATTGGGTTGCCGACCCCTGGTATACATTATGTGTACCTCATGTTTGTGGTGCTGCATGTACTTCTTTCTAATGCTGCAGTACTGAACTGCTGGTACATTTTCCATACATAATAGTCCTGATTTGCACAAAAAAAGTAGACCTGGCCCTAAAACCGCAGCGTCATCACCGAGCAAGCCGGCAAGTACTGTAAAGTGAAAAAAAAAAAGTGGGAGAAGATGGATTGTTCAGTGACACGACGAGGGGAAAAATGCATGAATCCATCCTGTGCGGACTGTCGCCAGTTTCCAATGTGGGGCTTGTGGTGTTATGATTTCACATAAATGAGCAATAAATCCAAAATGGCTTTTTATGCATCTGTGCGTTATTCAAACGGTCCTGTAAAAGCACCGCAAGACAAATAAGATTTTTGTGCTACCGCCACAGGTAGCAGGAAGCTGGAGTACGCGGGGTCCACGTGGCACGAGGGCTGCTTCATCTGCCACGCCTGCGAGCAGCCCATCGGCTCCAAGTCCTTCATCCCCGAGAAGGACGAGCACTACTGCGTGCCGTGCTACGAGGACAAGTTCGCGCCGCGCTGCACTCGCTGTAAAAAGGTCAGTGAACGCATCCGCAGGAAGACACAAAGGGGCTCGGTCCAATCTGGTGTCGCTCCGGTTCCAAACATTTCGCATAAAGTGTATCATCAAGGAGTGGTCAAATGCAGAGGACAAATTTCACCACACCTAGTGTGTGCATGTTATGTTTGACAGAGGAGGAGTTGACGGCACAGACACCAGGGGGCAGTAAAGTTCTATGATTTATTATATATATAGCCAATATATATATAATAATAATAAACAATACTAACTAAAACTACAGAATAGCGTGTGTGACAAAACCCAAGAGTGTGTGTGTGTGTGGCTATGTGTATGGTTAGTCCATGGGTGTCCTGGGCATGACGTTAAAGTGCATCCGGCAGTGGAGGCTCCTCTATGGGGTCTTGGGGCACTAGGAGGTTAACCCCTTTACTACTGTTACCCCAGGTGGCCCTTGGCAAAGGCCTAGTACCTGACTGCCCCCGGGCCAGGGATACGGTGAAGACCTCAACGGCGGCGCAGGCGGAAGACGATAGATGTAAGAACTACCACAACGGCTGCAATGGCGGAAGAAGGCTGCAGCAGAAAAGGGTCCCCAGTCGTCTTGGACTCCATGCCACTGGACCCTGACCCGATTCTGTCAAGGATTGTGTGGTGACTGTCTGTGCACCAGTCTCCCCACGTAAAACAAAGTCACGCACAGGCATCCTCCATAAAGGGATACACCCCTACCAGGAGGATCGTCATACTCATTCGGGTGACCGCCGATGATGGTTAGCTGAAGTGTGTTACCAAGTGTTGAGTAGAGCGAGAGGAGGGACAAAGCAGGAGGGCAGTCCGTGAGCAGGCAAGTGGTCGAGGGCAGGAGAGAAGCAACAAGGTCCGTGTCCAGGCGGGGGGGGTCGAGGAACGAGGAAGGCAGTCCAAATCCACAGGGGAACGACAAGAGATCACAATGGGTAACACTCGAGAAAACACTGTGGGAGGACAACAAGGACATCAGATACGGAAGGAAAACGCAGAGAGAAACAGAGAGCGTAAAGCTGGTGTCGGCTTACAGTACACAAAAGGTAACTAAGTTACCGCCAGGATCCTTGGGTCCACTGGTCCTTATACAGCTCGCCCTCATCAGTCCCAGGTGTGCAGATTGCCGATCACCCACAGCATTGCCGGCACGTAGGCGTGACGCGGCCAGCGCGAGCAGGGGCGTGTCTCGGCGCGCTGCCAGCGGAGGTGATGGCAGACCCATCTGCCGGGGAAAAGCGGGTTTGAGCCTACGCCGTGACAGTATACCCCTTATGGACAGATTCCAGATGTTCCAAGACTGACAACAGAACAACAAAATCAAGAGACAAGGCAAAATCAAGAGACAAGGGAGGGCGGAGGGGAGAACTGGTGGTGGGTCGCCGGCCCAAGTGTCCCTGAAACCATCAGGGACGAGTCTGGTGGCGGCGGCGAGTTGACCGCCGCTGCAGCCGGCGAGTCGAACAGTCAATGAATAGCCACCCTCTAGGCCGACAGGAAAGGCGGACGTGAGTGGCGTCCAAACCACAGCAGCGCACGAGTACCACGCTCATGACCTGGGCGTCGCTGCTGTTGGTTCCAAAAGCGTTCATGCACTGGCCACCGCGTGCGCGGCTGTGTGGCCGGCCAGCCGGAAGTCGCGGGAGCGACAATGCAGGAGACGAGGAGGACGATGTCGTCGGAGCCGGAGACGAGGAGCGCAATGTCATCAGAGCCGGAGACAAGGAGGTGGCTGAGGTGTAGAAGCATGTGCTGGCTGAGGTGCTGAAGCCGGCGCTGCTGGCAAAAGTGCTGAAGCCGGCGCTGCTGGCAAAAGTGCTAAAGCCGGCGCTGCTCGCCGAGGTGCTGGGGCCGGCGCCGCTGGCTGTGGTGCTGGGGCCGGCGCTGCTGGGGCCGGCGCTGCCGGTCGGCGCTGCCGGTCGGCGCTGCCGGCTGAGGTGTTGAGGTCGGAGCTTTTCTGTCTACACACTGTTTCTGCTTGTAAGTACTCAGTGTGTGTGCGTTGCCGAACATGCTCCTCTGCACGTAAAACCAGCAATGGCATGACGAGACGACGCGCCGTCATGCCTGTTAAAAAATGATAAAATTAAAAAAATTGGAACCCGGTACTTTTCAAACAGAGTATAGTACAGGTTTTGATTCATTAGTACCACGATACTATACTAGTACCGGTATACCGTACAACCCTACGCATAGGCTAATTTTATAAACTACCTTTTAATTGGAAGATTGATTTTAACAATGTATCTGTTTGCCAGAATAAATGTTGCCCATTGCTTGATTTGGCCGATCAGGAAACGTTTGCCTTCCTCCTTGCAGACCCTGGCCAAAGGTGGCGTGACCTACCGGGACGAGCCGTGGCACAAGGAGTGTTTCGTGTGCAGCAGCTGTAAAACGCAGCTGGCCGGCCAACACTTCACTTCGCGGGACGAGAACCCGTACTGCCTCAAGTGCTTCGGCAGCCTCTACTCCAAGAAGTGTGAGGCCTGCAGCAAACCAATCACAGGCAAGAACAAACAACACATGATTACATTTTCTAGATTAAAGGAGCCATATGTAATAATGTCATGTCAAGTCATCATTAAATGGCCCTGATATGTCAAAAGGCATTAATAAATCATGTTATTTTCCAATACTTCTATATCTGATAACAGTAGTTCAGCCAGGATATGTTAATTTCAAAATCAGATTTACAGCCCCGAAATCTTGTTATTGTTTTCCTTTCGATGCCCCGCCCTCCAACGTTTGACCAATTAGAAACTCCGTGAGTGTCCACGTTGCCAGTTACACGCCCCCATCTTCGTCTAGCTACTGCCACCGGTAAAGTTACTAAACATGTCAGACCTTAGTCAATCTAAAAGTTACCATTCTCAACTTATTCATGACAAAGCCAGGAACAAAACCAGCCTTTGAAAGATGGAGAAGATTTTTTCATCTGACGCCAAACTTGCTAATTTCTTCCTTGATAGGTAAGTCAGGCATTTAGGTTTTCTTATTACTTGTAATAAATGGAAATGGACATTTGGTATGTAAACTATATTGTCCAATACAGTCTATGATCTTGTCTAACAAAGCTAGTAAGTTCCTGCAACCAATGCTTAGTGTGATGGTGCTTAGCTCCTAGTGTAATGCTTAGCATTACAGTCAATGACACATTGACATACAGGCTAACGGGCAAAATATATTTTTGACAAATAAGACCTATGTGTATATGGGGAGTGTCAGTGCTTATTTCCTTCTCAATATGCTGATACACTGAGGAAATGGGTTCCAACATTACGGCTATCATCATGGCAATGTGAAATTGTATTTCTTTTAATTTAATTTAATTTTATTTTATTTTATTTTATTTTACTTCATTTTATTTATTTTTTTATTTTTTTTAAATTTCATTTCATTGTATTTATTTTTATTTAATTGTATATCTTTTAATTGTATTTTATTTTATTTTATTATTATTTTTTATTTTACTTATTTTAATTTCTTTCTTTCTTTTTTAAAATTTTTACTTCATTTCATTTTATTTAATTGTATTTATTTTATTTATTTTATTTATTTTATTTATTTTATTTATTTTACTTATTTTATTTATTTTATTTTATTTTTATTTTTTTTAACTTAATTTTATTTATTTCCATCCATCCATTTCCTACCGCTTATTCCCTTCAGGGTAGCGGGGGGCGCTGGAGCCTATCTCAGCTGCAATCGGGCGGAAAGCGGGGTACACCCTAGACAAATCGCCACCTCATCGCAGATTTTATTTATTTATTTTTTCTTATTTAATTTTTTTAATTTAATTCATTGTATTTATTTTTATTTAATTGTATTTCTTTTAATGTTATTTTATTTTATTTTATTTTATGATTTTTTTATTTTACTTAATTTCATTTCTTTATTTTTTTCTTTTTTTAAATTTTTATTTCATTTCCTTTTATTTAATTTTATTTAATTGTATTTCTTTTAATTTAATTGTATTTTTTTTTTACGTCATTTTATTTATTTATTTTTTCTTTTTTAAAATTGGTATTTCATTGCATTGTATTTATTTTTGTTTAATTGTATTTCTTTTAATTTAATTTAATTGTATTTTATTTTTTTATTTTACTTAATTTTTTTTTATTTTTTTATTTTTTTAAATTTTGATTTCATTTAATTTTATTTATTTTAATTTAATTGTATTTATTTTAATTGTATTTATTTTATTTTAATTAAATTGATTTATTTTATTTATTTTATTTATTTTATTTATTTTATTTATTTTATTTATTTTTAATTTAATTGTATTTATTTTAATTGTATTTATTTTATTTTAATTAAATTGATTTATTTTATTTATTTTATTTATTTTATTTATTTTATTTATTTTATTAGGGCCCGAGCAGAGACCTGCAAGGGTCCTATTAGCATGCTCGATACAGATAACAGGCAAGATACTACCTTGAGCTGTCCCCACAGCGTTGGTGAGTGGGCGCTCGTATCGCGAGCAGGCCCATAAAAATCATGCTAAATATTATTTACATGTTTAGTAATTATAGGTGCGTTAAAGATGAATTGCATTACCTGCTTGTTTCATATATGTGAATAATAAGACTATCAATGTTATTATCAGCATTATTAATATTATGATTAATTCTGGTTGCTACTCTTCTCTTCTTTATTGGCAGGTTTCGGCGGGGGCAAGTACATCTCCTTCGAGGAGCGCCAGTGGCATCAGCCGTGCTTCACCTGCTCCCAGTGCTCCGTGTCGCTGGTGGGCGCCGGCTTCTTCCCCGACGGCGAGCGCATCCTGTGCCGCGACTGCCACAACAGCCTATAAACATCCGCCTCCCGTCAGCCCTTTTTCTCCTGCAGGAGCCAAAGTCTTAGCGGTAACACGGGCAAACTCACACAAAAAACACAAAAACTTCCTCGTGCTGTATGGACCAAGCTTCCATCATCATCATCATCATTGTTTTTATTTGTTTTTTGGCATTTGCATTCTGTCACACATCATCTTCATACGTGCATCTTGACCAAGGTGTTTACATTATAGCAACACACCCAAATGTTACTATTTTGTAGGGGAGAAAACAAATATTACGAGCTTTATAATAATTAGCCTTATAAAGGGTGTGTAAATTGTTTATTAACTAGGTTGGTAATGCTTCACACTGTCAATATGGGGTTTTTGAGGACAAAAATTAATTATTCCATTGTGGAATAAGGCTGTAACATAAAATGTGTAAAAAAAAAAAAAAAGTGGCGTTTTTGGATTACTTTTAATTTTTCATAAATTTGCAAAAATCTCAGAAAAAGAAAAAAAAATGTCACACTGTCATGGGGTATTGTGTGTAGAATTTGGAGGACAAAAATTAATTATCCCATTGTGGAATAAGGCTGTAACATAAAATGTGTAAACAAAAAAAGTGGCGTTTTTGTATTAATTGTTCATAAATTAGCAATAATGTCTGAAAAAAAAACATTTTTTTCACACTGTCATGGGGTATTGTGTGTAGAATTTTGAGGACAAACATGAATTATTCCATTGTGGAATAAGACTGTAACATAAAATGTGTAAAAAAATAAATAAAAAAAAGTGGAGTTTTTGGATTACTTTTAATTTTTCATAAATTTGCAAAAATCTCAGAAAAAGAAAAAAAAATGTCACACTGTCATGGGGTATTGTGTGTAGAATTTTGAGGACAAAAATGAATTATTCCATTGTGGAATAAGGCTGTAACATAAAATGTGTAAACAAAAAAAGTGGAGTTTTTGTATTAATTGTTCATAAATTAGCAATAATGTCATAAAAAAAACATTTTTTTCACACTGTCATGAGGTATTGTGTGTAGAATTTTGAGGACAAAAATGAATTATCCCATTGTGGAATAAGGCTGTAACATAAAATGTGTAAACAAAAAAAGTGGCGTTTTTGTATTAATTGTTCATAAATTAGCAATAATGTCTGAAAAAAAACATTTTTTTCACACTGTCATGAGGTATTGTGTGTAGAATTTTGAGGACAAACATGAATTATTCCATTGTGGAATAAGACTGTAACATAAAATGTGTAAAAATAGAATAAAATAAAAAGTGGAGTTTTTGGATTACTTTTAATTTTTCATAAATTTGCAAAAATCTCAGAAAAAGAAAAAAAAATGTCACACTGTCATGGGGTATTGTGTGTAGAATTTTGAGGACAAAAATGAATTATCCCATTGTGGAATAAGGCTGTAACATAAAATGTGTAAACAAAAAAAAGTGGAGTTTTTGTATTAATTGTTCATAAATTAGCAATAATGTCATAAAAAAAACATTTTTTTCACACTGTCATGAGGTATTGTGTGTAGAATTTTGAGGACAAAAATGAATTATTCCATTGTGGAATAAGGCTGTAACATAAAATGTGTAAACAAAAAAAAGTGGAGTTTTTGTATTAATTGTTCATAAATTAGCAATAATGTCTGAAAAAAAAACATTTTTTTCACACTGTCATGAGGTATTGTGTGTAGAAGTTTGAGGACAAACATGAATTATTCCATTGTGGAATAAGGCTGTAACATAAAATGTGTAAAAAAAAAAAAAGTGGAGTTTTTGGATTACTTTTAATTTTTCATAAATTTGCAAAAATCTCAGAAAAATAAAAAAAAATGTCACACTGTCATGGTGTATTGTGTGTAGAATTTTGAGGACAAACATGAATTATTCCATTGTGGAATAAGGCTGTAACATAAAAATTCTGGACTCACTGTATATTGCTATTAGCCTTATGATCAGGTTTATATTACCATATAGCTAAATTAAAATAGTAGTTAATAATTATGTATTAATGTTTAACATCATTACTAACCTAATTATAAACAAACTCTAAACCCGTTATAAGCGTACCTTTATTAAGTGTTTATTAACTATGTTGTTAATGCGTTATAAAGGCGTAATACATTGTTATTAGCCTTATGATGCAACTTTTTTTAGCTAAAAATACTTTTAGTAAGTAGTTTATTTTAAAAATAAATGTTTAACAGAATGAATTACCTATTTATAAACAAATCTAAAAGCGTACCTTCATAAATGGTTCCCAAATGTGTTAGTAACTAGCTTAGTAATGTTTTAAAGTATTCACATTTTGTCACATCTTATGTTACAGCCTTATTCCAACATGAAATAAATTCATTGTTGTCCTCAAAATTCTACCTTTTAATTTTTAATACATTTGCAAAAATCTCTGAAAAAGAAAACCATTTTTTGTTCACACTGTCATGGGGAATTGTGTGTAGAATTTTGAGGACAAAAATGAATTATTCCATTGTGGAATAAGGCTGTAACATAAAATGTGCAGTGCTGTGAATACTTTCTTGATTCACTGTATATTGCTATTAGCCTTATGATCAGGTTTATATTACCATATAGCTAAAATAAAATACCTACTTTTAATAAGTAGTTAATAATTATTTATTGATCTTTTTAAGTGTTTAACAGCATTACTAACCTACTTATAAACAATCTCTAAACCAGTTTTAAGTGTACCTTTATAAATGGTTTCCAAATGAGTTAATAACTAGGTTAGTAATGTTTTGTTACATCTTATGTTACAGTCTTATTCCATAATGGAATACATTCATTGTTGTCCTCAAAATTCTACACACAATACCCCATAATGACAATGCGAAAACGTTTTTGGATTACTTTTAGATATTTTATTAATTTGCAAAAATCTCTGAAAAATATTTTTTGTTCCACACTGTCATTATGGGGAATTGTGTGTAGAATTTTGAGGACAAAAATGAATTATTCCATTTTGGAATAAGGCTGTAACATAAAATGTGCAGTGCTGTGAATACTTTCTTGATTCATTGTATATTGCTATTAGCCTTATGATCAGGTTTATATTACCATATAGCTAAAATAAAATACCTACTTTTAATAAGTAGTTAATAATTATATATTGATCTTTTTAAGTGTTTAACAGCATTACTAACCTACTTATAAACAATCTCTAAACCAGTTTTAAGCGTACCTTTATAAATGGTTTCCAAATGAGTTAATAACTAGGTTAGTAATGTTTTGTTACATCTTATGTTACAATCTTATTCCATAATGGAATACATTCATTGTTGTCCTCAAAATTCTACACACAATACCCCATAATGACTATGCGAAAACGTTTTTGGATTACTTTTAGATATTTTATTAATTTGCAAAAATCTCTGAAAAATATTTTTTGTTCCACACTGTCATTATGGGGAATTGCGTGTAGAATTTTGAGGACAAAAATGAATTATTCCATTTTGAAATAAGGCTGTAACATAAAATGTGCAGTGCTGTGAATACTTTCCGGATTCACTGTATATTGCTATTAGCCTTATGATCAGGTTTATATTACCATACAGCTAAAATAAAATAGCTACTTTTAATAAGTAGTTAAGAATTATTTATTAATATTTTAAAAAGTGTTTAACAGCATTACTAACCTACTTATAAACAATCTCTTAACCCGATATAAGCGTACCTTTATAAATGGTTTCCAAATGGGTTAATAACTAGGTTAGTAATGTTTTGTTACATCTTATGTTACAGTCTTATTCCATAATGGAATACATTCATTATTGTCTTCAAAATTCTACACACAATACCCCATAATGACAATGCGAAAACGTTTTTGGATTACTTTTAGATATGTTTAATTAATTTGCAAAAATCTCTGAAAAATATTTTTTGTTCCACACTGTCATTATGGGGAATTGTGTGTAGAATTTTGAGGACAAAAATGAATTATTCCATTTTGGAATAAGGCTGTAACATAAAATGTGCAGCGCTGTGAATACTTTCCGGATTCACTGTATATTGCTATTAGCCTTATGATCAGGTTTATATTACCATACAGCTAAAATAAAATAGCTACTTTTAATAAGTAGTTAAAAATTATTTATTAATATTTTAAAAAGTGTTTAACAGCATTACTAACCTATTTATAAACAATCTCTAAACCCGATATAAGCGTACCTTTATAAATGGTTTCCAAATGAGTTAATAACTAGGTTAGTAATGTTTTGTTACATCTTATGTTACAGTCTTATTCCATAATGGAATACATTCATTGTTGTCTTCAAAATTCTACACACAATACCCCATAATGACAATGCGAAAACGTTTTTGGATTACTTTTAGATATTTGAAATTAATTTGCAAAAATCTCTGAAAATTTTTTTTTTGTTTCACACTGTCATTATGGGGAATTGTGTGTAAAATTTTGAGGACAAAAATGAATTATTCCTTTTTGAAATAAGGCTGTAACATAAAATGTGCAGTGCTGTGAATACTTTCCGGATTCACTGCATATTGCTATTAGCCTTATGATCAGGTTTATATTACCATACAGCTAAAATAAAATAGCTACTTTTAATAAGTAGTTAAAAATTATTTATTAATATTTTAAAAAGTGTTTAACAGCATTACTAACCTACTTATAAACAATCTCTAAACCCGATATAAGCGTACCTTTATAAATGGTTTCCAAATGAGTTAATAACTAGGTTAGTAATGTTTTGTTACATCTTATGTTACAGCCTTATTCCATAATGGAATACATTCATTGTTGTCCTCAAAATTCTACACACAATACCCCATAAGGACAATGCGGAAACGTTTTTGGATTACTTTTAGATATTTTATTAATTTGCAAAAATCTCTGAAAAATATTTTTTGTTCCACACTGTCATTATGGGGAATTGTGTGTAGAATTTTGAGGACAAAAATGAATTATTCCATTTTGGAATAAGGCTGTAACATAAAATGTGCAGTGCTGTGAATACTTTCCGGATTCACTGTATATTGCTATTAGCCTTATGATCAGGTTTATATTACCATACAGCTAAAATAAAATAGCTACTTTTAATAAGTAGTTAAGAATTATTTATTAATATTTTAAAAAGTGTTTAACAGCATTACTAACCTACTTATAAACAATCTCTAAACCCGATATAAGCGTACCTTTATAAATGGTTTCCAAATGAGTTAATAACTAGGTTAGTAATGTTTTGTTACATCTTATGTTACAGTCTTATTCCATAATGGAATACATTCATTGTTGTCTTCAAAATTCTACACACAATACCCCATAATGACAATGCGAAAACGTTTTTGGATTACTTTTAGATATTTGAAATTAATTTGCAAAAATCTCTGAAAAAAATTTTTTTGTTTCACACTGTCATTATGGGGAATTGTGTGTAAAATTTTGAGGACAAAAATGAATTATTCCATTTTGAAATAAGGCTGTAACATAAAATGTGCAGTGCTGTGAATACTTTCCGGATTCACTGCATATTGCTATTAGCCTTATGATCAGGTTTATATTACCATACAGCTAAAATAAAATAGCTACTTTTAATAAGTAGTTAAGAATTATTTATTAATATTTTAAAAAGTGTTTAACAGCATTACTAACCTACTTATAAACAATCTCTAAACCCGATATAAGCGTACCTTTATAAATGGTTTCCAAATGGGTTAATAACTAGGTTAGTAATGTTTTGTTACATCTTATGTTACAGCCTTATTCCATAATGGAATACATTCATTATTGTCTTCAAAATTCTACACACAATACCCCCGAAAACGTTTTTGGATTACTTTTAGATATTTGTAATTAATTTGCAAAAATCTCTGAAAAATATTTTTTGTTTCACACTGTCATTATGGGGAATTGTGTGTAGAATTTTGAGGACAAAAAGGAATTATTCCATTTTGGAATAAGGCTGTAACATAAAATGTGCAGTGCTGTGAATACTTTCTTGATTCACTGTATATTGCTATTAGCCTTATGATCAGGTTTATATTACCATATAGCTAAAATGAAATACCTACTTTTAATAAGTAGTTAATAAATATTTATTGATCTTTTTAAGTGTTTAACAGCATTACTAACCTACTTATAAACAATCTCTAAACCCGATATAAGCGTACCTTTATAAATGGTTTCCAAATGGGTTAATAACTAGGTTAGTAATGTTTTGTTACATCTTATGTTACAGTCTTATTCCATAATGGAATACATTCATTGTTGTCCTCAAAATTCTACACACAATACCCCATAAGGACAATGCGGAAACGTTTTTGGATTACTTTTAGATATTTTATTAATTTGCAAAAATCTCTGAAAAATATTTTTTGTTCCACACTGTCATTATGGGGAATTGTGTGTAGAATTTTGAGGACAAAAATGAATTATTCCATTGTGGAATAAGGCTGTAACATAAAATGTGCAGTGCTGTGAATACTTTCTTGATTCACTGTATATTGCTATTAGCCTTATGATCAGGTTTATATTACCATACAGCTAAAATAAAATAGCTACTTTTAATAAGTAGTTAAGAATTATTTATTAATATTTTAAAAAGTGTTTAACAGCATTACTAACCTACTTATAAACAATCTCTAAACCCAATATAAGCGTACCTTTATAAATGGTTTCCAAATGGGTTAATAACTAGGTTAGTAATGTTTTGTTACATCTTATGTTACAGTCTTATTCCATAATGGAATACATTCATTATTGTCTTCAAAATTCTACACACAATACCCCCGAAAACGTTTTTGGATTACTTTTAGATATTGGTAATTAATTTGCAAAAATCTCTGAAAAATATTTTTTGTTTCACACTGTCATTATGGGGAATTGTGTGTAAAATTTTGAGGACAAAAATGAATTATTCCATTTTAGAATAAGGCTGTAACATAAAATGTTTTTTTAAACCCACTCTAACCATTTGTAAACCCTTTCTAAGATATAATTGTCATGATCAGTAAAGTAAATTTGCACTTTTGGACTAATAAGATGCTAACAAGTTGCGTGCACATAAAATTCACACAATACAAAAAAAAAAAAAACGGCACAAAACCACTTTTTTGTCATTTATCTTTGCTTTTTTTAATTTAAATTATTCTGCTCACTCATTATTAATTCAACTCGCTCTTATCACCGTTTTTGCTTTGGGAACCTTTTGAAGCATGCTGGCGCTCGCCCTGTAATACCAGTGTGTCCCTCTAGAGGTGCTGGGGAGTCAAAAGAGTGCAAAACAAAACACTGAAACGTGCGAATGGACGACTATTCATATTTGTTGTTTCTTCATATAAGTGGCCAAGTTCTGTTCGTTCAAATTTCAGGTCCAGTTAGCTTGCTTTTAAGTACTGAAAAACACATTCTGGTACTATGCTGCCCCCTGTTGGTCCGGAGCCTTTTCTACAATTTTCCACAGCAAGTATAATCCTAAATATGCTCCTTTTACTTTGTTATGTCAGAGTATGCATGTTTTACTTTCTTGTTTGTGTATTTGTCCTATTTTTCTCTCTCTTTTTTCATGTTTTACTGTAACAAATGTGACAAAAGTATTACAAAATATATATATATATATTTGTGTGTGTATGTATTTCATCATTTCAGCTTTGATGCTGGTGAGTCAGAGTTGGCGAATGTGCTTTTTTAAATAAAGAAGAAGAAGAGAGAAACGTCATGGAGCTGTTTTAAGGGTTTGATGTTACTGTAAATGTTCATGCTTCAATGATGGCGAGTTTTGTGTGTCAGTGGATAATAAAGGGAGGAAAAGATTATTGCCGTCTGTCTTGTGTGCTATCACTGAAATATCTTTGAGGAGGTCAGAAGTAATTTTCACGTTGGGAAGGAAAAAAGTCTTCTGGTCTTTTGAATAAAACGTAGAAAAACCCTGAAGTGGTGGAAAGTGAAACTTCAACTCATTTTCCTGTGAAAATGCGCCTCCTAAGTTCAAATTTATGGAGGTTAATTGGTGTCTTTATTACAAAAGCTTTTTTTTTTACACTGAATTTATGTAACTGAATTTTTATGTTAAAAGAAAATTATGTTTTAAAATTCAATGTATGAAAATTCACTGTAAAAAAGGTTCAGTGTATAAAAATTCAGTGTAAAAAAATTAATTGTAAAAAATTAATTGTATAAAAATTATTTTAAAAATTTAAAAAAAAGTCACCATAAAACAATTCATTGTGTAAAAATTCAGTGTAAAAATTTCAGTGCAAAATAATTCACAGTAAAATAATTCAGTGTTTAAAAATTCAGTGTAAAATAATTCACGGCAAAAAAAAAAAAATTGTATAAAAATTCACCGCAAAATAAGTGCGTGTAAAAAGTAATTGTATAAAAATTCACCGTAAAAATGTTCACCATAAAACAATTCAGTGTGTAAAAATTCAGTGTAAAAGAATTCACTGCAAAATAAGTCAGTGTGTAAAAATGTATTGTGCAAAAATTAACTGTAAAAAAAAAAGTCACCATAAAACAATTTAGTGTAAAATGTCAGTGTAAAAAAATATCATCACTGAAAAATTCGGTGCTAAAAAATTCAGTGTAAAAAAAAATCATCGCTGAAAAATTCGGTGCTAAAAAATTCAGTGTAAAAACAAATTAATTTCTGAAAAATTCAGTTTGTATAAATTCAGTGTAAAAAATTCACAGTAAAACAATTCAGTGTGTAAAACTTCAGTGTAAAAAATTCAGTGTAAAAACTTCAGTGTAAAAAAATTCATTGTAAAAAATATAATTGTATAAAAATTCACCGCAAAATTCACTGTCAAATAAATTCACCATAAAACAATTCAGTGTTTAAAAATGAATTGTACAAATATTCACTGTAAAAAAACGTCACCATATAAATTTCAGTGTAAAAAAATTCACGGTAAAAAAATGATTGTACAAAATTTCACCGCAAAATTAAGTGTGTGTAAAAAGTGATTGTATAAAAATTCACCGTAAAAATGTTCACTATAAAACAATTCAGTGTGTGAAAATTCAGTGTAAAAAAATTCACTGCAAAATAAGTCAGTGTGTAAAAATAACTTGTGCAAAAATTCATTGTAAAATAAGTCACCATAAAACAATTCAGTGTGTAAAAATTCAGTGCAAAAAAAAATCACGGTAAAATAATTCAGTGTAAAAAAAATTCACTGTAAAAAAAATAATTGTATAAAAATTCACCGTAAAATAAGTATGTGTAAAAAGTAATAGTATAAAAATTTGCCATAAAAAAGTTCACCATAAAACAATTCAGTGTGTTAAAATTCAGTGTAAAAAATTCACTGCAAAATAAGTCAGTGTTTAAAAATTTATTGTACAAAAAATCACTGTAAAAAAAAAGTCACCATAAAACAACTCAGTGTAAAATTTCAGTGTAAAAAATAAATTGCTGCTGAAAAATTCAGTGCTAAAAAATTCAGTGTAAAAAAAAATTAAGTTTATATAAATTCAGTGAAAAGAATTCAGTGCAAAACAAAATCATTGTATAAAAATTCAACGCAAAATAAGTGTGTATAAAAAGTAATTGTATAAAAATTTACTGTAAAAAAAATTCGCCATAAAACAATTCAGTGTGTAAAAATTTAATGTAAAAAAAATCACTGCAAAATAAGTCAGTGTGTAAAAATTAATTGTGCAAAAATTCACTGTAAAAAAAAGTCACCATAAAACAATTCTGTGTAAAAAAAAATTCAGTGCTAAAAAATTCAGTGTATATAAATTCAGTGTAAAAAATTCACGGTAAAACAATTCAGTGTCTAAAAATTCAGTGCTGAAAAATTCAGTGTATATAAATTCAGTGTAAAAAAATTCAATGTGTAAAAATTCTGTGTTGAAAAATGTGCTGCTTCAAAAAGCATTACTCACTTCCCGTAAAATAAGAAAGGGTGCTCCTAAAGAGGTAGGCATTTTTCGGCGGTCTCAAGAAGGTAAGAAATACAAGAGTGTGTGTGTGTGTGTGTGTGTGTGTTTGTTTGTGTGTGTGTGTGTGTCATCTTGTATTTCTACCCTTCTTGAGACATCAAGAAGGAAAAGTACCATCCATATACAGAAAACTATTACATCTAATAGAGAAGCAAATACTAGAGTCCGTGAACATTGCTCCAAAGTCAGGATTTTTTGTTAATTTATTGTGCATACAAAAGTAAACATTGACAGGTGCAAAGGCAGCGATATATGATAAAACAAGACAGCACCTAAAAAAGGACTTCCCTATTCATCCCCGAAAAAACCCGCCAGCTGAAAAGCTGATTTTACGACTTCAGGTGCTGACGTAAGACAACCCACGTCCCGTACGTGACCATAGGATGAACAAATACACTACGGTACTAAGACTATAGTGGCCATTAACAGTTAGCTTCTACAGCTGGGTTGCCCAAAGTGCGGCACAGGGGCCATCTGTGGTCCGTCAATCGTTTATTCCGGCCTTAAGCACATTACAAAAAAACAAAAAATAGAGATCTCATTTGCACCCCTGGTGGTGACATCTGTCAAAATTAAGGTGGTCCCAAAAAGGAGGGATTATTCAAATTGACTGTGTGTCGGTTTTAAAAGTGCTCCCCCTCTGGTCAACATATGAAATAACAAGTGTGTGTAAAAATTGGAAGTGCTCCCCCCTCTGGTCAACATATGAAATAACAAGTGTGTGTAAGAAATTGGAACGTGCCCCCTTTTGCCAAAATTAAAAAAAATAAAAATAAAAATAAAATATGTATATAGCGACATACTGTAATAACTTGAAGTAAATAATGAAGATTAAAAAACAATAACAAACAAAACAAAAAAAAAAAAATTTTTTTTTTACTAAAAGCTTACCTTTTTTATATTTGCATAATATGTATACATTATTAATGTTGTAAATACACATCTTTATATATCTAAAAAGGGTGGTCCTAAAGAGATAGACATTTTTCTTTCCGGCGGTCTGAAGAAGGTAAGAAATACAATAATGTGTGTGTGTGTGTGTGTGTGTGTGTGTGTGTGTGTGTGTGTGTGTGTGTGTGTGTGTGTGTGTGTGTGTGTGTGTGTGCGTGTGTGTGTGCGTGTGTCAGTGTGTTTGTGTGTGTGTGTGTGTGTGTGTGTGTTCTTGTATTGCTACCCTTCTTGAGACATCAACAAGGAAAAGTGCTCCCCCTCTGGTCAACATATGAAATAACAAGTGTGTGTAAGAAATTGAAATGCGCCCTCTTTGGCCAAAATTAATGAAAACAATAAAATAAATATGTATATAGAGACATACTGTAATAACAAAGTAAATAATGAAGATTAAAAAAACTATTACAAACAAAAAAATCCAAAAAAATGTTTTACTAAAAGCTTATTTGCATAGTATGTATATATTATTGTTGTAAATACACATCTTTATATATCTAGAAAGGCTGGTCCTAAAGAGGTAGGCATTATTCGGAGGTCTCAAGAAGGTAAGAAATACAAGAATGTGTGTGTGTGTGTGTGTGTGTGTGTGTGCGTGCGTGTGTGCGCGTGTGTGTGTGTGTGTGTGTGTGTGTGTGTGTGTGTGTGTGTGTGTTGTGGAGTTAAAGCCACTACAAACTCACTAAAGTGTCCAAACACACACACACACACACACACACTGTCGTGTTTATGCTGAGTCGACAGTTTCACCACCTTGATGGAGCGCACACACACACACACACACACACACACACACACACACACACACACACGCACACACAGAAACACACGTAGAATAACAGATGCACACTCCTGTTGGTGAAACTCCCCGCCGCTCGTTTGGATTTTTTCACCAAAAAAGGAAATGGAAAAGTCAAAGCTGCTTGGGGGGAGGATGAGGAGGAGGAGGAGGAAGTGTGGGAGAGAGGAAGGAGGATGTTCACATCTGGAGTTGCTCCACCACACGTTCAGCTAAAGGGGGCTGCTGGCTGGCTGGGTGGGTCTTGGGGGGTCTGGGGGTGCAGCAATTGCAGCATTATTGACCAGAGGTCAGCAGGGTCGGATGCTAACGTTAGCGTGGAGCTAACATTTTAGTGCCTTGTGCTTTGCAGTGACAGTGACACTTGCAGGCTGGCGTGTGTATGCAAACACAAACCAACAGGTGGCGCTATATAACCCCAACAGTCTATTGTGGAAGCATTTGTCATAAAAGAAACACACAAAATAGGAATACCCAAAAAATTCACCAAATCAAAACATCATAGGGCAATTTTCCAAAGTGTATTATTCCATAGCAAAGCATTATATTTATTTTAAATGACATAATAGACTGTATTTATATTATTCACATGTGAATATTGCTGTATAATAGACTGTATTTATAATATTCACATGTGAATAATGCTGTATAATAGACTGTATTTATATTATTCACATGTGAATATTGCTGTATAATAGACTGTATTTATGTTATTCACATGTGAATAATGCTGTATAATAGACTGTATTTATAATATTCACATGTGAATAATGCTGTATAATAGACTGTATTTATGTTATTCACATGTGAATAATGCTGTTTAATAGACTGTATTTATAATATTCACATGTGAATAATGCTGTATAATAGACTGTATTTATATTACTCACATGTGAATAATTCTGTATAATAGAATGTATTTATATTATTCACATGTGAATAATGCTGTATAATAGACTGTATTTATGTTATTCACATGTGAATAATGCTGTATAATAGACTGTATTTATAATATTCACATGTGAATAATGCTGTATAATAGACTGTATTTATAATATTCACATGTGAATAATGCTGTATAATAGACTGTATTTATGTTATTCACATGTGAATAATGCTGTATAATAGACTGTATTTATAATATTCACATGTGAATAATGCTGTATAATAGACTGTATTTATGTTATTCACATGTGAATAATGCTGTATAATAGACTGTATTTATGTTATTCACATGTGAATAATGCTGTATAATAGACTGTATTTATATTATTCACATGTGAATAATGCTGTATAATAATCTGTATTTATGTTATTCACATGTGAATAATGCTGTATAATAGACTGTATTTATGTTATTCACATGTAAAAAATACCTGAGTGTTTATTGTCTATTGTGAGCGAACTGTGGTGCTGAACTTCCCCCAGGGATCAATAAAGTACGTTCTATTCTATTCTATTCTATTCTATTCTATACTTTAATCATCATTGTGAACATTCCTATATAATTCAAGTTAAGTATGACTTCAAATATAAAACATTCAGCTAACTATGTATTTTTTTAATCATAAATGATGTTTTAATTATTACAAGTGTCTCTAATGTCTACATTTTTAAGTTTTGTGTTGGTTTAAAGCACACTTTTCTGATAAACTAACACTATGGACTGTTTAATAATGTATGTATGGCTCCCTCTTGTGTTCAAATGTTTTATTACACGACCCCGCACTGCATCCCCAGTCTGCATGGATGCTGTGAACTTTGATTGATGGAAACTTGTATTAGTAGATTGCAAAGGAAGAGAATACATTATATGAAACAGTACAGTACATATTCCGTAAAATTGACCACTAAATGGTAGCATCCGAATAAGTTTTTCGGGTTCCAAGTTAATCATTTGATGATACAAATATATACTATCAGCATAATACAGTCATCACACAAGTTACACACGTATATACATTCGATTATTTACAATCCAGGGAGGTGGGGTGTGGTGGGGGGAGGGTGCTAGGTTAGGGTTGGAAGTTAATAAAATTCCAAAATTCCAAAAGTATGGCATGATGTATCAACTTGTAAGGGATTTCAGTGCGTGCAGTACTGAATGTGTCCAGAAGAGGGCAGCCTAAACACACCTCATGTTTATATATGTCAGTAAAAAGGTATCTAAGAACAAATGTTATAATAATCCCAAAATAAATCCATGCAAATTAGGAAATTATTTATGTTCACAACACTTTTTTTTGTTTGTAATTAAATCATGTAATTATACGTTTGTAATTTAGTTTATAGGCTATGTATTTTATTTTCATAATGTTTTTTTCGTTTTGTTTTTTGTACTTGCAGAACATTATTTTTATACTTGCAAATAAATTGTTTTGTTTTGGTTTTTTACTTGCAAATCGTTTTTTTTACTTGCAAAAATTTTTTTTATAGTTGCAATTAATTGTTTTACTTGCAGGAAATTGTTTTTTTTTTACTTGCAAATCATTTTTTTAATTGAAGAAAATTATTTTTATACTTGCAAATAATGTATTTACTTGTAAAAACTTGTTTTTTACTTGCAATAACTTTATCATTTTTAATTGAAGAAAACTATTTTATACCTGCACATAATGTATTTACTTGTAAAAACTTGTTTTTTCCTTGCAATAACTTTATCATTTTAATTGAAGAAAACTATTTTTATATTTGTAAATAATGTATTAACTTGTAGAAACGTATTTTTTACTTGCAATAACTTTATCATTTTAATTAAAGAAAATTATTTGTATACTTGCAAATAAATTGTTTTGTTTTGGTTTTTTACTTGCAAATCGTTTTTTTACTTGCAAAAAAAATTTTTATGGTTGCAATTAATTGTTTTACTTGCAGGAAATTGTTTTGGTTTTTTACTTGCGAATCATTTTTTTAATTGAAGAAAATTATTTTTACTTGCAAATAATGTATTTACTTGCAGAAATTTGTTTTTTTTTACTTTCAATAACTTTGTCATTTTTAATTGAAGAAAACTATTTTTATACCTGCACATAATGTATTTACTTGTAAAAACGTGTTTTTTCCTTGCAATAAATTTATCATTTTAATTGAAGAAAACTATTTTTATATTTGTAAATAATGTATTTACTTGCAGAAACGTATTTTTTACTTGCAATAACTTAACCATTTTAATTAAAGAAAATTATTTGTATACTTGCAAATAAATTGTTTTGTTTTGGTTTTTTACTTGCAAATCGTTTTTTTACTTGCAAAATTTTTTTTTTTATAGTTGCAATTAATTGTTTTACTTGCAGGAAATTGTTTTTTTTTAAATTGCGAATCATTTTTTTAATTGAAGAAAATTATTTTTGTACTTGCAAATGTATTTACTTGTAAAAACTTATTTTTTACTTGCAATAACTTTATCATTTTTAATTGAAGAAAACTATTTTCATACCTGCACATAATGTATTTACTTGTAAAAACGTGTTTTTTTCTTGCAATAACTTTATAATTTTAATTGAAGAAAACTACTTTTATATTTGTAAATAATGTATTTACTTGTAGAAACGTACTTTTTGCTTGCAATAACTTTATCATTTTAATTGAAGAAAATTATTTGTATACTTGCAAATAATGTATTTACTTGCAGAAACTTGTGTTTTACTTGCAATAACTTTATAATTTTAATTGAATAAAATTGTTTACTTTTTTTTTTCAACTTGCAAATCATTTTCGCAATTAAAGAAAATGGATAATTGTTGAGCGTGAGTAAAAACATGTTTGTGGAGTTTTGGTAGTAATTTCACTGCATATTTATGTCCCATCTGTCATTAGAGAGTGCAAATTACAGGTGCTCTGAGTGCAGGTGTGGATCGCATAGGTTGGAATTTTACTGCCAAAAATGTTCACTTGAAGAAAAAGTTTTTATATTTGCAAATTAAAAAAAATTTTACTTCCAGAGAACTTATTTTAAACTTGCAAATAATGTTTCTACTTGCAGAATTTTTTTTTTTTTTTTTTTTGACTTGTGAAATGTTTTCCTGCTTGAAGAAAATTGTTTTTAAAGCTTACAAATGTTTGTTTTTTTCTTTACCTGCAGATGTATTTATTTTTTACTTGCGAATTGTTTAATAATAGAAGAAAACCTTTTCTTTTCTTTTTTTTCGTACAAAAGTTGAGCATGAGTAAAAACATGTTTTTGTGTTTGTGGAGTGTTGGCAGTAATTTCACTGCATATGTCCCACCTGTGGCTGCAGAGTGCAAATTACAGGTGCTCTGAGTGCAGGTGTGAGGATCGCACAGGGTGGAATTTTACTGCCAAAAATGTTCACTTGTTTTAACTTGAAGAAAACGTTTTTATAGCTGCAAATATTTTTTTTATTCCAGAAAATTGTTTTTATACTTGCAAATAATAATTTTACTTGCAGAAAATTGTTTAGTTTTTTTTGTTTTTTACTTTACTCCTCGTGAACATTTTTTATACTTGCCAATCAATCAATCAAGTAAAAAAAACTCTTCTTCAATTAATAAAACAATTTGCAAGTATAAAACAATTTTCTTCAAGTAAAAAAAAAAATAATTTGCACGTATAAAAACTATTTTCCTCTAAAAAAAAAAAAAAAAAACGATTGGCAAGTAAAAAGAAAAAAAACTATTTTCTTATGGTAAAAACCACAAAAAAAGAAAAAAAAGAAAAAAAAACTATTTTCTTATGGTAAGAACCATAAGAAAATAGTTTTTTTTCTTTTTACTTTCACGTTTTTTTATGTGAACACATTTTATTTTATACTTGCCAATCGATTTTTTTATTAGCAGAAAACTGTTTCTTTTTCTTGCAAATCCATTTTTCAATCCAAGAAAACTGTTTTTCTATACTTGCAAATTATTTTTACTAAAAATGTTTTTCTATACTTGCAAATTATTTTTACTAAATATGTTTTTCTATACTTGCAAATTATTTTTACTAAAAATAATTTGCAAGTATAAAAAAAAAACAGAAGAAAACGTAAGAGCTGGACGAAGTGGCTGGGGAGAGGGAAGTCTGGGCTTTCCCGCTTAGGCTGCTGCCCCCGCGACCCGACCTTGGATAAGCGGAAAAAGATGAATGGATGGATGGGGAAAAAAACAGTTTTCTTGGATTGAAAAAATTGATTGGCAAGTATAACATAAAATGTGTTCACGTAAAAAAACGATTGGCAAATAAAAAAAATTAAAAAAAAAATTCTTCTGGTTTTTACCATAAGAAAATCGTTTTTTTTGTTCTTTTTACTTGCCAATCGTTTTTTTTATAATTGAGGAAAATGTTTTTTGTACGTGCGAATTGTTTGTTTTTTTACTTGAAGATAATTGTTTTATACTTGCGAATTGTTTTATTAATTGAAGAAGAGTTTTTCTTGTGCAGCTGGGATAGGCTCCAGCAACATGCTTGTTGACAACATTTATTCAATGTCAGGTTGTTACGTTGATTTTGAACATTGAATTTTGGTTGTTTTCCAACCAATATTCTACAACACAAATACAACGTTGAAACATGATTTCCGACAACGTTTATTCAACGGCAGGTTGTTACTTTAATTTGACTATTGAATTTTGGTCATTTTCCAACCAATATTCTACAACACAAATACAACGTTGAAACATGATTTTTGACAACGTTTATTCAATGTCAGGTTGTTACGTGGATTTGACCATTGAATGTTGGTTATTTCCCAACCAATATTCTACAACACAAATACAACGTTGAAACATGATTTCCGACAACGTTTATTCAATGTCAGGTCATAACGTTGATTTGACCATTGAATTTTGGTTGTTTTCCAACCAATATTCTACAACACTAATACAACGTTGAAACAACATGCTTGTTTCCAACATTTATTGAATGGCATGTCATAACGTTGATTTGAACATTGAATTTTGGTTGTTTCCCAACCAATTTTCTACAACACCAATACAACGTTGAAACATGATTTCCGACAACGTTTAGTCAATGGCAGGTTGTTACTTTAATTTGACTATTGAATTTTGGTCATTTTCCAACCAATATTCTACAACACAAATACAACGTTGAAACATGATTTTTGACAACGTTTATTCAATGTCAGGTTGTTACGTGGATTTGACCATTGAATGTTGGTTATTTCCCAACCAATATTCTACAACACAAATACAACGTTGAAACATGATTTCCGACAACGTTTATTCAATGTCAGGTCATAACGTTGATTTGACCATTGAATTTTGGTTGTTTTCCAACCAATATTCTACAACACTAATACAACGTTGAAACAACATGCTTGTTTCCAACATTTATTGAATGGCATGTCATAACGTTGATTTGAACATTGAATTTTGGTTGTTTCCCAACCAATTTTCTACAACACCAATACAACGTTGAAACATGATTTCCGACAACGTTTAGTCAATGGCAGGTTGTTACTTTAATTTGACTATTGAATTTTGGTCATTTTCCAACCAATATTCTACAACACAAATACAACGTTGAAACATGATTTTTGACAACGTTTATTCAATGTCAGGTCATAACGTTGATTTGACCATTGAATTTTGGTTGTTTTCCAACCAATATTCTACAACACTAATACAACGTTGAAACAACATGCTTGTTTCCAACATTTATTCAATGGCATGTCATAACGTTGATTTGAACATTGAATTTTGGTCATTTCCTAACCAATATTCTACAACACAAATACAACGTTGAAACAACATGCTTTTTGACGACATTTATTCAATGTCAGGTTGTGAAGTTGACTTTATCATTGAATTTTGGTCATTTCCCAACCAACAACGTGGATCCAACGTTAGACAACGTTGTCTATATTTACAAATACAACTATTTTGCAATGTTGTTTCAAAGTCAGTTTTAAAGGACATGGACGTATAATCAACATTTTATCAATGCTTTGCGCCTGCCTACATAAGTATTAATTATCGTTATCGATTCATACGACAACAAGTTTTCCCCAAAATATCATAGTTTTAATTAACATATGAATTCACTTTAACATAAACCACCAACCATCAAGTTTGTAAATTGAGGTTCCATTTAGAAATAGAGAATTATAATCTTAGAGAAAATTTTAATTTAAAACATTTGTACACACGTACAACACTTAAGACCTTCAGCATATCAGTATGTGGAATTAAATGATGTAATGGATGAAGCAAAGAAATCAAACAATGTACTAATATAATCCACTTCAAGAAACTTTGTTTGTCACGTTGTGTAAATGGTAAATAAAAACAGAATACAATAATTTGCAAATCCTTTTGAACATATATTCAATTGAATAGACTGCAAAGACAAGATATTTAAAGTTCCAACTGGAAAACTTAGTGATTTTTTGCAAATATTAGCTCATTTGGAATTTGATGCCTGCAACATGTTGTAAAAAAGCTGGCACAAGTGACAAAAAAAGACTGATAAAGTTGAGGAATGCTCATCAAACACTTATTTGGAACATCCCACAGGTGAACAGGCTAATTGGGAACAGGTGGGTGCCATGATTGGGTATAAAAACAGCTTCCATGAAATGCTCAGTCATTCACAAACAAGGATGGGGCGAGGGTCACCACGTTCTGAAAAAATGGGTGAGCAAATTGTTGAACAGTTTAAGAACAACATTTCTCAACCAGCTATTGCAAGGAATTTAGGGATTTCACCATCTACGGTCCGTAATATCATCAAAAGGTTCAGAGAATCCGGAGAAATCACTGCACGTAAGCGATGATATTACGGACTTTGGATCCCTCAGGCGGTACTGCATCAAAAAGCGACATCAGTGTTTAAAGGATATCACCACACGGGCTCAGGAACACTTCAGAAAACCACTGTCAGTAACTACAGTTGGTCGCTACATCTGTAAGTGCAAGTTAAAACTCTACTATGCAAAGCGAAAGCCATTTATCAACAACACCCAGAAACGCCGCCAGCTTTGCTGGGCCTGAGCTCATCTAAGATGAACTGATGCAAAGTGTAAAAGTGTTCTGTGGTCTGACGAGTCCACATTTCAAATTGTTTTTGGAAACTGTGGACGTCGTGTCCTCCGGACCAAAGAGGAAAATAACCATCTGGATTGTTATAGGCGCAAAGTGGAAAAGTCAGCATGTGTGATGGTATGGGGGTGTATTAGTGCCCAAGACATGGGTAACTTACACATCTGTGAAGGCGCCATTAATGCTGAAAGGTACATACAGGTTTTGGAGCAACATATGTTGCCAGGTAAGCAACGTTACCATGGACGCCCCTGCTTATTTCAGCAAGACAATGCCAAGCCACGTGTTACAACAGTGTGGCATCATAGTAAAAGAGTGCGGGTACTAGACTGGCCTGCCTGTAGTCCAGACCTGTCTCCCATTGAGAATGTGTGAAGCCTAAAATAGCACAACGGAGACCCCCGGACTGTTGAACAACTTAAGCTGTACATCAAGCAAGAATGGGAAAGAATTCCACCTGAGAAGCTTCAAAAATGTGTCTCCTCAGTTCCCAAAGGTTTACTGAGTGTTGTTAAAAGGAAAGGCCATGTAACACAGTGGTAAAAATGCCCCAGTGACAACTTTTTTGCAACGTGTTGCTGCCATTAAATTCTTAGTTCTAAGTTTCTCAGTGTGAACATGAAATATCTTGTCTTTGCAGTCTATTCAATTGAATATAAGTTGAAAAGGATTTGTATTCTGTTTTTATTGACCATTTACACAACGTGACAACTTCACTGCTTTTGGGTTTTGTAGAAGACATTTCGTCATCCGAGCAGGCTTTTTTTCAGTTCGTGCTCACAGACTTCGATAGGTCTGAGGGCCTGGTGCAGGATCCAGAGTATTTATCATCTCCAGTGTTTCAATGAAGCCAGCGTTGACAAGTGACATCACCAAAAGTCTTGATAACAAAAGCAGACTCCGAATATATTCCAAATAATGAATGCGCAGACTGTTTCTTGGGCAAGAGGAAGTGAGTGTGTGCTTAATGGCTTGCAGAGCGCGTGATCTTCATCACACCGCGAGCCAGGTCTGGTGTTAGTAAAACCAAAACATGTCATTGTGGAAAAGTCCCTTAGAGAGTCCTCCAGGTGAACTTGGATTTGGATTTTCTATTTTTTTTTTTGCTTGATAAATGATTTTTAAAAAAGCATGAGGAAATGATTGCATGAATAGTGTAAACATCCGTGATTTAAAGTGACGTTAATGGAACAAAGCTACAGATATGTGTAACAATAGCTCATCGCCACGGCAACCGAGCATCAACACAGCGGGGCCCCGAGACCTCTTGAAAAGTGAATCTGGAGGCTGAGAATCGATGATAATAAGATCATAAAAGGACACGTGCATGTTTTGAAATTGTGATGGTATGGAAAAGGATAGATCTGATACACGATGACCTTTATTTATGCTCCAGGTAAGTCATATTCTATTCAGGTGTACTGGACCTGAACCTCAGATCCAGGAGGAACAGTGTGGTTTACGTCCTGGTCGTGGATCTGTAGACCAGCTCTATACTCTCGGCAGGGTCCTTGAGGGTGCATGGGAGTTTGCCCAACCAGTCTACATGTGCTTTGTGGACTTAGAGAAGGCATTCGACCGTGTCCCTCGGGAAGTCCTGTGGGGAGTGCTCAGAGAGTATGGGGTATCGGACTGTCTGATTGTGGCGGTCCGCTCCCTGTATGATCAGTGTCAGAGCTTGGTCCGCATTGCCGGCAGTAAGTCGGACACGTTTCCAGTGAGGGTTGGACCCTTTGTCACCGATTCTGTTCATAACTTTTATGGACAGAATTTCTAGGCACAGTCAAGGCGTTGAGGGGATCCGGTTTGGTGGCTGCAGGATTAGGTCTCTGCTTTTTGTAGATGATGTGGTCCTGATGGCTTCATCTGGCCAGGATCTTCAGCTCTCACTGGATCAGTTGGCAGTCGAGTGTGAAGCGACCGGGATGAGAATCAGCACCTCCAAGTCCGAGTCCATGGTTCTCGCCCGGGAAAGGGTGGAGTGCCATCTTCAGGTTGGGGAGGAGTTCAAGTACCTCGGAGTCTTGTTCACGAGTGAGGGAAGAGTGGATCGTGAGATCGACAGGCGGATCGGTGCGCCGTCTTCAGTAATGCGGACGCTGTATCGATACGTTGTGGTGAAGAAGGAGCTGAGCCGGAAGGCAAAGCTCTCAATTTACCGGTCGATCTACGTTCCCATCCTCACCTATGGTCATGAGCTTTGGGTTATGACCGAAAGGACAAGATCACGGGATGAGAATCAGCACCTCCAAGTCCGAGTCCATGGTTCTCACCCACGAAAGGGTGGAGTGCCATCTTCAGGTTGGGGAGGAGTTCACGTACCTCGGAGTCTTGTTCACGAGTGAGGGAAGAGTGGATGGTGAGATCGACAGGCGGATCGGTGCGGCGTCTTCAGTAATGCGGACGCTGTATCGATCCGTTGTGGTGAAGAAGGAGCTGAGCCAGAAGGCAAAGCTCTCAATTTACCGGCCGATCTACGTTCCCATCCTCACCTATGGTCATGAGCTTTGGGTTATGACCGAAAGGACAAGATCACGGGATGAGAATCAGCACCTCCAAGTCCGAGTCCATAGTTCTCGCCAGGGAAAGGGTGGAGTGCCATCTTCAGGTTGGGGAGGAGTTCAAGTACCTAGGAGTCTTGTTCACGAGTGAGGGAAGAGTGGATGGTGAGATCGACAGGCGGATCGGTGCGGCATGTTCAGTAATGTGGACGCTGTATCGATACGTTGTGGTGAAGAAGGAGCTGAGCCGGAAGGCAAAGCTCTCAATTTACCGGTCGATCTACGTTCCCATCCTCACCTATGATCATGAGCTTTGGGTTATGACCGAAAGGACAAGATCACGGGATGAGAATCAGCACCTCCAAGTCCGAGTCCATGGTTCTCGCCCGGGAAATGGTGGAGTGCCATCTTCAGGTTGGGGAGGAGTTCAAGTACCTCGGAGTCTTGTTCACGAGTGAGGGAAGAGTGGATGGTGAGACCGACAGGCGGATCGGTGCGGCGTCTTCAGTAATGCGGACGCTGTATCGATACGTTGTGGTGAAGAAGGAGCTGAGCCGGAAGGCAAAGCTCTCAATTTACCGGTCGATCTACGTTCTCATCCTCACCTATGGTCATGAGCTTTGGGTTATGACCGAAAGGACAAGATCACGGGATGAGAATCAGCACCTCCAAGTCCGAGTCCATGGTTCTCGCCCGGGAAATGGTGGAGTGCCATCTTCAGGTTGGAGAGGAGTTCAAGTACCTCGGAGTCTTGTTCACGAGTGAGGGAAGAGTGGATCGGTGCGGCGTCTTCAGTAATGCGGACGCTGTATCGATCCGTTGTGGTGAAGAAGGAGCTGAGCCGGAAGGCAAAGCTCTCAATTTACCGGTCGATCTACGTTCCCATCCTCACCTATGGTCATGAGCTTTGGGTTATGACCGAAAAGACAAGATCACGGGTACAAGCAGCCGAAATGAGTTTCCTCAGCCGGGTGGCGGGGCTCTCCCTTAGAGATAGGATGAGAAGCTCTGCCATCCGGGAGGAGCTCAAAGTAAAGCCGCTGCTCCTCCACATGGAGAAGAGCCAGATGAGGTGGTTCGGGCATCTGGTCAGGATGCCACCCGAACACCTCCTGTTTAGGGCACGTCCGACCGGCAGGAGGCCACGGGGAAGACCCAGGACACGTTGGGAAGACTATGTCTCCCGGCTGGCATGGGAACGCCTCAGGATCCCCCGGGCGGGAGGAGCTGGACGAAGTGGCTGGGGAGAGGGAAGTCTGGGCTTCCCTGCTTAGGCTGCTGCCATCTCGGATAAGCGAAAGAAAATGGATGGATAGATGGATGGATCAATGGATATTTTAACAATTAAAACTGCATCTCTTGACTTTTACACTGTGTTTAGAAATGGAAATAAAAAAATTAGCTTAAAGGCTGTTGCTATAGTTATTATCAATTGTGCTGAAGTTGTACTTTTCTATCTGTGCAAAGGGACAACTTGCAATCTTGGATTGCGAGTCGTCTCGTATCAGTGTTTGTGTCCAGACCCGGCCTGCTGACTGCCAAGGGCGAACATCGAGTACTTTGACGCAGACAAAGCAGAGACAGGGCGATATCACGAGTGTCAGCACATTTCCATTTCTGAATAATCATATATTGTGTCTGACTGGGGCTGCTGAAATAACTCCCCTTCCTTCAGAAGCAGCCTCAGTGATGTAACCAGGGACCTCCCGAATAAATAGTGGAGCACGTGGGTTGTGCCTTAGAGCGTAGGTTGGAACTGTAACTGAGTGTACAGCCCAATACCTCTCTCCTCATTGAGCAAAATTGAACTCTGTCTCTGCATGATTCCTTGCTTCTTGTCTGTTTAATAGATGTCATCAATGTTTCAACCTGACAGTAAACTCACGACACCGGTATGTTTTAGCGCTTTCATGGCGAGTTCACTGACAGACATAAGTAAGAACTACTTTACTTTACTTTACTTTATATTAGAAATGGCAACAGTGGAGGTTGAATGTCCCATAACAAGAAGATAGAGAAAAAGAAGAAGATTATCGACTATGGTTTTGCCACAGACTACAAAGGCGGGCGCGCGCAAATTTTCAGGACTTATACAGACCGCAAATACACATCAACAGGTACCAGAAGGTAAGAAAAGTTGTTTTTGCATAATATTGCGAAACAAAATGCCAGATAATGTCTGCTAATGGGTACCATTCTGCGGTCCTCATAAACGCACCATAATAATACCCTGACTACGGTAGCCGTAATGCTCCCACAACCCATCAAGCGGTGCGGCTTCATAGTTTACCAGAGTCGTACTAAAACATTTTGACGGATTTTTGAGTGCCGTGTGTAGTGTTCTATATTCTCAATGGAACATTTCAAGTTTTGCTGTTGTTTACTGGCCTCATCTCGCAGTCTACACGTATGTGACTGCCATCTACTTGCCACACTTATCATTTCACTATGAGGTCGGTAAGCACCACCAGAATTATTCCGTACATTAGGCGCACCGGTTTATAGGGATGATGTTCAAAACCGATTCTCCCGGTTGTTCGATAAGAAAAGAACCGATTCCATGGACTCAAATCCCTTTTTGAGAACCGGTTCCCGTTATTGAGGCCACTATAGTAAAGAATAAGAGTTGGTTCTTTATTCGAATCCTTGGGAACAAATCCCAAATGGGCAATGTTATGCCCATTTGATTGTAGACTCTTACTGACATCTTGTGGCGATATGAAAATACTACGCGTCAATAGTTTGGGCACTTCTGGGTTGACGATGTCAGTTCAGTTCATGAGATAATTGAGAAGTAGACAAGTTTTGTTAGCTCTTACAAGCCTTGGAAAAGATAAGTATGTAAGTAAACTGTTTAACTTGTTTATGGAACTCAATATTAAGGTGGAAAGTGGTTAAATTTAATAGTAAGATGTTTATTGAAAAACGATTTTTGTGCACTGTTTCAATGGCTGTTTTGAGGACTTAAAAAGCAAGACCAACAACAATAAAGAGCCGAAATGGATTAATCTGCTTTGGAACTTTATTAGACGTCTTGGATTGTTTGTTAGCTGTCTGCCTGTGTGTGTAGTTAGTATGTTCCAATAGCAGCAGAAGTGCACTTTTTGGAGAGCTGTATTATTTTCAGTTTTGTGCTCAAGGGACTGATTTTATTTAACACTATAATATTATTTATACACCTATAGTGATCACAGAGACAGGTTGTTTTTGTGTTACTGTATTTGTTTTTCTGAAAAATCCCACTTAATATACTTTAGGTAACAACAGTCAATATTTATTTATTTATTTTATTTTATTTTTTTCTTATAAAATAAAAGTGAGCTTTTGTTAAACCAAATATTGTGTTTTTTTCCATATACAACAACCTATCTGGATTCGATAAGAGAATCGATAAGGAATCGGTTCAATAAGAGGATTCGATAATGGGCTCGAACTCGATAATTTCTTATCAAACATCATCCCTACCAGTTTATAAGGTGCACCGTCAATTTTCGAGAAAGTGAAAGGATTTTAAGTGCGCCTTACAGTCCAAAAAATACGCTACCGAATTCGGAACCCATCCCTAGCCAGAGCCTTGTTTCCCCCGGTACCGGGGTACTCCGTGCTTGAGGGGTTAAATGACATCTTAACAAGCCTGCATGGTGTGTGTTCATTGTCAATAATGTAAACAGCAAGTTAAAGTTGGGGCCTCTCGCCAAGCGCTCTCTTGAATGGAGCCAGTGTTCACCGGCCCCTCGGTCCTCCTCTCTTCTACATCGGCTTGTCTTCTATCTGCTGCCCCTTCAATTAGATAAGCACAACAGAGCGGCGCTTTGGCAGCGAGGTGCGTGTCACGGCGAGGCTGCCAGCTGCCACCGCTGAGGTCATGCCTCGTAAGGGAAGTGAGACACGGCTGTTTCCTGCCCGAGCACCCACAAGCACAGGCGATTTGGGCCGGCTGGTTTGTCTACGGTTTACGGGCGAGCGAGGATCAAACGCGGCCGGGAGACCACCTGGAACCTCTCTTGGCAGCCGAGGCGGCCTGCGGAGGGTCCAGGGGCTCTGGGAAAAGCCAGTGCGCCTCATCTCTGTGAGAACTTTCCTTTTCATGGGAAGACGAGCCACCGGGGACGGGGACATCTTGGCGGAGGGTTGGCAAACGCCAAGGGTCTTGGTTGGTCTTCTGGTCCGGGGGTTCTTAACCTTTTTGACCTCGGGGTCCAACTTTTCCACTAGAGAAGAGCCCACTCAAATATTAACACTAAGTTAGTCATCTTATTATAATCGTATTCAGTAATTATATCTAACCTACTTACAGTTTACAACCTTGTCAAACGATCTGAAACCATGTCCATCTATCCATCCATCCATCTTCTTCCGCTTATCCGAGGTCGGGTCGCGGGAGCAGCAGCCTAAGCAGGGAAGCCCAGACTTCCCTCTCCCCAGCCACTTCGTCCAGCTCTTCCTGTGGGACCCCGAGGCGTTCCCAGACCAGCCGGGAGACATAGTCTTCCCAACGTGTCCTGGGTCTTCCCCGCGGCCTCCTACCGGTCGGACGTGCCCTAAACACCTCCCTAGGGAGGCGTTCGGGTGGCATCCTGACCAGATGCCCGAACCACCTCATCTGGCTCCTCTCGATGTGGAGGAGCAGCGGCTTTACTTTGAGCTCCCCCCGGATGGCAGAGCTTCTCACCCTATCTCTAAGGGAGAGCCCCGCCACCCGGCGGAGGAAACTCATTTCGGCCGCTTGTACCCGTGATCTTGCCCTTTCGGTCATAACCCAAAGCTCATGACCATAGGTGAGGATGGGAACGTAGATCGACCGGTAAATTGAGAGCTTTGCCTTCCGGCTCAGCTCCTTCTTCACCACAACGGATCGATACAGCGTCCGCATTACTGAAGACGCCGCACCAATCCGCCTGTCGATCTCACCATCCACTCTTCCCTCACTCATGAACAAGACTTCGAGGTACTTGAACTCTTCCACTTGGGGCAAGATCTCCTCCCCAACCCGGAGATGGCACTCCACCCTTTTCCGGGCGAGAACCATGGACTCGGACTTGGAGGTGCTGATTCTCATCCCAGTCGCTTCACACTCAGCTGCGAACCGATCCTGTGAGAGCTGTGTTAATCACAAAGATTTTGACTGTAGTCATACTTTTTGCGCTTCTGTGACTGAGGCTATGTCTACACTAAGCCGGATAACCACTTATTATTTAGCCTAAGCATTGTGTCAGCCACACATAGTTTAAGGTAACCCTCCTTGGATAATTTTTTTACACGGGTAAGTGCGCCAAGTATTTCTTGAATCTCAGGCTTTTACCATGAATTGATTAACGTGGACCCCGACTTAAACAAGTTGAAAAACTTATTCGGGTGTTACCATTTAGTGGTCAATTGTACGGAATATGTACTGTATGTCACGGCGCGGTTTTGCGGCTCACTGCGGGGTCGTTCTCCCGGGAATGCAGAACGGACAACTCCGGGCGACAGCGTGATGTAGGAGATTATTTTAATCTTCTCAAGAAATCTTGGCAGGGCATGAGGTAAACAAACATAAACTATGGCGTGGAACAAATACAAAACTGTGGCATGAAACAAACAGCATAAACTATGGCGTGGAACAAACGAGAAACTGTGGCATGAAACAAACAGCATAAACTATGGCGTGGAACAAACGAGAAACTGTGGCATGAAACAAAAAACAGCATAAACTATGGCGTGGAACAAACACAAAACTGTGGCATGAAACAAACAGCATAAACTATGGCGTGGAACAAACACGAAACTGTGGCATGAAACAAACAGCATAAACTATGGCGTGGAACAAACACGAAACTGTGGCATGAAACAAACAGCATAAACTATGGCGTGGAACAAACACGAAACTGTGGAATGAAACAAACAGCATAAACTATGGCGTGGAACAAACACAAAACTGTGGCATGAAACAAACAGCATAAACTATGGCGTGGAACAAACACGAAACTGTGGCATGAAACAAACAGCATAAACTATGGCGTGGAACAAACACGAAATGTGGCATGAAACAAACAGCATAAACTATGGCGTGGAACAAACACAAAACTGTGGCATGAAACAAACAGCATAAACTATGGCGTGGAACAAACACAAAACTGTGGCATGAAACAAACAGCATAAACTATGGCGTTAAACAAACACGAAACTGTGGCATGAAACAAACAGCATAAACTATGGCGTGGAACAAACACAAAATGTGGCATGAAACAAACAGCATAAACTATGGCGTGGAACAAACACAAAACTGTGGCATGAAACAAACAGCATAAACTATGTCGTGGAACAAACACAAAACCTTAGAATAAGTATATTCTCACTAATAACAAGTGCACTTTTCTTGGTAATTTTTTTTAATGCCTGAAATAAGAAATTATTACTTTAAAAAAGTAGTTTTATACTTGTGAGTGTTGATGACACAGCTTTGCAACAGTTGATATTCTAGTTTCAAGCATGTTTTACTCAATATAGGTAATCAAATCTCAGCAACAAGCTGTAATATCTTACTGAGATCATTTAGGACCAAAACACTTAAAACAAGTAAAACACTCTAACATAAAATCTGCTTAGTGAGAAGAATTATCTTATCAGACAGAAAATAAGCAAATATCACCCTTATTTGAGATATTTCATCCTACTTAGATTTCAGTATTTGCAGTGAAAGTACTATCTTTCTGTGTGCTTCTAATTGTTTCTAATTGGTGTTTTAGTAGTCTTATCAAACTAGCAAAGAACCCACTCTATGTTTTACCGCCTCATTTTCAGCTGCTAAGCTAGCAATGCTAAGCTAGTCCCGGTCCAAAGCTACTGCGCTCCGAAGACCGCAAGAACTAGACTTGGTGAAAGAAACAACGCAAGTATCCTGTTCTTCGTGCACTTTTCTCATGGACAGGTTGGCCCGAATAGAGGACCGTGTCCGCCAATTAGAGCAGTCATTTAATAACTTTAGACGCCGTGGATAAGTTTGCTAGTGGTAGCTGTAGAACGCTGACTAACCTAGCTTGTAATAGCCCTAAGCTGCCTACCAGCCACAGTGAACCAGTAGAGACGCATAATAGATTTAGCCCTTTAGCTAGTCCTACACCCCAGTCTACCGGACACCCCACCTTAGTCATAGGGACTCCCTCACCCAGAACATACAGCTTATGCTTAGGCTTCGATGTAGTCAATCATAAAATTATATTAGAACGTATCAAAACACGTATTGGTATGTCAGACTTCGCCTTGTCTTGGTTCAACTCTTGTCTTACTGGCAGGATGCAGTGCGTCTCCCATAACAATGTGACCTCGGACTATGTTAAGGTAACATACTCCTACAGACAGCACACCTCGGATGGTTTAGTAGGTATGAATGGTTTTAGTTATATTGTAAAACTTACAAACATGGCTTCGCGTTTTGAACGAAGACGTAACGGCAATTGTACTTCCGGTCGAAAGCTCTAAACAGAAGAACACTGCAGCACCTGCAGTGAGAAAACTCATCCAAAAGATGGCGCCATAGCACAAACAATAACACACCTTCTCAGTGTATTTTGTTATGTATAGTTGAGTGGAGATGACGGCAAAGACACCAGGGGGCTGTCTAGCTCTATGTATTTTATTACATATATTACAATATATATAATAATCAAACAATAATAATAATAATAACTACGGAAATGGAGTGTGCACTAATATCCAGAAGGGGTGTATGGTGGAAGACTATGTGTATGAATAATTAGCTGTTGAGTCTTACAGAATGTTGAAACGAGGAGAAGGAACAAGGTAACAAAGGCAGTCCATGGTGCAGGCAGAAGATCCAGGGCGAGAGAGAGGCGTCAGAGTCCGTGTCCAGGCGAGGGTCGAGGATCGAGGAAGGCAGTCCAAAATCACAGGGGAAACAACGGGAGATTACAAAGGGGGAGACCCGGGAAGGCACTGCGGAAGAACCACAAGGACGTCAGAACACGGAGGGAAAAACGCAGAGAGAGAGAGAGCATAAGGCTTACGATATACAAAAAGGTACACTAAGTTTCCGCATGGATCCTTGGGTCCACTGGTCCTTTATCCAGCTCGCCCTCATCAGTCCCAGGTGTGCAGATTGCCGATTGTCTGCAGGCTTGTCGCTGCGGGGGCGTGTCCGGGCGAGCAGCCAGAGGAGGAACTGTGACACTCAGTTGCAGGAGGGCAGCGGGTTCGAGTCCGCGCCGTGACATCCTTGCCTGTGTTTTATCAAAACTATTTGCATTTTGGCCGTCAACGGGGGAAAAAAAATCCATACAATAGTCGCACCGTTCTATAAGCCGCAGGGTACAAAGTGTAGGAAAAAAGTAGCAGCTTATAGTCCAGAATTGACAAGAAATGGGTGTCATTTCATGTTTAGAAGGCTCTACACTGCAAAAACTGAAATCTAAGTAAGATGAAATATCTCAAATAAGGGTGATATTTGCTTATTTTATGTATGATAAGATAATTCTTCTCACTAAGCAGATTTTATGTTAGAGTGTTTTACTTGTTTTAAGGGTTTTGCTCCTAAATGATCTCAGTAAGATATTACAGCTTGTTGCTGAGATGTGATGACCTATATTGAGTAAAACATGCTTGAAACTAGAATATCAAGTGTTGCAAAGCTGTGTCATCAACACTCACAAGTATAAAACTACTTTTTTAAAGTCATCATTTTTTATTTCAAGCATGAAAGAGACAATTGTGTCTCATAATTAAAACAGATGACAGCCAAATGGACTTTGCTGTTTTATTTTCAATGAAACAATAGAAAACACGTACTCATATAGTAGTACAGTTGGCACAGTACAGTAAACTGACAGTTAATATTTAAACATTTAACATTTCTAACAATTTTGAACAGAAATAGTTCATGCACATTCAGATAAATTCCTCAAAATTACAATAAAAAATTTTTTGGCCGGGGGCCGGGCTGTATATATGCGCACTAATTGACTGAAAGAGCACGCACTTGGCGCGATGATGTCATGTTATCCATGGAAAAATGCATTTTTAGACAATATGATTTGCCTGAGCGGCTAGAAGACCCCGAGAGTAACAAGCGCTTGCCTTGTTGCCTTTCCATTAAGAACAATAAATTAGTTTTTAGTATAAGTTTGCTGCTTTCAAGAAATGTAATGCCGAGCGCATATCATTATGTCAAGATAATGGCACTAGCATTTACTTCATTTAAGAATATTTTTCAACATATTGAGCAAAAAGGTCGCTTTTTTTTTTCTACCAAGAAAAGTGCACTTGTTATTAGTGAGAATATACTTATTAGGGACCGCAATGTCCCTTTGGGACAGAGGACCCTATTGTAATTGTAAGGTTTTATTATTATTATTATACCGGCCGCCTCTTTGAGCTCTAATTTGGCCCCCTTAACATGCTTCAAAACTCACCAAATTTGACACACACATCAGGACTGGCGAAAATTGCCATCTAAAAAAAACCCCAAAACTCAAAATTGCGCTCTAGCACCCCCTGGGAAAAAACACAGACACAACTGCCTGTAACTTCCAGTAGGAATGTCGCAGTGACATGAAACAAAAACCTCTATGTAGGTCTCACTTAGACATAGATTTCATACACAGACACCTTTCAGCAAAAATCAACAGGAAGTTGGCAATTCCCCTTTCAAAACAACATTTTAGTAAAAACAGTCACTTTTGCCTCTTTGAGCTGTAATTTGACCCCCTTAACATGCTTCAAAACTCACCAAACTGGACACACACATCAGGACTGGCGAATATTGCGACCTAATAAAAAAAGCAAACCTCAAAACTCAAAATTGCGCTCTAGCGCCCCCTAGTAATAAAACACAGACAAAACTGCTCCTAGGAAGAAAACACAGACAAAACCTACATTTCATAAATTGACAACCCCCAGCAAAAATCAACAGGAAGTTTGCAATTCCCCCTTCAAAACAAAAGTTTTGTAAAAACCGGTCACCTTTTTTCAAAAATTATCTCCTCTGAGCGCGTTTGTCGTGTCGGCTTTAAACTAGCACAGGAGAGAGATTGAACCCTTCTGATTAAAAGTTGACGAAAGAGTTTTAATTACTGCTCCGGTTTGGATTTTATGTGCCGTCAAAGTCGGGCTCCCGTCCATCGCTGCTTGCAGCTTTAATTTTAAGGTATTTTTGGGTTCATTGAGGTTAGCTAATTAGGGACCGCAATGTCCCTTTGGGACAGAGGACACTATTGAATTTGTAAGGTTTTATTATTCTTTATTATTGGGACGGCGTGGCGCAGTGGAAGAATGGCCGTGCGTGACTCGAGGGTCCCTGGTTCAATCCCCACCTAGTACCAACCTCGTCATGTCCGTTGTGTCCTGAGCAAGACACTTCACCCTTGCTCCTGATGGGTGCTGGTTAGCGCCTTGCATGGCAGCTCCCTCCATCAGTGTGTGAATGTGTGTGTGAATGGGTAAATGTGGAAGTAGTGTCAAAGCGCTTTGAGTACCTTGAAGGTAGAAAAGCGCTATACAAGTACAACCCATTTATCATTTATCATTTATTATACCGCCGCCTCTTTGAGCTGTAATTTGACCCTCTTAACATGCTTCAAAACTCACTATATTTGACACACATCAAGACTGGCGAAAATTGCCATTTTATGAAAAAAACAAACCCCAAAACTCAAAATTGCGCTCTAGCGCCCCCTAGGAAAAAACACAGACAAAACTGCTTGTAACTTCCGATATGAATGTCGTAGAGACATGAAACAAAAACCCCTATGTAGGTCTGACTTAGACCTAGATTTCATACACTAACATCTTTCAGCAAAAATCAACAGAAAGTTGGCAATTCCCCCTTCTAAACAAAATTTTAGTAAAAACAGTCACTTTTGCCTCTTTGAGCTGTAATTTGACCCCCTTAACATGCTTCAAAATTCACCAAACTGGACACACACATCAGGACTGGCGGAAATTGCGCTCTAATAAAAAAAAAAAAAAAAAAAAACTCAAAATTGCGCTCTAGCGCCACCTAGGAATAAAACACAGACAAAACTGCTCCTAGGAAGAAAACACAGACAAAACTGCTTGTAACTTCCGATAGGAATGAGACATGAAACAAAAACCTCTATGTAGGTCTCACTTAGACCTACATTTCATTAATTGACAACCCCCAGCAAAAATCAACAGGAAGTTTGAAATTTCCCCTTCAAAACAAAAGTGGGGTCAAAACAGTCACCTTTTTTTTAAACATTATCTCCTCTGAGCGCGTTTGTCGTGTCGGCTTCAAACTAGCACAGGAGAGAGATTGAACCCTTCTGATTAAAAGTTGACGAAAGAGTTTTAACTACTGCTCCGGTTTGGATTTTACGAGCCTTCAAAGAACTGCTGCGCTGGTGCTGCTGCGCTGCTGCCGTCTCAAAATGGCCGCTTAAAAGCAGGAAGCACCAGCGTGACCACACAATGCAGAGAAGGTAGGTACTGTGCGGGTAAAGATATGTTAACTGGGTAAAGGCAGAAAGCACAAGTGTGACCCCAATATGCAGAGAAGGTAGGTAATGTGCGCATGAAAATAGGTTGAATGGGTACAGGCAGGAAATACGAGCGTGACCTTACTATGCAGAGAAGGTTAAATTACATGATTACATAGATATGTTGTATGGGTGAAAGAAAGAAGCACCAGTGTGTCCCCAGGATGCAGGGAAACTAGGTAATGTGCAGGTAAATATATGTTAAATGGGTAAAAGCAGGAAACACCAGCAAAAGTCGGTCCCGTCCAACGCTGCTTGCAGCTTTAATTTTACTTGTTTTGGAAAATCTTGACAAGCCAAAGTTTCTTGTTCTATTGGCAGATAATTTTGCTTAGTTCAAATAAAATACCCCTCATTTTTGTATTTTTTTTTCTTGTTTTTGAACACTGACTTTTTGCAGTTTAATTATGTAACAAAAAGTTTGTTTATGGCCTAAGTTTGAAAATAATAGAACTATTATTGCTAACTACTCATACTGCTATTCATGAATTACTATGGTACAGAATATTTTTACCCTGATGTTTGTCGTGTGCAAGCGTCAGAATCAATCAGGTTATTTTCCCAGCCTCCACATCTATTCTAGCAGAAACCACTCTCACAATGTTTTTTATGACTTTCCATCTTACAAATGTGATTCCAGTCCAGCCCGCATATTCCAACTGCCCCCCGCGGGCCACTTTTCACGGCAATTTCACTTTCACGACCTATTCTGAGGTAGGTACTTTTGAGTGCCTTCCGAGATCCCACGCCAGACGGACTTGGAGGCCAATCTGTGCGCCATGTCTTTTCAGAGTGGACCGAAAGCTGGAAGACGCGACCGACTTTTGTGCCACCTGGCTGGAAATGTCCGTCCCTTCCATGGAAAACTGACTAATGGCGAAAACCAAATGTGAAGGTGAGGTTTAAGTCATTTCAAACCAATTTAGGACCTTGCTAAGGGGCTATAAGAGCCAAATGCGTGTCAATGAGCTTTTCCGTTGTCGTTATGCTTCCTGATGTTCTAATGGAAAGAAAAATGAGATATGAGTCTCCTCTTTGAGCTGGACCTAAGCTGAGGAGAAGAACAACAACTGCGTCCCGCGCCAACTACAACACTCTCCACGGTGGGCCGGAGCACATGTAATTTTAGATTGGCTGCCCTCAAGCTCCCTTTTTGTGTGCTCGTTCACTATCTGGGCAGGGGGATTTTGGAAACCCGGGCTCCGAAGGGTCCCATCAATTTTTTTGTTGCTGTCCTTTCTATGTCCGCCTGGCGCTGGCACGGGTCTCGTACTGTTGCGTTAATCGTTAAATTACACATTCCGTCAAATAGGGGTGTAACGGTACACAAAAATTTCGGTTCGGTACGTACCTCGGTTTAGAGGTCAAGGTTCGGTTCATTTTTGGTAAACAACAAAATATAAATTCTTTGGTTATTTATTTACCAAATTTGTAAACAATGGCTTTATCCTTTTAACATTGGGAACACTATAATAATTCTGCCCACGTTAATCAACAATAAACTGCCTCAAGTTGTTGCTCAGATTAAATATAATGACAAAACTTTTCTTCTACATATAAAAAAGTGCAACATTAAACAGTTTCTCAGTCTCTTATTTATTTATTTTTTTTAATTTATTTATTTATTTATTTATTTATTTATTTATTTATTTATTTATTTTTATTTATTATTTTTTTTTCTAATAAAGTTGTTTTTATCGTCCCTCCTCCCCCAGCGCCCCCACCCCCACACACACATGTAAAGCGACTTTGGGTATTTAGAAAAGCGTTATGTAAATCCCAGGTATTATTATTATTATTATTGTTTCAAGTCAACTCATCATGCTTAATTTATTACAGCATTTGTCAATGTTATATTTTTATCAACATGTGATAGCAGGGACCCTGCCATTCAAAACTAGGCTGCTGCATTACTATTGATTAATGTAACTATAGCTGATAAAATAGTGCAATAGCAATAGGAGAGACTATTCATCCCTGAACACCATGGAGTTCATGTAGGCTTAATGATGCACTTACATTATTATATCAACTATCAGAGACAGAAACTCTTCATTTAACATAATGTCCTTTTTTGCTGCTTCAACACAGCTCAATCAACACAGAAAAAGGTCAAGTGAAATAACAGACAGACAGGGCTTTGCTGTCCGTAACACACACACACACACACACACACACACACAGACACACACACCGCAAAATGAGCTAACGTTACGCTAAAAGCGAATTAGCCTTCACCTCAAGCCAGGACTGTGAGCGAGCTGAGCTGCAGTTTGTTTCTAGAAGGTCAACGGGCTCATAGTGATGTTACTAGTAGTTGACTGGGAGGTGTTTATTATCATTTGGGGAGAGTCCGCTGCCTGATGATTACCTGCTTAACGCTAAGCACTGACAACATGTGCTCTGAATACGCCATACTTGCCAACCCTCCCGGATTTTCCGGGAGACTCCCGAAATTCAGCGCCTCTCCCGAAAACCTCCCGGGACAAATTTTCTCCCGAAAATCTCCCGAAATTCAGGCCACGCCCCCTCCAGCTCTATGCGGACCTGAGTGACGTGTTGACAGCCTGTTCACACGTCCGCTTTCCCACAATATAAACAGCTAATGATCGAAGGCGAGTTCTTGGTTTCTTATGTGGGTTTATTGTTAGGCAGTTTCATTAACGTCCTCCCAGCGCGGTAACAACACACAACAACAGCAGTCAAGTTTCCGTCTACCGTAAAGCAGTTCGTCTGCCGTAAACAGCAATGTTGTGACACTTTTAAACAGGACAATACTGCCATCTACTGTACATGCATATGTGACCCACCCATAATGTGACACATTTTTGTGTTGATTTATTTATTTTATTTTGTGGTTTGAATTCGTTTTTGGAGCTGTCATTACACATTTATCAGTATTCACATTGGTCAGTAGGGGGCAGTAGGGTGTTTCTTCCCAATTGAATGCTATCACCTGCAGACCGGAAGTGTCTTGTCATTCTGATGAGCGCGACCAGTCTGTGAACAATTGAAACGTCCTGTGTGCTTTTTCCTCCTGTATAACAGGTTAGTTTTGGTGAAGCAAATCACTGAATAATATCCAGGTGATCTTTATAAGTTTAAGTACACATTCTGATGGTGGAGCCTAACTCTAAAGTGTTTGTGAGTTGTAGTTTGTATTTGTGAATGAATCCAGTGCACAGCTGCAGTAATCAATACAAAATGATGACGTGAGTACGCAATGTTTATATAGGAACTTCTGATCCTAATTCAGACTCCCAAATTAGAGCTCCCGTTTTCTTATTGATTTTATAATGTATATTTGTATAATGTGTGTGTTCTGAAATAGTGACAGAGAATAGAACAAGGATGGACAATTCAACCCTTAACAATGAGTAGATGAGTGTTATGTCTGTGTATATGTGTAAATAAATGATCACTGAAATTCAAGTATTTCTTTTATTTATTTATATGTATATATATATATATATATATATATATATATATATATATATATATATATATATATATATATATATATATATATATATATATATATATATATATATATATGTAATAAAATAAATATATATAGCTAGAATTCACTGAAAGTCAAGTATTTCTTATATATATATCTCAACCACGCCCCCAACCACGCCCCCGCCCCACCCCCGACCACACCCCCCACCCCCCACCTCCCGAAATCGGAGGTCTCAAGGTTGGCAAGTATGGAATACGCACTGCTGATTGGCTGTTACCGCTCTGTTTGTAACCAATCAGATGGTTGTGTGGGTGGGACAATGCTGGGTGCTGTGTAGAGGACTGACAGAGACAGGCAGAACTAAGCGGAGCAGCTTGTCAAGACTTTAGCTTCGTGTGGAAACTCGTTCGGTACACCTCCGAACCGAACCGAACCCCCCGTACCGAATCAGTTCAATACAAATACACGTATTGTTACACCCCTAAATGTGCGCCATTGAGCTTGTTGTACCCCCGAATGTCGGATTCCCCAAATCACACGTTTTGTCTTCCAATCCTGATGCAAACCCTGTTCGCGGACAACACAACCTGCCTTTTTTTAAATCTGGGGTTGAGTGGAACGCTTCCATGCAAAGTCAAGTCTATTCGTCGAATCACGGCTAATGGAGTCGTTTCAGACGCTAACACTGCAAAAAGTCAGTGTTCAAAAACAAGAAAAAAAAATACAAAAATGAAAGGTATTTTATTTGAACTAAGCAAAATTATCTGCCAATAGAACATGAAAAATTGGCTTGTCAAGACTTTCCAAAACAAGTAAAATTAAAGCTGCAAGCAGCGTTGGTCGGGCCCGCGTATTTGGCAGGTGCTAGTCCTAAGTGTCCCAATACTTTCGTCCAGTTTTAGTAGTAAGTGTCCCAATACTTTTGTCAAGTTTTAGTCCTAAGTGCCCCAATACTTTTGTCTAGTGGTAGTCGGAAGTGTCCCAAAACTTTAGTCCTAAGTGTCCCAATACTTTTGTCCAGTTTTCGTCCTAAGTGTCCCAATACTTTTGTCAAGTTTTAGTCCTAAGTGTCCCAATACTTTTGTCAAGTGTTAATCCTAAGTGGCCCAAATACTTTTGTCCAGTTTTAGTCCAAAGTGTCCCAAAACTTTAGTCCAGTTGTAGTCCCAAGTGTCCCAATACTTTTGTCTACTTTTAGTCCGAAGTGTCCCAATACTTTTGTCCAGTTTTCGTCGTGAGCGTCCCAATACTTTTGTCCAGTGGTAGTTCTTAGTGTTCCAATACATTTGTCAAGTTTTAGTCCCAAGTGGCCCAATACAAGTAAAATTAGCTAACCTTAATGAACCCAAAAATACCTTAAAGTAAGTACCGTATTTTTCGGATTATAAGCCGCAGTTTTTTTCATAGTTTGGAGCGATTTATGTGTGAAATTACGCCCAGGTAGTTGCCAAGGAGATGAATATAAATTAATTTGCGTCATATAACGTACACTTAACAGCCCGTTGTTCACTATTCTTTATTTATTTTAAATTGCCTTTCAAATGTCTATTCTTGGTGTTGGCTTTTATCAAATACATTTCCCCCAAAAATGCGACTTATATATGTTTTTTTCCTTCTTTATTATACATTTTCGGTTGGTGCGACTTATACTCCGAAAAATACGTGCACTTTTCTTGGTAGAAAAACAAAAAAAAAGAGACCTTTTTGCTCAATATGTTGAAAAATATTCTTAAATGAAGTAAATGCTAGTGCCATTATCTTGACATAATGATATGCGCTCGGCATTACATTTCTTGAAAGCAGCAAACTTATACTAAAAACTAATTTATTGTTCTTAATGGAAAGGCAACAAGGCAAGCGCTTGTTACTCTCGGGGTCTCCTAGCCGCTCAGGCAAATCATATGGTCTAAAAATGCATTTTTCCATGGATAACATGACATCATCGCGCCAAGTGCGTGCTCTTTCAGTCAATTAGTGTCCACACTGCAAAAAGTCGGTGTTCAAAAACAAGAAAAAAAAATACAAAATGAACTAATTAAAATTATCTGCCAATAGAACAAGAAAATTCGGCTTGTCAAGACTTTCCAAAACAAGTCAAATTAGCTAACCTCAATGAACCCAAAAATAGCTTAAAATAAGTATATTCTCACTAATAACAAGTGCACTTTTCTTGGTAGAAAAAAAAATATGAGACCTTTTTTCTCATTATGTAGAAACATTCAAATAAAGTAGAAACATTTAAGTCCCATCTCAAAACTCATTTGTATACTCTAGCCTTTGAATAGCCCCCCTTTTTGTAGACCAGTTGATCTGCCGTTTCTTTTCTTTTCTCCTCTGCTCCCCCCTATCCCTTGTGGAAGGGGAGACACACAGATCCGGTGGCCATGGATGGGGTGCTGGCTGTCCGGGGTCGGGACCCGGGGTGGACCGCTCGCCTGTATATCGGTTGGGAACATCTCTGCGCTGCTGACCCGTCTCCGCTCGGGATGGTTTCCTGCTGACCCCACTGTGGACTGGACTCTTACTGTTATGCTGGATCCACTATGGACTGGACTCTCACAATATTATGTTAGACCCACTCGACATCCATTGCATTCGGTCTCCCTAGAGGGGGGGGGGGTTACCCACATATGCGGTCCTCTCCAAGGTTTCTCATAGTCATTCACATCGACGTCCCACTGGGGTGAGTTTTTCCTTGCCCTTATGTGGGCTATACCGAGGATGTCGTTGTGGCTTGTGCAGCCCTTTGAGACACTTGTGATTTAGGGCTATATAAATAAACATTGATTGATTGATTGATTGATTGATGTTGAAAAATATTCTTAAATGAAGTAAATGCTAGTGCCATTATCTTGACATAATGATATGCGCTCGGCATTACATTTCTTGAAAGCAGCAAACTTATACTAAAAACTAATTTATTGTTCTTAATGGAAAGGCAACAAGGCAAGCGCTTGTTACTCTCAGGGTCTCCTAGCCGCTCAGGCAAGTCATATGGTCTAAAAATGCATTTTTCCATCGACAACATGACATCATCGCGCCAAGTGCGTGCTCTTTCAGTCAATTAGTGCGCATATATACAGCCCGGCCCCCGGCCAAACATTTTTTAATTGTAATTTTGATGAATTCATCTGAATGTGCATGAACTATTTCTGTTCAAAATTGTTAGAAATGTTAAATGTTTAAATATTAACTGTCAGTTTACTGTACTGTGCCAACTGTACTACTATATGAGTACCTATTTACTATTGTTTCATTGAAAATAAAACAGCAAAGTCCATTTGGCTGTCATCTGTTTTAATTATGAGACACAATAAAAAAAAAATTCATGCTTGAAGTAAGAAATGATGACTTTAAAAAAGTAGTTTTATACTTGTGAGTGTTGATGACACAGCTTTGCAACAGTTGATATTCTAGTTTCAAGCATGTTTTACTCAATATAGGTCATCAAATCTCAGCAACAAGCTGTAATATCTTACTGAGATCATTTAGGACCAAAACAGTTAAAACAAGTAAAACACTCTAACATAAAATCTGCTTAGTGAGAAGAATTATCTTATCAGACAGAAAATAAGCAAATATCACCCTTATTTGAGATATTTCATCTTACTTAGATTTCAGTTTTTGCAGTGTACAAAATCCCGGGCCAGATTGGACATCTGCTCCGAGCTTGAGCACGGAAAAAAAAAACAAGTACATACAACTGGATTTGAGTGGCTGTCAAAGCGCAGCCCAGTTGCTTGCCAACTCGCCCCGAAATGCAATTTAAAGCCCGAATGAGGACGTATTATTCCGACTTGGAAGACACGCTCGGACGCAAAGTGCTTTGACGCTTCACGCATCTTCCACTTGCACAGTGTGATGATTAGTTAGGCGATTGTGTGACGATTATTCAGTCGACCGCAGCGTGAAATCCGGAGAATTTCTTCGTAAAGGGCAGTTTATTCCATCCGTCTTGTTCAGCCAATTGATAAAAGACGAGCGACTCTTTCGAGGGAATAAACCGGAGTGTTACATGGCCTTTCCTTTTAACAACACTCAGTAAACGTTTGGGAACTGAGGAGACACATTTTTGAAGCTTTTCAGGTGGAACATTCTACGCTTCATAATGCGCCACACATTTTCAATGGGAGACAGGTCTGGACTACAGGCAGGCCAGTCTAGTACCCGCACTCTTTTACTATGAAGCCACGTTGATGTAACACGTGGCTTGTCATTGTCTTGCTGAAATAAGCAGGGGCGTCCACGATAACGTTGGCTGGATGGCAACATATGTTGCTCCAAAACCTGTATGTACCTTTCAGCATTAATGGTGCCTTCACAGATGAGCTTGGTGCCCAGCGAAGCCGGCGGCGTTTCTGGGTGTTGTTGATAAATACCATACCATACCATACCAACTTTATTTATAAAGCCCTTTAAAGACAAGCACAGTTGAAAAACAAAGGGCTGTACACCACAAAGAAATAGAGGCAAAGGACAGACTAAAAAATAACATTTAAAACAGAAATAAAAATACACATTTAAAAAGCAAATATAAATTACCCTAAGAACAGTTTGTTAGATAAAAACAGTTTAAAAGTTAAAAACAGTTCAAAAAGTTAATAGCTAAAAACAGTTCAAAGTCTCATGCTGGGTTAAAAGCCAGTGAATAAAAATGAGTTTTAAGAAGGGTCTTAAAAATAGCCAAAGAAGGGGCCTGTCTCACATGTAGAGGGAGATCGTTCCAGAGTTAGGACCCACTTGGCTTTGGATTTGCATAGTAGAGTTTTAACTCGCACTAACAGATGTAGCGACAAACTGTAGTTACTGAAAGTGGTTTTCTGAAGTGTTCCTGAGCCAATGTGGTGATATCCTTTACACACTAATGTCGCTTTATGATGAGGGATCAAAAGTCGCGGGCATTTAATGTTTATAATGCCTCCGTGCAGTGATTTCTCCAGATTCTCTGAACCTTTTGATGAAATTACGGAGCGTAGATGGTGAAATCCCTAAATTCCTTGCAATAGCTGGTTGAGAAATGTTGTTCTTAAACTGTTGGACAATTTGCTCACGCATTTGTTGACAAAGTGGTGACCCTCGCCCCATCCTTGCTTTTATACCCAATCATGGCACCCACCTGTTCCCAATTAGCCTGTTCACCTGTGGGATGTTCCAAACAAGTGTTTGAAATATAAAAACAGAATACAATGATTTACAAATCCTTTTCAACTTATATTTAATTGAATAGACTGCAAAGACAACATATTTCATGGTCACACTGAGAAACTTCTTTTTTTTGTTGCAAGTTTTCATAACTTAGAATTTAATGGCAGCAACACATTGCAAAAAAGTTGTCATTTTTACCACTGTGTTACATGGCCTTTCCTTTTAACAACACTCAGTAAATGTTTGGGAACTGAGGAGACACATTTTTGAAGCTTTTCAGGTGGAACATTCTACGCTTCATAATGCGCCACACATTTTCAATGGGAGACAGGTCTGGACTACAGGCAGGCCAGTCTAGTACCCGCACTCTTTTACTATGAAGCCACGTTGATGTAACACGTGGCTTGTCATTGTCTTGCTGAAATAAGCAGGGGCGTCCACGATAACGTTGGCTGGATGGCAACATATGTTGCTCCAATACCTGTATGTACCTTTCAGCATTAATGGGGCCTTCACAGATGAGCTTGGTGCCCAGACTGCAAAGACAAGATATTTTTTGCAAATATTAGCTCATTTGAAGATTGATGCCTGCAACATGTTTCAAAAAAGCTGGCACAAGTGGCAAAAAAGACTGAGAACGTTGAAGAATGCTCATCAAACACTTATTTGGAACATCCCACAGGTGCTTTCGGTCTCCCCTAGAGGGGGGGGGTTACCCACATATGCGGTCCTCTCCAAGGTTTCTCATAGTCATTCACATCGACGTCCCACTGGGGTGAGTTTTTCCTTGCCCGTATGTGGGCTTTGTACCGAGGATGTCGTTGTGGCTTGTGCAGCCCTTTGAGACACTTGTGATTTAGGGCTATATAAATAAAGATTGATTGATTGATTGATTGACAGGTGAACAGGCAAATTGGGAACAGGTGGGTGCCATGATTGGGTATAAAAGTAGATTCCATGAAATGCTCAGTCATTCACAAACAAGGATGGGGCGAGGGTCACCACTTTGTCAACAAATGCGTGAGCAAATTGTTGAACAGTTTAAGAAAAACCTTTCTCAACCAGCTATTGCAAGGAATTTGGGGATTTCACCATCTACGGTCCGTAATATCATCAAAAGGATCAGAAAATCTGGAGAAATCACTGCACGTAAACAGCTAAGCCCGTGACCTTCGATCCCTCAGGCGGTACTGCATCAAAAAGCGTCATCAGTGTGTAAAGGATATCACCACATGGGCTCAGGAACACTTCAGAAAACCACTGTCAGTAACTACAGTCGGTCGCTACATCTGTAAGTGCAAGTTAAAACTCTACTATGCAAAGCCAAAGCCATTTATCAACAACACCCAGAAACGCCGACGGCTTCGCTGGGCCCGAGCTCATCTAAGATGGACTGATGCAAAGTGTAAAAGTGTTCTGTGGTCTGACGAGTCCACATTTCAAATTGTTTTTGGAAACTGTGGACGTCGCGTCCTCCTGACCAAAGAGGAAAAGAACCATCCGGATTGTTATAGGAGCAAAGTGTAAAAGCCAGCATGTGTGATGGTATGGGGGTGTATTAGTGCCCAAGGCATAGGTAACTTACACATTAATGCTGAAAGTTATATACAGGTTTTGGAGCAACATATGTCTTCTTCATGGACGCCCCTGCTTATTTGGTGGTCTCCTCAGTTCCCAAACGTTTACTGAGTGTTGTTAAAAGGAAAGGCCATGTAACACAGTGGTAAAAATGCCCCTGTGACAACTTTTTTGCAACGTGTTGCTGCCATTAAATTCTAAGTTAATGATTATTTGCAAAAAAAAATGAAGTTTCTCAGTTGGAACATAAAATATCTTGTCTTTGCAGTCTATTCAATTGAATATAAGTTGAAAAGGATTTGCAAATCATTGTATTCTGTTTTTATTTACGAATTGCACAACGTGACAACATCACTGGTTTTGTGTTATTCTAGTCATAACTGTCAGTTCAGTTAAAAAAAAATAGTGAAAGACTCACATTTTTGCTGCCATAAAAATATTTGACTTACTTTTTTTTGCAGAAGGTCTTTAAAAACAGCAGAGCACTCCTGTAATTAACAAAGTAGACCAAAATATAGAGGACCTTCATTTTCCAGAATATGGCTTCACACGGCCGAGGATGTTTTCTGATGATTAACACCCTGGACAGCTCCAACACGTGTGTGGGAGGACAATCGTGGTAGTGAGTAACGTAAACAATATCTGTCAGGGAGGAGAAGCCTTTCTGGGTGTAAAAAAAAGAAAAGAAGGAAAAAGTAGAAGAAAGGTTGTAGAAACAGCCTCGTAGTCCGATGGAGCATAAAAATGTTATCTGTCCCATGATAATTGTGATGAAGGTTTAAAGGCCCTTCTTTTAAAAAAAAGCCTTTTTTTAGTTCTAGTTTTTATTAGGGCCCGCATGGCCCATTGCATAAGGACTCCCACAGGGAGTCCTTATGCAATGGGACATAAGGACCTATTGAATTTCTAAGGTTTTATTATTATTATTATTATTATTATTATTCCGCAACTTTGCGCTGTAATTTGACCCGCTTAGCATGCTTCAAAACTCACCAAATTTTAGACACACATCAGTAATATACGGCAAAACTTTTTATCAAAAAACCAAATCCCAAAACTCAAAACTCAAAATTGCGCTCCCTAGGAAAAAAAAAACTAGACTGCCCGTAACTCCCACTAGGAAGGTTGGAGAGACATGAAACAAAAACCTCTATATAGGTCTGACTTAGACCTAGTTTTCATAATTGTATATCCTCGGGCAAAAATCAACAGGAGGTTGGCAATTCCCCCTTCAAGACAAAAAAAGTACTAAAAACAGTCACTTTTGCCTCTTTGAGCTGTAATTTAACCCCCTTAACATGCTTCAAAACTCACCAAACTGAACGCACACATCAGGACTGGCAGAAATTGCGATCTAATGAAAAAACCTAACCCCAAATTTAAAAATTGTGCTCTACCGCAATTTTTTAATAAAACGCAGAAAAAACTGCTCCTTGGAAGAAAAATTGACAAAACTGCCTGTAACTCCCACTGGGAAAGTCGGACAGACATGAAACAAAAACCTCTATGTAGGTCTCACTTAGACCTACATTTCATAGATTGACAACCCTCAGCAAAAATCAACAGGAAGTTTGCAATTTCCCCTTCAAAACAACATTTTTTTATACACCGGTCACTTCTCTTCAAACATTATCTCCTCTGAGCGCGTTTGTCGTTTCAGCTTCAAACTAACACAGGAGAGAGATTGAACCCTTCCAAATAAAAGTTATTGAAATAATTTTTCTAACTGCTCCGGTTTTGATTTTATGAGCCTTCAAAGAACCGCTGCGCTGATGCTGCTGCGCTGCTGTTTTCTCAAGATGGCTGCTTAAAAGCAGGAAGCACCAACGTGCCCACACAATGCAGACAAGGTAGGTACACTAGACAAAAGTATTGGGACACTTCGGACTAAAAGTATACAAAAGTATTGGGACACTTATAACTACCACTGGACAAAAGTATTGGGACACTTAGGCCGAAAACTGGACAAAAGTATTGGGACACTTGGGACTACAACTTGACAAAAGTATTGGAACACTTATGACTACCACTGGACAAAAGTATTGGGACACCTACACTGGATAAAAGTATTGCGACACTTAGGACTACAACTTGCCAAAAGTATTGGGACACTTGGGACTAAAACTGGACTAAAGTATTGGGACACTTAGGACTAGCACCTGCCAAATACGCGGGCCCGACCAACGCTGCTTGCAGCTTTAATTTTTATTTATTTGCATTGACTTTTTATTTTATTTTTTATTTTTTAATACACTGTAGCACTTTGAGGTTGTTTGCTCAATGTAAAGTGCTTTTTTACAAATAAAATCCATTATTATTATTATTATTATTGTCTTGTTTTTAATACAAGATAGGAACCTACGTTTTTGTTAAAACATTTATTTCTTACCTTTTCAGTTGTATAGATTGTATGACATCAACAAAAATCACCTCTTACAAACATCTCATGTCACAATTCACCTGACGCTGCAGGCAGGTACGGTAAGACGACTACACCCCGCTGGACTTCAGGAAGAAGACCAAAGAACACGTTGGACACAAATATAGGCCTGTCATGCTCTATTCCAGTGTTTTTCAACCACTGTGCCGCGGCCGTGAGATACAGTCTGGTGTGCCGTGGGAGATCATCTAGTTTCACTTATTTGGGTTAAAAATATTTTTTGCAAACCAGTAATTCTAGTCTGCACATTATGTGTTGCTGTTGAGTGTCAGTGCTGTCTAGAGCTCGGCACAGTAACCGTGTAATACTCTTCCATATCAGTAGGTGGCAGCCGGTAGCTAATTGCTTTGTAGATGTTGGGAACAGCGGGAGGCAGCGTGCAGGTAAAAAGGTGTCTAATGCTTAAACCAAAAATAAACAAAAGGTGAGTGCCCCTAAGAAAAGGCATTGAAGCTTAAGGAAGGCTATGCAGAAGAAAACTAAAACTGAACTGGCTACAACGTAAACAAAAACAGAATGCTGGACGACAGCAAAGACTTACTGTGGAGCAAAGACGGCGTCCACAAAGTACATCCGAACATGACATGACAATCAACAATGTCCCCACAAAGAAGGATAAAACAACTGAAATATTCTTGATTGCTTAAACAAAGCAGGTGTGGGGAATAGCGGTCAAGGAAGACTGCTACAGGAAAATACCAAAAAAAGAGAAAAAGCCACCAAATTAGGAGCGCAAGACAAGAACTAAAACACTACACACAGGAAAACAGCAAATAACTCAAAATAAGTCAGGGCGTGATGTGACAGGTGGTGACAGTACACCTACTTTGAGACAAGAGCAACATTGATGCATGCTTGGTTATGCTTTAAAGTCATACCCAACAATTGACTTTAAGCTTTTTACTGTCAACTTGTTTAGTTTTTTAATGATTTCTGCTGGTGGTGTGCCTCCGAATTTTTTCAACGCAAAAAATTTGCCTCGGCTCAAAAAAGGTTGAAAAACACCGCTCTATTTCATTTAGAAAATCAGCATTTTGCATTAAGATATGGGATTTGTATGTTAAGTATTAACAGCTAATAGTTACTACACTGCAAAAAGTCAGTGTTCAAAAACAAGGGGAAAAAAATACAAAAATGAGGGGTATTTTATTTGAACTAAGCAAAATTATCTGCCAATAGAACAAGAACATTTGGCTTGTCAAGACTTTCCAAAACAAGTCAAATTAGCTAACTTCAATGAACCCAAAAATAGCTTAAAATAAGTATATTCTCACTAATAACAAGTGCACTTTTCTTGGTAGAAAAAAAGAAAGGAGACCTCTTTGCTCAATATGTTGAAAAATATTCTTAAATGAAGTAAATGCTAGTGCCATTATCTTGACATAATGATATGCGCTCGGCATTACATTTCTTGAAAGCAGCAAACTTATACTAAAAACTAATTTATTGTTCTTAATGGAAAGGCAACAAGGCAAGCGCTTGTTACTCTCGGGGTCTCCTAGCCGCTCAGGCAAATCATATGGTCTAAAAATGCATTTTTCCATGGATAACATGACATCATCGCGCCAAGTGCGTGCTCTTTCAGTCAATTAGTATATATATATATATATATTAGAGATGCGCGGATAGGCAATTATTTCATCCGCAACCGCATCAGAAAGTCGTCAACCATCCGCCATCCACCCGATGTAACATTTGATCAGAACCGCATCCGCCCGCACCCGCCCGTTGTTATATATCTAATATAGACGATGCAAGGCATTAGTGAGCTTATAAAGCTTTTGCCTGTTAAAGAAAGAAGACTGATCCAATGCAGCACAGACATTCGCGTGCCACGCTGTCACAACCCAGACGCACACCAGTGCGCAATCATATGGGAGACGCGCTGAGCGCATCTCCAAGCGCGTCTCGCTGCCGGCGACGGCCGGGTATGGGCCCGACGCTCCAGCGCCATCCATTTTCAGGGCTAGTTGATTCGGCAGGTGGGTTGTTACACACTCCTTAGCGGGTTCCGACTTCCATGGCCACCGTCCTGCTGTCTATATCAACCAGGGTGAGCCCCACCCCTTTCGTGAGCGCACTGTGCGCGGAGTGACCCCTGTTACACGCCCCCGGCAACAGGGGTGGGGGGCAGGTAAGCTGCGCGGGCGGAGCGCGCGGAGTGACCCCTGTTACGAGCCCCCGGCCACAGGGGTGGCGGGCAGGTAAGCTGCTTACCTGCTGCGCGTGACGCCGGCCGCGGCGAAGGCGGACGAGGCGGGGTGTCGGTGCGGTGGGCGCGGTGGTGACCCTGGACGTGCGTCGGGCCCTTCTCGCGGATCGCCTCAGCTACGGCTCCCGGTGGGGCCCTCTCGGGGGAAGGGGCCTCGGTCCCGGACCCCGGCAAGGCGTCCCTTCTCCGCTCCGTAAAAGTGTCCATCTCTTTTTTTTTTTCTTCTGTTGTGGCATATGCTGCAGGTGCCTGCTCGTTTTTCGTATGTGGGTAACAACATTTAACTATGTATATATATTTCCGAATTGGTTTAACTGCCACCCGCCTGAATCTATTTAAAATCTTTTTATTTTTTTATTTCAACCGCCCGACCCGACCCGACCCGCGGATAAAATCTAATTTTTTAAAATTTCATCCGCCCGATCCGCGGATAATCCGCGGACTCCGCGGTTGTGCCCGCAAACCGCGCATCTCTAATATATATATATATATATATATATATATATATATATATATATATATATATATATATATATATATATATATATATATATATATACAGCCCGGCCCCCGGCCAAAACATTTTTATTGTAATTTTGAAGAATTTATCTGAATGTGCATGAACTATTTTTGTTCAAAATTGTTAGAAATGTCACATGTTAAATGTTTAAATATTAATAGTCAGTTTACTGTACTGTGCCAACTGTACTACTATATGAGTACCTATTTTCTATTGTTTCATTGAAAATAAATCAGCAAAGTCCATTTGGCTGTCATCTGTTTTAATTATGAGACACAATTGTGCCAAAGTCATGTTTTTTTTTTCATGCTTGAAATAAGATTTTATTACTCTAAAAAAGTATTTTTATACTTGTGAGTGTTGATGACACAGCTTTGCAACACTTGATATTCTAGTTTCAAGCATGTTTTACTCAATATAGGTCATCAAATCTCAGCAACAAGCTGTAATATCTTACTGAGATCATTTAGGACCAAAACCCTTAAAACAAGTAAAACACTCTAACATAAAATCTGCTTAGCGAGAAGAATTATCTTTTCAGACAGAAAATAAGCAAATATCACCCTACTTAGGTTTCAGTTTTTGCAGTGTATACACTAGCGTGTACTAGGGTTGTACAGTATATCGGTACTAGTATAGTACCGCAATACTAATGAAGCATATTCGGTACTATACCACCTCTAAAAAGTACTTGGACCCCAGCCTGCAAAAAAGCCATTATCGGACATCTCTACTGTAGATGTAAGTAAACTCGTCCAAAAGATGGAGCCATAGCACAAACAATAACACACTTCAGTGTCCGTTGAAAATTATTAGTTGAAATGAGGGATGTCCGATAATGGCTTTTTTGCCGATATCTGATATTCCGATATTGTCCAACTCTTAATTACCGATATCGATATCAACAGATACCGATATATACAGTCGTGGAATTAACACATTACTAAGCCTAATTTGGACAACCAGGTATGGTGAAGATAAGTTCCTTTTTGAAAAAAAATTAAAATAAAATAAGATGAATAAAGTAAAAACATTTTCTTGAATAAAAAAGAAAGTAAAACAATATAAAAACAGGTAGATAGAAACTAGTAATGAATAAAATGAGTCAAATTAAGTGTTAAAGGTGTGCTTACGGACTGTATCCCTTGCAGACTGTATTGATATATAATGTAGGAACCTACCAGAATATTAATAACAGAAAGAAACAACCCTTTTGTGTGAATGAGTGTAAATGGGGGAGGGAGTTTTTTTGGGATGGTGCACTAATTGTAAGTGTATCTTGTGTTTTTTATGTTGATTTAATAAAAAAAAATAAAAAAATTAAAAAAAACCATACCAAAAAAAAAAAAACGATACCGATAAGTTCCGATATTACATTTTAAAGCATTTGTCGGCCGATAATATCGGCAGGCCAATATTATCGGACATCTCGAGTTGAAATCAAAACATTATGGCGGTTAGCAGAGAAAAATCCATAAATTAGCTGCACCGTTTCATAAGCCGCAGGGTTCAAAGCATAGGAAAAAGATAGCGGCTTATCAGCCGGAATTTACGGCATTTCTAATATCCATCGGGATCTTTTACATAAGCACTCTATTTGTCTTTCATTGGCGAACGCCCTAGAAAATAAAAGCTTTCCTTACACAGATCGTGAGGACTAAACCGCAGATGAGTCATGGAGAGTAACTAAAACGTCTGTAAATAAAATCTTGTGGTTTTGTGGAAACTGGAGGACGATGCATGATTTTTTTTATGAAGCTTAAGTGGCTTTGACGTGGCCTCTGACAGCAAGTGGGACATTTAAAGGGCCAGCACAAAGGCTCGTAAGGTGATACTCAACTGTGTTTACTGAGGATTTTATTGTGGCAAAGAGTGTTCCAACACTTCTGGCCATGTTGGACGTGATGGATCTTGTTTTTCGGGGAAAAGTGAATACATCTTTTATTGGGTCAAAGCCATGGCGCTTTAGGATGTTATGAGCTTTATTTAATTGTGACAAGATGGAGCCTGTGTGGTGTTTAAAAATCAAAGATATTCCTTTGGGATTTTAAAAGTTAGAGATTTGGAGAAGACCCACAAACACGCTCTCAGCATGTATCATGTAATGGGATTACTCCTCACCATTTTGCATAGTAGAATTAATAGAAGGACTCTAAATCAATCAAACATTAATGAACTCTCCCCCCCACCAGTTATTTATGATAACCACCTCTTTGCAGAATGGAAATAAAATGACTCAAAATAATACAAAAAATCAAACCTCACTGTACACTTGCTAACAAATAGCACATTGGTGCAATGTGTTTATATAGTACTTAATGCACCCGCTCCTCCCACCAGTTATTAATAATAACTGGTGGTTAATAACCGCAACCTTGCAAAATAAATAAAAGGACTAAATACAATCAAAACAGTCTCGTGGACCAATCGCACATGTGCTCTGCACCTGTCATGCAATTATTGCAATCGGTCCTCCTGCCGGGCGCCAGTTATTAATGATAACCGCCACCTTGCATAATAGAAATTAATAGAGACTTTCAAAAATGATCCACAAAGTCAAAGCCATTAGTACTCTCACTCCCGCACAAGCAGATGTACGCTATGTTTGTGTCGTAAAATTAATGAAATCCCCCACCCCCATCCACCAGTTATTTATGATAACCACCTCTTTGCGGAATGGAAATAAAATGACTCAAAATACACCAAAAAGTCAAACCTCACTGTACGCTTGTTGATGAATAGCACATTGGTGCATTGTTTTTATATAGTACTTAATACACTTGCTCCTCCCACCAGTTATTAATAATAACCACAGTCTTGCAAAATAAAGGACTATAAACAGTCTCATGGACCAATCACACATGTGCTATGCAACTGTCGTACAATTACTGCAATCGTTCCTCCTGCCGGGCGCCAGTTATTAATGATAACCACCACCTTGCATAATAGAAATCAATAAAGACTTTCCAAAAAATATCCACAAAGTCGAAGCCATTGGTACTCTCACTCCCGCACAAGCAGATGTACGCTATGTTTGTGTCGTAAAATTAATTAAATCCCCCCCCCCCCCCCCCCACACCACCAGTTATTTATGATAACCACCTCTTTGCGAAATGGAAATAAAATGACTCCAAATAAACCAAAAAGTCAAACCGCACTGTACGCTTGTTGATGAATAGCACATTGGTGCAGTGCGTTTATATAGTACTTAATGCACCCGCTCCTCCCACCAGTTATTAATAATAACCACGACCTTGCAAAATAAAGGACTAAATACAATCAAAACAGTCTCATGGGCCGATCGCACATGTGCTAAGCACCTGTCATGCAATTATTGCAATCGGTCCTCCTGCCGGGCGCCAGTTATTAATGATTACCACCACCTTGCATAATAGAAATTAATAGAGACTTTCCAAAAAATATCCACAAAGTCGAAGCCATTAGTACTCTCACTACCGCACATGCAGATGTACGCTATGTTTGTGTCATATAATTAATGAAATCCCCCACCCCCATCCACCAGTTATTTATGATAACCACCTCTTTGCAGAATGGAAATAAAATTACTCCAAATAAACCAAAAAGTCAAACCTCACTGTACGCTTGTTGATGAATAGCACATTGGTGCATTGTTGTTATATAGTACTTAATGCACTCGCTCCTCCCACCAGTTATTAATAATAACCACAATCTTGCAAAATAAAGGACCAAAAACAGTCTCATGGACCGATTGCACATGTGCTATGCATCTGTCGTACAAGTATTGCAATCGGTCCTCCTGCTGGGCGCCAGTTATTAATGATAACCGCCACCTTGCATAATAGAAATGAATAGAGACTTTCAAAAATGATCCACAAAGTCGAAGCCATTGGTACTCTCACTCCCGCACAAGCAGATGTACGCTATGTTTGTGTCGTAAAATTAATGAACCACCCCCCCCCCCATCCACCAGTTATTTATGATAACCACCTCTTTGCAGAATGGAAATAAAATTACTCCAAATAAACCACAAAGTCAAACCTCACTGTACGCTTGCTAACGAATAGCACATTGATGCAGTGTGTTTATATAGTACTTAATGCACTCGCTCCTCCCACCAGTTGTTAATAATAACCACAATCTTGCAGAATAAAGGACTAAAAACAGTCTCTTGGACCAATCACACATATGCTATGCAGCTGTCGTACAATTACTGCAATCGGTCCTCCTGCCGGGCACCAGTTATTAATGATAACCGCCACCTTGCATAATAGAAATGAATAGAGACTTTCCAAAAATGATACACAAAGTCGAAGCCATTGGTACTCTCACTCCCGCACAAGCAGATGTACGCTATGTTTGTATAGTAAAATTAATTAAATCCCCACCCCACCCCACCAGTTATTTATGATAACCACCTCTTTGCAGAATGGAAATAAAATGACTCAAAATACACCAAAAAGTCAAACCTCACTGTACACTTGCTAACAAATAGCACATTGGTGAAGTGCATTTATATAGTACTTAATGCACCCGCTCCTCCCACCAGTTATTAATAATAATTGGTGGTTAATAACCGCAACCTTGCAAAATAAATAAAAGGACTAAATACAATCAAAACAGTCTCGTGGACCGATCGCACATGTGCTATGCACCTGTCATGCAATTATTGCAATCGGTCCTCCTGCCAGGCGCCAGTTATTAATGATAACCGCCACCACGCATAATAGAAATTAATAGAGACTTTCCAAAAAATATCCACAAAGTCGAAGCCATTGGCACTCTCACTCCCGCACAAGCAGATGTACGCTATGTTTGTGTCGTAAAATTAATGAAATCCCCCACCCCCATCCACCAGTTATTTATGATAACCACCTCTTTGCAGAATGGAAATAAAATTACTCAAAATAATCCAAAAAGTCAAACCCCAATGTACGCTTGCTAACGAATAGCACATTGGTGCAGTGTGTTTATATAGTACTTAATGCACACACTCCTCCCACCAGTTATTAATAATAACCACAACCTTGCAAAATAAATAAAACCACTAAATACAATCAAAACAGTCTCATGAGCCGATCGCACATGTGCTATGCACCTGTCATGCAATTATTGCGATCGTTCCTCCTGCTGGGCGCCAGTTATTAATGATAACCGCCACCTTGCATAATAGAAATTAATAGAGACTTTCCAAAAATTATCCACAAAGTCGAAGCCATTAGTACTCTCACTACTGCACAAGCAGATGTACGCTATGTTTGTGTCGTAAAATTCATGAAATCCCCCCCCCCTTATCCACCAGTTATTTATGATAATCACCTCTTTCCGGAATGGAAATAAAATTACTACAAATAAACCAAAAAGTCAAACCTCACTGTACGCTTGCTAACGAATAGCACATTGGTGCAGTGTGTTTATATAGTACTTAATGCACCCGCTTCTCCCACCAGTTATTAATAATAACCACAACCTTGCAAAATAAAGGACTAAATACAATCAAAACAGTCTCATGGGCCGATCGCACATGTGCTAAGCACCTGTCATGCAATTATTGCAATCGGTCCTCCTGCCGGGCGCCAGTTATTAATGATAACCACCACCTCGCATAATAGAAATTAATAGAGACTTCCCAAGAAATATCCACAAAGTCGAAGCCATTGGTACTCTCACTCCCGCACAAGCAGATGTACGCTATGTTTGTGTGGTAAAAATAATGAAATCCCCCCTCACCAGTTATTTATGATAACCACCTCTTTGCAGAATGGAAATAAAATTACTCAAAATAATCCAAAAAGTCACACCCCACTGTACGCTTGCTAACGAACAGCACATTGGTGCAGTGTGTTTATATAGTACTTAATGCACTTGCTCCTCCCACCAGTTATTAATAATAACCACAATCTTGCAAAATAAAGGACTAAAAACAGTCTCATGGACCAATCACACATGTGCTATGCAGCTGTCGTACAATTATTGCAATCGTTCCTCCTGCCAGGCGCCTGTTATTAATGATAACCGCCACCTTGCATAATAGAAATGAATAGAGACTTTCAAAAATGATCCACAAAGTCGAAGCCATTAGTACTCTCACTCTCGCACAAGCAGATGTACGCTTTGTTTGTGTTGTAAAATTAATGAAATCCCGTCTCACCAGTTATTTATAATAACCACCTCTTTGCGGAATGGAAATAAAATGACTCAAAATAAACCAAAAAGTGACACCCCACTGTACGCTTGCTAACGAATAGCACATTGGTGCAGTGTGTTTATAGAGTACTGAATGCACCCGCTCCTCCCACCAGTTATTAATAATAACCACAACCTTGCAAAATAAATAAAAGGACTAAATACAATCAAAACAGTCTCGTGGACCGATCGCACATATGCTCTGCACCTGTCATGCAATTATTGCAATCGGTCCTCCTGCCGGGCGCCAGTTATTAATGATAACCGCCACCTTGCATAATAGAAATTAATAGAGACTTTCCAAAAACTATCCACAAAGTCAAAGCCATTGGTACTCTCACTCCCGCACAAGCAGATGTACACTATGTTTGTATCGTAAAATTAATTAAATCCCCACCCCCCACCAGTTATTTATGATAACCACCTCTTTGCGGAATGGAAATAAAATGACTCCAAATAAACCAAAAAGTCAAACCTCACTGTACGCTTTTTGATGAATAGCACATTGGTGCAGTGTGTTTATATAGTACTTAATACACTCGCTCCTCCCACCAGTTATTAATAATAACCACAATCTTGCAAAATAAAGGACTAAAAACAGTCTCATGGACCAATCACACATGTGCTATGCAGCTGTCGTACAATTACTGCAATCGTTTCTCCTGCTGGGCGCCAGTTATTAATGATAACCGCCACCTTGCATAATAGAAATGAATAGAGACTTTCAAAAATGATCCACAAAGTTGAAGCCATTGGTACTCTCACTCCCGCACAAGCAGATGTACGCTATGTTTGTGTCGTAAAATTCATGAAATCCCCCACCCCCACCAGTTATTTATGATAACCACCTCTTTGCAGAATGGAAATAAAATTACTCCAAATAAACCAAAAAGTCAAACCTCACTGTACTCTTTTTGATGAAAAGCACATTGGTGCATTGTTTTTATATAGTACTTAATGCACTTGCTCCTCCCACCAGTTATTAATAATAACCACAATCTTGCAAAATAAAGGACTAAAAACAGTCTCATGGACCAATCACACATGTGCTATGCAGCTGTCGTGCAATTACTGCAATCGTTCCTCCTGTCGGGCGCCATTTATTAATGATAACCGCCACCTTGCATAATAGAAATTAATAGAGACTTTCAAAAAATGATCCACAAAGTCGAAGCCATTAGTACTCTCACTCCCGCACAAGCAGATGTACGCTATGTTTGTGTCGTAAAATTAATGAAATCCCCCACCCCCATCCACCAGTTATTTATGATAACCACCTCTTTGCAGAATGGAAATAAAATAAACCAAAAAGTCAAACCTCACTGTACGCTTTTTGATGAATAGCACATTGGTGCATTGTTTTTATATAGTACTTAATGCACTTGCTCCTCCCACCAGTTATTAATAATAACCACAGTCTTGCAAAATAAAGGACTATAAACAGTCTCATGGACCAATCACACATGTGCTATGCAGCTGTCGTACAATTACTGCAATCGTTCCTCCTGCCGGGCGCCAGTTATTAATGATAACCGCCACCTTGCATAATAGAAATGGATAGAGACTTTCAAAAATGATCCACAAAGTCGAAGCCATTGGTACTCTCACTCCCGCACAAGCAGATGTACGCTATGTTTGTGTCGTAAAATTAATGAAATCCCCCCTCCCCCATTTACCTGTTATTTATGATAACCACCTCTTTGCAGAATTGAAATAAAATTACTCCAAATAAACCAAAAAGTCAAACCTCACTGTACGCTTGTTGATGAACAGCACATTGGTGCATTGTTTTTATATAGTACTTAATGCACTTGCTCCTCCCACCAGTTATTAATAATAACCACAGTCTTGCAAAATAAAGGACTAAAAACAGTCTCATGGACCAATCACACATGTGCTATGCAGCTGTCGTGCAATTACTGCAATCGTTCCTCCTGCCGGGCGCCAGTTATTAATGATAACCACCACCTTGCATAATAGAAATCAATAAAGACTTTCCAAAAAATATCCACAAAGTCGAAGCCATTGGTACTCTCACTCCCGCACAAGCAGATGTACGCTACGTTTGTATCGCAAAATTAATGAAATCCCCCCTCACCAGTTATTTATGATAACCACCTCTTTGCGGATTGGAAATAAAATTACTCCAAATAAACCAAAAAGTCAAACCTCACTGTACGCTTTTTGATGAATAGTACATTGGTGCATTGTTTTTATATAGTACTTAATGCACCCGCTCCTCCCACCAGTTATTAATAATAACTGGTGGTTAATAACCGCAACCTTGCAAAATAAATAAAAGGACTAAATACAATCAAAACAGTCTCGTGGACCGATCGCACATGTGCTTTGCACCTGTCATACAATTATTGCAATCGGTCCTCCTGCCGGGCGCCAGTTATTAATGATAACCGACACCTTGCATAATAGAAATTAATAGAGACTTTCCAAAAACTATCCACAAAGTCGAAGCCATTAGTACTCTCACTCCCGCACAAGCAGATGTACACTATGTTTGTATCGTAAAATTAATGAAATCCCGTCTCACCAGTTATTTGTAATAACCACCTCTTTGCGGAATGGAAATAAAATGACTCAAAATAAACCAAAAAGTCACACCCCACTGTACGCTTGCTAACGAATAGCACATTGGTGCAGTGTGTTTATATAGTACTTAATGCACCCGCTCCTCCCACCAGTTATTAATAATAACCACAACCTTGCAAAATAAATAAAAGGACTAAATACAATCAAAACAGTCTCATGGACCGATCGCACATGTGCTATGCACCTGTCATACAATTATTGCAATCGTTACTCCTGCCGGGCGCCAGTTATTAATGATAACCCCCACCTTGCATAATAGAAATTAATAGAGACTTTCAAAAATGATCCACAAAGTCGAAGCCATTAGTACTCTCACTCCCGCACAAGCAGATGTACGCTATGTTTGTATCGTAAAATTAATTAAATCCCCCACCCCACCAGTTATTTATGATAACCACCTCTTTACAGAATGGAAATAAAATTACTCCAAATAAACCAAAAAGTCAAACCTCACTGTACGCTTTTTGATGAATAGCACATTGGTGCATTGTTTTTATATAGTACTTAATGCACTTGCTCCTCCCACCAGTAATTAATAATAACCACAATCTTGCAAAATAAAGGACAAAAAACAGTCTCATGGACCAATCACACATGTGCTATGCAGCTGTCGTACAATTACTGCAATCGTTCCTCCTGCCGGGCGCCAGTTATTAATGATAACCGCCACCTTGCATAATAGAACTGAATAGAGACTTTCCAAAAATGATCCACAAAGTCGAAGCCATTGGTACTCTCACTCCCGCACAAGCAGATGTACGCTATGTTTGTGTCGTAAAATTAATGAAATCCCCCACCCCTACCAGTTATTTATGATAACCACCTCTTTGCAGAATGGAAATAAAATTACTCCAAATAAATCAAAAAGTCAAACCTCACTGTACGCTTTTTGATGAATAGCACATTGGTGCATTGTTTTTATATAGTACTTAATGCACTCGCTCCTCCCACCAGTTATTAATAATAACCACAATCTTGCAAAATAAAGGACTAAAAACAGTCTCATGGACCAATCACACATGTGCTATGCAGCTGTCGTGCAATTACTGCAATCGTTCCTCCTGTCGGGCGCCATTTATTAATGATAACCGCCACCTTGCATAATAGAAATGAATAGAGACTTTCAAAAATGATCCACAAAGTCGAAGCCATTGGTACTCTCACTACCGCACAAGCAGATGTACGCTATGTTTGTGTCGTAAAATTTATGAAATCCCCCCTCCCCCATCCATCAGTTATTTATGATAACCACCTCTTTGCAGAAGTGAAATAAAAGTACTCCAAATAAACCAAAAAGTCAAACCTCACTGTACGCTTTTTGATGAATAGCACATTGGTGCATTGTTTTTATATAGTACTTAATGCACCCGCTCCTCCCACCAGTTATTAATAATAACCACAGTCTTGCAAAATAAAGGACTAAAAACAGTCTCATGGACCAATCACACATGTGCTATGCAGCTGTCGTACAATTACTGCAATCGTTCCTCCTGTCGGGCGCCATTTATTAATGATAACCGCCACCTTGCATAATAGAAATGAATAGAGACTTTCAAAAATGATCCACAAAGTCGAAGCCATTGGTACTCTCACTCCCGCACAAGCAGATGTACGCTATGTTTGTGTCGTAAAATTAATGAAATCCCCCACCCCTATCCACCAGTTATTTATGATAACCACCTCTTTGCAGAATGGAAATAAAATTACTCAAAATAATCCAAAAAGTGAACCCCAATGTACGCTTGCTAACGAATAGCACATTGGTGCAGTGTGTTTATATAGTACTTAATGCACCCGCTTCTCCCACCAGTTATTAATAATAACCACAACCTTGCAAAATAAATAAAAGGACTAAATACAATCAAAACAGTCTCATGGGCCGGTCGCACATGTGCTAAGCACCTGTCATGCAATTATTGCAATGGGTCCTCCTGCCGGGCGCCAGTTATTAATGATAACCACCACCTTGCATAATAGAAATTAATAGAGACTTTCCAAAAAATATCCACAAAGTCGAAGCCATTAGTACTCTCACTACCGCACATGCAGATGTACGCTATGTTTGTGTCATATAATTAATGAAATCCCCCACCCCCATCCACCAGTTATTTATGATAACCACCTCTTTGCAGAATTGAAATAAAATTACTCCAAATAAACCAAAAAGTCAAACCTCACTGTACGCTTGTTGATGAATAGCACATTGGTGCATTGTTTTTATATAGTACTTAATGCACTTGCTCCTCCCACCAGTTATTAATAATAACCACAATCTTGCAAAATAAAGGACTAAAAACAGTCTCATGGACCAATCACACATGTGCTATGCAGCTGTCGTACAATTACTGCAATCATTCCTCCTGCCGGGCGCCAGTTATTAATGATAACCGCCACCTTGCATAATAGAAATGAATAGAGACTTTCAAAAATGATCCACAAAGTCGAAGCCATTAGTACTCTCACTCCCGCACAAGCAGATGTACGCTATGTTTGTGTCGTAAAATTAATGAAATCCCCCACCCCCACCAGTTATTTATGATAACCACCTCTTTACGGAATGGAAATAAAATTACTCCAAATAAACCAAAAAGTCAAACCTCACTGTACTCTTTTTGATGAAAAGCACATTGGTGCATTGTTTTTATATAGTACTTAATGCACTTGCTCCTCCCACCAGTTATTAATAATAACCACAATCTTGCAAAATAAAGGACTAAAAACAGTCTCATGGACCAATCACACATGTGCTATGCAGCTGTCGTACAATTACTGCAATCGTTTCTCCTGCCGGGCGCCAGTTATTAATGATAACCGCCACCTTGCATAATAGAAATGAATAGAGACTTTCAAAAATGATCCACAAAGTCGAAGCCATTAGTACTCTCACTCCCGCACAAGCAGATGTACACTATGTTTGTGTCGTAAAATTAATGAAATCCCCCACCCCCACCAGTTATTTATGATAACCACCTCTTTACGGAATGGAAATAAAATTACTCCAAATAAACCAAAAAGTCAAACCTCACTGTACTCTTTTTGATGAAAAGGACATTGGTGCATTGTTTTTATATAGTACTTAATGCACTTGCTCCTCCCACCAGTTATTAATAATAACCACAATCTTGCAAAATAAAGGACTAAAAACAGTCTCATGGACCAATCACACATGTGCTATGCAGCTGTCGTACAATTACTGCAATCGTTTCTCCTGCCGGGCGCCAGTTATTAATGATAACCGCCACCTTGCATAATAGAAATTAATAGAGACTTTCCAAAAATGATCCACAAAGTCGAAGCCATTGGTACTCTCACTCCCGCACAAGCAGATGTACGCTATGTTTGTGTCGTAAAATTAATGAAATCCCCCACCTCCACCAGTTATTTATGATAACCACCTCTTTGCAGAATGAAAATAAAATTACTCCAAATAAACCAAAAAGTCAAACCTCACTGTATGCTTTTTGATGAATAGCACATTGGTGCATTGTTTTTATATAGTACTTAATGCACTTGCTCCTCCCACCAGTTATTAATAATAACCACAACCTTGCAAAATAAAGGACTAAATTACAGTCTCATGGGCCGATCGCACATGTGCTATGCACCTGTCGTACAATTACTGCAATCGTTCCTCCTGCCGGGCGCCAGTTATTAATGATAACCACCACCTCGCATAATAGAAATGAATAGAGACTTTCAAAAATGATCCACAAAGTCGAAGCCATTGGTACTCTCACTCCCGCACAAGCAGATGTACGCTATGTTTGTGTCGTAAAATTAATGAAATCCCCCCTCACCAGTTATTTATGATAACCACCTCTTTGCGGAATGGAAATAAAATGACTCAAAATAAACCAAAAAGTCACACCCCACTGTACACTTGCTAACGAATAGTACATTGGTGCAGTGTGTTTATATAGTACTTAATGCACCCGCTCCTCCCACCAGTTATTAATAATAACCACAACCTTGCAAAATAAATAAAAGGACTAAATACAATCAAAACAGTCTCGTGGACCGATCGCACATGTGCTCTGCACCTGTCATGCAATTATTGCAATCGGTCCTTCTGCCGGGCGCCAGTTATTAATGATAACCGCCACCTTGCATAATAGAAATTAATACAGACTTTCCAAAAACTATCCACAAAGTCGAAGCCATTGGTACTCTCACTCCCGCACAAGCAGATGTACGCTATGTTTGTATCGTAAAATTAATTAAATCCCCCCCCCCCCCCCCACCAGTTATTTATGATAACCACCTCTTTGCGGAATGGAAATAAAATGACTCCAAATAAACCAAAAAGTCAAACCTCACTGTACGCTTTTTGATGAATAGCACATTGGTGCAATGTGTTTATATCGTACTTAATGCACTCGCTCCTCCCACCAGTTATTAATAATAACCACAATCTAGCAAAATAAAGGACTAAAAACAGTCTCATGGACCAATCACACATGTGCTATGCAGCTGTCGTACAATTACTGCAATCGTTTCTCCTGCTGGGCGCCAGTTATTAATGATAACCGCCACCTTGCATAATAGAAATGAATAGAGACTTTCAAAAATGATCCACAAAGTCGAAGCCATTGGTACTCTCACTCCCGCACAAGCAGATGTACGCTATGTTTGTGTCGTAAAATTCATGAAATCCCCCACCCCCACCAGTTATTTATGATAACCACCTCTTTGCAGAATGGAAATAAGATTACTCCAAATAAACCAAAAAGTCAAACCTCACTGTACGCTTTTTGATGAATAGCACATTGGTGCATTGTTTTTATATAGTACTTAATGCACTCGCTCCTCCCACCAGTTGTTAATAATAACCACAGTCTTGCAAAATAAAGGACTATAAACAGTCTCATGGACCAATCACACATGTGCTATGCAGCTGTCGTACAATTACTGCAATCGTTCCTCCTGCCGGGCGCCAGTTATTGTTGATGACCGCCACCTTGCATAATAGAAATGAATAGAGACTTTCCGAAGCAGATGTACGCTATGTTTGTGTCGTAAAATTAATGAAATCCCCCCTCACCAGTTATGGTGGGGGGCGGGGTATCAAAATATTGGTATGGGGACAACCTGAGTCAGCTATCAAGTTTGCACGTGTTTTAAGACGCAAACCTCTAGAAGACCGAGCCCTTTGTCTTGGAGCGTGTCAGCTGCCAGTAACATGTCTCCAGCATCTATCGTGTTCAATGTTGACAAAAGTCAGAAGAGGAAAGCAGAATTAAATATGAACATTTCTCATCGTACATCATTGCCTGGGCCATGTTTCTGTCACCGCAGGCATCACGACGCTTGACTGGCAGCCACAAAGAGCCTTTAAGATTCTTTTTTTTGTTTTTGTTTTGGGTTTTTTTTTCCTTTTCTTGGCGACAAGAAGAGAAGGAATAACAAATAGGCCGCGGTGTAACTGAATACTCCAGATAAATCTCTCAGCAGGAACAGTAGTTGTTTCACACAGGCGGCTGATAAATGTCACAATGTGGAACAATTAACCCCCAACTGGTCCGTCATCTCTGCTGCAAATGATTCCCTGTTCATTTATTGCCGAAAATAAACTGCTATTCTCTAGAAAAGGCATTGAAGTTCCCCCTATTGTGCAAGAGTGACTTTTTAATGATGTTCTAACATCAATATGTGTCCCTGGAGCTTATTCATGAGCAATAAACGTGAGAAGAATCCATCATTCCCCCCCGCACTTGTTTGCTCGCTTTTGAGAGGAGATGCGCACTTTTTGAAGTCGCAGATGAGATGATGACATCATTAAAGAAAAACCTTCGCCTCTGATCCGCCCCGAACTGGATTTATTTATTTTTTACGATGAGTCCTGTGTAGGGTTGTCTCCTGTAGAACTCTGGCTTATTAGTGATTCCCAGAGCCCCAAAAAAGTATGCGGGCTATAGAGCGTTTTCTATTGGGGCTCCAGTATTCTGGAATGTTCTACCGGTACCAGTTAGAGATGCTACCTAAGTAGAAGCATTTAAGTCCCATCTTAAAACTCATTTGTATAATAATAGACCCCCTTTTTAGACCAGTTGATCTGCTGTTTCTTTTCTTTTCTGCTCTGCTCCCCTTTCTCTTGTGGAGGGGGGACACAGGTCCGGTGGCCATGGATGAAGTGCTGGCTGTCCAGAGTCGGGACCCGGGATGGACCGCTCGCCTGTGCATCGGTTGGGGACGTCTCTGTGATGCTGACCTGTCTTCGCTCGGGATGGTCTCCTGCTGGCCCCACTATGGACTAGACACTTACTATTATGTTAGATCCACTATGGACTGGACTCTATTATGTTAGATCCACAATGGACTGTACTCTCACAATATTATGTTAGATCCACTATGGACTGGACTCTCACACTATTATGTTAGATCCACTATGGACTGGACTCTCACTATTATGTTAGATCCACTATGGACTGGACTCTCACTATTATGTTAGATCCACTATGGACTGGACTCTCACTATTATGTTAGATCCACTATGGACTGGACTCTCACTATTATGTTAGATCCAATATGGACTGGACTCTTACTATTATGTTAGATCCACTATGGACTGGACTCTCACTATTATGTTGGATCCACTATGGACTGGACTCTCACACTACTATGTTAGATCCACTATGGACTGGACTCTCACAATATTATGTTAGATCCACTATGGACTGAACTCTCACACTATTATGTTAGATCCACTATGGACTGAACTCTCACACTATTATGTTAGATCCACTATGGACTGGGCTCTCTCACTATTATGTTAGATCCACTATGGACTGGACTCTCACTATTATGTTAGATCCACTATGGACTGGACTCTCACTTTTATGTTAGATCCACTATGGACTGGACTCTTACTATTATGTTAGATCCACTATGGACTGGACTCTCACACTATTATGTTAGATCCACTATGGACTGGACTCTCACTATTATGTTAGATCCACTATGGACTGGACTCTCACACTATTATGTTAGATCCACTATGGACTGGACTCTCACTATTATGTTGGATCCACTATGGACTGGACTCTCACACTATTATGTTAGATCCACTATGGACTGGACTCTCACAATATTATGTTAGATCCACTATGGACTGAACTCTCACACTATTATGTTAGATCCACTATGGACTGGACTCTCACTATTATGTTGGATCCACTATGGACTGGACTCTCACACTACTATGTTAGATCCACTATGGACTGGACTCTCACAATATTATGTTAGATCCACTATGGACTGAACTCTCACACTATTATGTTAGATCCACTATGGACTGAACTCTCACACTATTATGTTAGATCCACTATGGACTGGACTCTCTCACTATTATGTTAGATCCACTATGGACTGGACTCTCACTATTATGTTAGATCCACTATGGACTGGACTCTCACTTTTATGTTAGATCCACTATGGACTGGACTCTTACTATTATGTTAGATCCACTATGGACTGGACTCTCACACTATTATGTTAGATCCACTATGGACTGGACTCTCACTATTATGTTAGATCCACTATGGACTGGACTCTCACACTATTATGTTAGATCCACTATGGACTGGACTCTCACTATTATGTTGGATCCACTATGGACTGGACTCTCACACTATTATGTTAGATCCACTATGGACTGGACTCTCACAATATTATGTTAGATCCACTATGGACTGAACTCTCACACTATTATGTTAGATCCACTATGGACTGAACTCTCACACTATTATGTTAGATCCACTATGGACTGGACTCTCTCACTATTATGTTAGATCCACTATGGACTGGACTCTCACTATTATGTTAGATCCACTATGGACTGGACTCTCACTATTATGTTAGATCCACTATGGACTGGACTCTCACAATTATGTTAGATCCACTATGGACTGGACTCTCACTATTATGTTAGATCCACTATGGACTGGACTCTCACACTATTATGTTGGATCCACTATGGACTGGACTCTCACTATTATGTTAGATCCACTATGGACTGGACTCTCACTATTATGTTAGATCCACTATGGACTGGACTCTCACAGTTATGTTAGATCCACTATGGACTGGACTCTCACAATATTATGTTAGATCCAGTATGGACTGGACTCTCACAATATTATATTGGATCCACTATGGACTGGACTCTCACTATTATGTTAGATCCACTATGGACTTGACTCTCACTATTATGTTAGATCCACTATGGACTGGACTCTCACACTATTATGTTAGATCCACTATGGACTGGACTCTCACTATTATGTTAGATCCACTATGGACTGGACTCTCACACTATTATGTTAGATCCACTATGGACTGGACTCTCACACTATTATGTTAGATCCACTATGGACTGGACTCTCACTATTATGTTAGATCCACTATGGACTGGACTCTTACTATTATGTTAGATCCACTATGGACTGGACTCTCACAATATTATGTTAGATCCACTATGGACTGGACTCTCACACTATTATGTTAGATCCACTATGGACTGGACTCTCACACTATTATGTTAGATCCACTAAGGACTGGACACTCACTATTATGTTAGATCCACTATGGACTGGACTCTCACTATTATGTTAGATCCACTATGGACTGGACTCTCACACTATTATGTTAGATCCACTATGGGCTGGACTCTCACACTATTATGTTAGATCCACTAAGGACTGGACACTCACTATTATGTTAAATCCACTATGGACTGGACTCTATTATGTTAGATCCACTATGGACTGTACTCTCACAATATTATGTTAGATCCACTATGGACTGGACTCTCACTATTATGTTAGATCCACTATGGACTGGACTCTCACACTATTATGTTAGATCCACTATGGACTGGACTGTCACACTATTATGTTAGATCCACTAAGGACTGGACTCTATTATGTTAGATCCACTATGGACTGTACTCTCACAATATTATGTTAGATCCACTATGGACTGGACTCTCACACTATTATGTTAGATCCACTATGGACTGGAATCTCACTATTATGTTAGATCCACTATGGACTGGACTCTCACACTATTATGTTAGATCCACTATGGACTGGACTCTCACACTATTATGTTAGATCCACTATGGACTTGACTCTCACTATTATGTTAGATCCACTATGGACTGGACTCTCACACTATTATGTTAGATCCACTATGGACTGGACTCTCACTATTATGTTAGATCCACTATGGACTGGACTCTCACACTATTATGTTAGATCCACTATGGACTGGACTCTCACACTATTATGTTAGATCCACTATGGACTGGACTCTCACTATTATGTTAGATCCACTATGGACTGGACTCTTACTATTATGTTAGATCCACTATGGACTGGACTCTCACAATATTATGTTAGATCCACTATGGACTGGACTCTCACACTATTATGTTAGATCCACTATGGACTGGACTCTCACACTATTATGTTAGATCCACTAAGGACTGGACACTCACTATTATGTTAGATCCACTATGGACTGGACTCTCACTATTATGTTGGATCCACTATGGACTGGACTCTCACACTATTATGTTAGATCCACTATGGACTGGACTCTCACACTATTATGTTAGATCCACTAAGGACTGGACACTCACTATTATGTTAAATCCACTATGGACTGGACTCTATTATGTTAGATCCACTATGGACTGTACTCTCACAATATTATGTTAGATCCACTATGGACTGGACTCTCACTATTATGTTAGATCCACTATGGACTGGACTCTCACACTATTATGTTAGATCCACTATGGACTGGACTGTCACACTATTATGTTAGATCCACTAAGGACTGGACTCTATTATGTTAGATCCACTATGGACTGTACTCTCACAATATTATGTTAGATCCACTATGGACTGGACTCTCACACTATTATGTTAGATCCACTATGGACTGGAATCTCACTATTATGTTAGATCCACTATGGACTGGACTCTCACACTATTATGTTAGATCCACTATGGACTGGACTCTCACACTATTATGTTAGATCCACTATGGACTGGACTCTCACTATTATGTTAGATCCACTATGGACTGGACTCTCACTATTATGTTAGATCCACTATGGACTGGACTCTCACTATTATGTTAGATCCACTATGGACTGGACTCTCACTATTATGTTAGATCCACTATGGACTGGACTCTCACACTATTATGTTAGATCCACTATGGACTGGACTCTCACACTATTATGTTAGATCCACTAAGGACTGGACACTCACTATTATGTTAGATCCACTATGGACTGGACTCTATTATGTTAGATCCACTATGGACTGTACTCTCACAATATTATGTTAGATCCACTATGGACTGGACTCTCACACTATTATGTTAGATCCACTATGGACTGGAATCTCACTATTATGTTAGATCCACTATGGACTGGACTCTCACACTATTATGTTAGATCCACTATGGACTGGACTCTCACACTATTATGTTAGATCCACTATGGACTGGACTCTCACTATTATGTTAGATCCACTATGGACTGGACTCTCACTATTATGTTAGATCCACTATGGACTGGACTCTCACTATTATGTTAGATCCACTATGGACTGGACTCTTACTATTATGTTAGATCCACTATGGACTGGACTCTCACACTATTATGTTAAATCCACTATGGACTGGACTCTCACACTATTATGTTTGATCCACTATGGACTGGACTCTCACTATTATGTTAGTTCCACTATGGACTGGACTCTCACTATTATGTTCGATCCACTATGGACTGGACTCTCACTATTATGTTCGATCCACTATGGACTGGACTCTCACTATTATGTTAGATCCACTATGGACTGGAATCTCACTATTATGTTAGATCCACTATGGACTGGACTCTCACACTATTATGTTAGATCCACTATGGACTGGACTCTCACACTATTATGTTAGATCCACTATGGACTGGACTCTCACTATTATGTTAGATCCACTATGGACTGGACTCTCACTATTATGTTAGATCCACTATGGACTGGACTCTCACTATTATGTTAGATCCACTATGGACTGGACTCTTACTATTATGTTAGATCCACTATGGACTGGACTCTCACACTATTATGTTAAATCCACTATGGACTGGACTCTCACACTATTATGTTTGATCCACTATGGACTGGACTCTCACTATTATGTTAGTTCCACTATGGACTGGACTCTCACTATTATGTTCGATCCACTATGGACTGGACTCTCACTATTATGTTCGATCCACTATGGACTGGACTCTCACTATTATGTTAGATCCACTATGGACTGGACTCTTACTATTATGTTAGATCCACTATGGACTGGACTCTCACACTATTATGTTATATCCACTATGGACTGGACTCTCACACTATTATGTTAGATCCACTATGGACTGGACTCTCACACTATTATGTTAGATCCACTATGGACTGGACTCTCACACTATTATGTTAGATCCACTCGACATCCAGTCTCCCCTGCAGTCCTCTCCAAGGTTTCTCATTGTCATTCTCATTGACATTCCACTGGGTTGAGTTTTTCCTTGCCCTTATGTGGACTCTGATACAATAAAGAAAGCCCAGCAGGGACTGTACTTCCTAAGAAGGCTGAGAAAATTTGGCATACCCAAAATGCTCAGCAACTTCTATAAAAGTAGGGTTGAGAGTGTCCTTGCCAGCTCAATCCCGGTCTGGTATGGAACCTACACCGCGAAGGACAGGAAAGCACTCCAACTAAAACTGCTCAGTACATATCAGGAGCAGCCTTCCCCTCACTACAGGACATGTGCTCTACCAGGGCCACCAGGAGAGGACACAACATCATAAAGGACAGTACACAGTCTCTTCAGCCTCCTACCATCAGGCAGACGATACAGGAGCCTGAAATCCAGGACTACAAGACTGACAAACAGTTTCTACCCACAGGCCATCAGGCTTGTGAATGCTAACTTGTGAATGCTAGCTCCCCCCCAGTTTTACTTTTATCTTTTTGAACAAAAGACAGCTACCATGACCACCCCCGAACTGTGAACCATCACTGTAGACACGTTTCACCTTTGTGTCTCTCTCAGGCTCCAACTCCAACAACGTCTCTCGTCCCGGCTGCTGCTAATTAGGGCGACAGGTGATTAGATAACAAGGCCCAACTGGGCAATCTACTCACCTGCCGCTGACTTCGAGACCGGTCCTTACACAATCCGCTCCGCGGCAGGCCCACAGGCCACGCCCCTCTCCACTGGTACATTAAACATATGTTTATTATTGTAATTAAAGAACAAGTTTGTCCTTAAATAAAATAGTGAACATACTAGACAACTTGTCTTTTAGTAGTAAGTAAACAAACAAAGGCTCCTAATTAGTCTATGCAGTAACATATTGTATCATTTATCATTCTATTATTTTGTCAACATTATAAAGGACAAGCTGTAAAAATTGATTATTAATCTACTTGTTCATTCACTGTTAATATCTGCTCATTTTCTGTTTTAGCGTGTTCTATCTACACTTCTGTTAAAATGTAATAATCACTTATTCTTCTCTTCTTTGATACTTTACATTAGTTTTGGATGATACCACAAATTTGGGTATCGATCCGATACCAAGTAGTTACAGGATCATACATTGGTCATAATTTAAGTTCTCATGTGTCCATGGACGTATTTCCTGAGTTTATAAACGTAATATGAATTTTGTTTTAAAATAAAAAATATTTTAGTATCGACTAGATAATCTCCTGTACTTGGTATCATTACAGTGGATGTCAGGTGTAGATCCACCCATGGCGTTTGTTTACATTGTGACGCCGTTGAGCTATTGTGTCCTCCTACGGTGTGTAGTGAAGCATGTTTAGCTATTCCTTGTCCTCCAGTGATAATGCTACTTGTAAAAAAAATTACTTTATTTGTCGCCATGGAGATGAGAATTAGTGATTTAGACGTAGCTACAACACTGCCGACTGCGGATGGACATTATCCTGAGGGCGTTTCAGTGTTATAACTTCACCTTTATTGTTAGTTATTAAGCCAAAATGCGTCCATTCTGCACACTGTGTCTGCTTGTAAGTACTCTGTGTGTGTGCGCTGCCCAACATGCTCCTCTGCTCGTAAAACCAGCAATGTCTTGCCCAGGAACCGGTACTTTTCAAACAGAGTATAGTACCGATTTTGACTCGTTAGTACCACAATACTATACTAGTACCGGTATATCGTACCCTAGTCCTGTGTGTGTGGCCACTACATCATGAAGTTTTGTGGGGGGGTAAAAAATTAAATAAATAAATAAAACAGGCTTCGCTACACATCTTAAAAACTGAAAATGTCATTTTTTGATTAAAAAAAAAACAAAAAACATGCATGATCATGTTATTAAGCTATTTTTCCCCCCCCTCGTGATTCATTAAGTGCACATATTGCTGCTTTTGTGCAGCTCTCTGCTATGTGGGTGCAGAGTTTTTTGTGGGCGTGGCTTCCTTTGCAGCTGAGAGTGTTGGATGCAAATATCTCAGCTAACAGTCCACTTGCAGCAGTTGGGAGGCTGCAGTGCTCCAACTCGGATTCAAACCCTGCAGGAGCTTCAACACATGATATAATTGGAATATATTACTTTGTTTTCTTTTGAATTGGACTATTTCCTTATACTGCTTCTTTAAAAAAAAATTTAAAAGTTCAATTTTCAGTGATGGCAGAGTTGCTGGAAGCTGTGTAATCAGTGGAAGCATTTTTTTTTCTTGAACCAGCCACACCTGAAGAGTGTGAAGAGAAAATCTGAAGAGTGGATTTTATTACACGGGTGAGCTGATCCATTTTTAATAGTGTTTATTTTAGCGAGGCCAAAAGAAGCGAAGGTTTGGGGAGTTTTGTTCGACCCTGGAGAATATCGTGTAATTGTGACTTTAAAATATATGTAAACACCTTATATGTGATGGGTTTGACTCACTGTGCATTACCAATAAAGACAAAGCAGGTAGGACAAACACCAGTGTGAAACTTCTTATCTAGTTCATTCTTGATTCTATGGTTATCATCACCTCTTTTCTCCTAGCCGCTGTTTTTTTTTGGTCAAATTCCGAATTATTCGACGAGCGACCGTCGCCTTTCAAGGGTTCGGGGTCTAAAAGAGCGTTGCTCGCTACTTGTAGCTGACTTCACGCCCTAAGAAAGGGCTATTCAACTGGCGGTCCGTGGGCCAAAAATGGGAATGACAAACATTTTTGCAGCAATGTCCTAAAAACACGAGACTGCTTGTGTTGCACGGAGGAACTTGGACCAATGTCAACACATTGGCAGATCTTTGCATTGAAATTGTAACCTTGTTAGCAACATAGAGCACTGGGCTCCAAACTTGTGATTTAGGCGTTCCTCAAGGCACCCCTTTAAGTCCTCTCCTTTTTGTTTACATTACATTTTATTTTATTTTATTTTTTTACATAATGTGAATGATATAACTAATGTGCTGCTGTAGCTCAGGGGTATCAAACTTGTTTTCATCAAGGGCCCTCAGGGGGCCACTTGTAACAGTGGATTTATATGAATAACAATGCATAAGGATTCGTCTTTAGTTTTTTAGTTTTTATTTGTATTTATTTATTTATTTATTTTATTTTATTTTATTATCTTTTTATTTTTATTTTTATTTTTTTATTTTCTTTAATACACTGTAGCACTTTGAGGTTGTTTACTCAATGTAAAGTGCTTTTTATTATATATTATTATTGTCTCATGATATTACATATTTGTGTTTGCATTTGATTATTATATATTTTTTCTACGTAACCTGTAAAAAAAATATAGATTTTACGGTAAAAAAAAAATGGCAGCTCAGTCAGATTTTATTGTACAATTTAATGTTGTTGTTTTTACAGCATGTTACTGTAAATGTAAAAACAGTACCACCGTTATCTGCAACTGTTTTACTTGATGTCCATCCTGTCATTTTAATGTGTAATATGAAAGGCATTTTATGTGTAACTTTGCTGCCTCTCGGCCAGGACTCCCTTGAAAAAAGAGATTTTTAATCTCAATGGGATTTTTTCCTGGTTAAATAGAGGTTAAATAACATTTTTAAAAATTATACAAAATTTAAATAGGTGACTGAGCTGCCAGTTTAGGTTTTTTTTACCATAATATTTACTGTTATTTTTACAAGGTACAAGTTGACGGATAACTTGATTTGCCATCATAAGTCAACCAGATATTTAAGTATTTATTTTTATTTCAACAAAACATGTATATATATATATATATATATATATATATATATATATATATATATATATATATATATATATATATATGTCCATGTATATATATATATATATATAGATATATATATATATATATATATATATATATATATATATATATATATATATATATATATATATATATATATATATATATATATATATATATATGTATGTGTGGGGAAAAAATCACAAGACTATTTCATCTCTACAGGCCTGTTTCATGAGGGGGGGTACCCTCAATCATCAGGAGATTTTAATGGGAGCATTCGCATACCATGGTTTATATAGGGCACAGAGTGGGTGGGTACAGGCTGGCGTAGGGGCGTGGTGATTGGCTCATGTGTTACCTAGGAGGTGTTTCCGTCTATGGCGGCATGCTGTTACAATTTCGCTGCGCTTGTTGAGGGATGACAGGTCTGGACGGTAAATAATAAACAGTTTCTCTTTCAAGCATAGGTTGCATCTTTTATTACCACTATTGTAAGGTGTGCTGGATGCAAGAATTTGCCATGTTATTGAATATTCAACATTATTGTCTTTGAGGTCCCAAATGTGTTTGCTGAGTTCTGTGGTATTTTGCAGGTTTTTGTTCCTGAAAGAAGCCTTGTGATTGTTCCATCTGGTTTTGAATTCTCCCTCGGTTAATCCTACATATGTGTCGGATGTGTTAATGTCCTTGCGTATTACCTTAGATTGGTAGACAACTGATGTTTGTAAGCACCCCCCGTTGAGAGGGCAATCAGGTTTCTTTCGACAGTTACAGCCTTTGTTGGTTTTGGAGTCGCTCTGTCTGGGGGCCGACGGCTCATTTGCAATTGTTTTGTTGTGGTTTGAGATGATTTGTCGTATATTGTTCATGCAGCTGTAGCTCAATTTAATGTTGTTCTTGTTGAATACTTTTCTTAGGGTGTTGTCTTTGGGAAAGTGTTTGTCAATCAGATTGAGGAATTTGTGTCCAATGTTAGTTGAGACGTTTTTGCTGTATAGGGGGTTGTACCAGATGATGTCGTTTCGTTTTCTGTTCTTTTTTGGCTGGTTTCCTGGCGCCAGGAAACCAGCCAAAAAAGAACAGAAAACGAAACGACATCCTGGCGCCAGGAAACCAGCCAAAAAAGAACAGAAAACGAAACGACATCATCTGGTACAACCCCCCATACAGCAAAAACGTCTCAACTAACATTGGACACAAATTCCTCAATCTGATTGACAAACACTTTCCCAAAGACAACACCCTAAGAAAAGTATTCAACAAGAACAACATTAAATTGAGCTACAGCTGCATGAACAATATGCGACAAATCATCTCAAACCACAACAAAACAATTGCAAATGAGCCGTCGGCCCCCAGACAGAGCGACTCCAAAACCAACAAAGGCTGTAACTGTCGAAAGAAACCTGATTGCCCTCTCAACGGGGGGTGCTTACAAACATCAGTTGTCTACCAATCTAAGGTAATACGCAAGGACATTAACACATCCGACACATATGTAGGATTAACCGAGGGAGAATTCAAAACCAGATGGAACAATCACAAGGCTTCTTTCAGGAACAAAAACCTGCAAAATACCACAGAACTCAGCAAACACATTTGGGACCTCAAAGACAATAATGTTGAATATTCAATAACATGGCAAATTCTTGCATCCAGCACACCTTACAATAGTGGTAATAAAAGATGCAACCTATGCTTGAAAGAGAAACTGTTTATTATTTACCGTCCAGACCTGTCATCCCTCAACAAGCGCAGCGAAATTGTAACAGCATGCCGCCATAGACGGAAACACCTCTTAGGTAACACATGAGCCAATCACCACGCCCCTACGCCAGCCTGTACCCACCCACTCTGTGCCCTATATAAACCATGGTATGCGAATGCTCCCATTAAAATCTCCTGATGATTGAGGGTACCCCCCCTCATGAAACAGGCCTGTAGAGATGAAATAGTCTTGTGATTTTTTTTCCCACACATACATATATTGCGCTCTACTACGGTATCGAGCACTATTTTTTGGATAACCTTATTAAGACATATATATATATATATATATATATATATATATATATATATATATATATATATATATATATATATATATATATATATATATATATATATATATATATACATATATATATATATATATATATATATGTCCATATATATATATATATATATATATATATATATATATATATATATATATATATATATATATATATATATATATATACATATATATATATATGTCCTGTTTGGTTTTTGGACGCTTTTTAGTTCCTGTTTGGTCACGATAGCAACCCCTTAGTTCCACCTGTTTCACGTTTGCACTCACGCATCTGTTGCTAATCGTGTTCACGACTATTTAAGCCGATAGTTGCCAGGAAGTCAGGCTGGCGACATTAACTGTGATACCTCTGTTACGTCTACTACCCAACTACTATCATAGTTCATGCTGTTCGTTCTGGTCACAGTAAGTGTTATTTATTTCATGTCCATAGTTTATGCCTTTGTGCTAGTTTTTGTTTTCATAGCTAAGTTTGATCTCTGTTTTGAGCACGCCTTTTTTTTGTTCTTTTGTTAGTGTTAAAATAAATGATGTATTTACCTTCAAGCCATGTCCAGTCAAGTTCGTTTGCATCTCGGGAGAACAATGCTCCCAGGAAACTGTGCCACAGTCCCTGTCTTGACAATGTATATATATATATATATATATATATATATATATATATATATATATATATATATATATATATATATATATATATATATATATATTTTTTTTTTTTTTTTTTTTTTAATCTGCTGCAAAAATGTGAGTCTCTCAAAGGTTTTATGAAGAGAACTCACGAGCCACCAGTTGATTAGCCCAAATGATGAGTTATCTGTCAAATTGTACATTGTAAAAATAACAGTAGATTTTATGGATAAAAACAAACTGGCAGCTCAGTTACTTATTTAATTTTTTATTTTATTTTTTCATTTATTTAACCAGGAAACAAATCCTACCAAGAAGCAGCAAAGTTGCACATAAAATGACATTCACATTAAAATGACAGGATGGACATCAAGTAAAACAGTTGCCGATAACAGTGGGACTGTTTTTACATTTACAGTAATATGCTGTAAAAACCTGCGACCCCGTAAGGGACAAGCGGTAGAAAATGGATGGATGGGTGCTGTAAAAAACATTAAAATTGTACAATAAAATTCTGGCGACTGAGCTGCCATTTCTCTACCGTAAAATCTAGATTTCTTTCACAGGGTACGTAGAAAAAAAATATAGAAATCAAATTCATACACAAATATGTAATATCATGAGGAAAATCCTTGTACATTGTTATTCATATATATCCACTCTTACAAGTGGCCCTCGATGCAAACAAGTTTGTTGCTATCTTTTTCTTTGTGGACATTGTTGTCATGTTATGTACGGGATGTACTTTGTGGACGCCGTCTCTGCTCCACACGCTGTAAGTTTTTGCTGTTTTCCAGCATTCTGTTTTTGTTTACTTTATAGCCAGTTCACTTTTAGTTTCGTTCTACATAGCCTTCCCTAAGCTTTAATGCATTTTCTTAGGGGCACTCGCCTTTTGATTATTTTTTGGTTTAAGCATTAGATACCTTTTTTACCTGCACACTGCCTCCTGCTGTCGTCTGCTTATTGTGATCACGACAAACCATCGTCGTCTCACACGACGTGTTCCCGACATCTACAAAGCAATTAGCTACCGGCTTCCACCTACTGATATGGTATGGTATAACATGGTTACTCTGTCGAGCTCTAGACAGCACCGACACTCAACAACTGCACATTATTTGCAGACTATAATTACTGGTTTGCAAAAAATATTTTTAACCCAAATAGGTGAAACTGCATAATCTCCTAAATAAAGGGCACCACAAAAAATGTCATTATTGGCTTTATTTGAATAAAAAAATCTTAGGGTACTGTGAGGTTTCCCTCCTGTGGTGGGTTCTCCTGGCCGACAGATCTTCGGGAGCCCGGTAGACAGTTTGAACGAAGTATTTTTATTTTGCATAAACCCCCGGGGGTGGCTTGCTTTCAAGCAATATGCGTTTGTCTCTGGGCGTGTGTCTCTCTTAGGCTCCAACTCCGACAACGTCTCTCGTTCCGGCTGCTGCTAATAAGTGCGACAGGTGATTAGATAACAAGCCTCAGCTGGGCAATCTACTCACCTGCCACTGACTTCGAGGCCGGTCTTTACACACCCCGCTCTGCGACAAGCCCGCAGGCCACGCCCCCCTCCACAGGTACATTTAACATATGTTTATTATTGTAATTGAAGAACAAGTTTGTCCTAAAATAAAATAGTGAACATGCTAGACGACTTCTCTTTTAGTAGTAAGTAAACAAACAAAGACTCCTAATTAGTCTGCTGACATATGCAGTAACATATTGTGTCATTTATACACCTATTATTTTGTCAACATTATAAAGGACAAGCTGCAAACATTGATTATTAATCTACTTGTTAATTTACTGTGAATATCTGCTTACTTTCTGTTTTAACATGTTCTATCTACACTTCTGTTAAAATGTAATAAACACTTATTCTTCTCTTCTTTGATACTTTACATTAGTTTTGGATAAGACCACAAATTTGGGTATCGATTCGATACCAAGTAGCTACAGGATCATACATTGGTCATAATTTAAGTTCTCATGTGTCCAGAGACGTATTTCCTGAGTTTATAAACATAATATGAATTTTTTTTTTAAATAAAAAATATTTTGTAACAATAAAAAATATGGTAGATTCGACTAGATACGCTCCTGTACTTGGTATCATTACAGTGGATGTCAGGTGTATATATCACCTTGTTTTGCAGTTGTGTGAAGGTCGCAGACAGGTTGGATGTGTTACCAATGGATTGCCTTTCAGGGCTTAAATAATTGATGGATCACACGTGCAAAGGAGGCCATTTAATCTGCAGGGCTGTGTTTCATAGAGCCATAAAGGTTCAACAGTGGGCTATTAACACTAAAGAGTTTTTTTTTATTATTAAATAAACGAACAGACGAAAGTTGACCTCATGCATTGAAGAAGTCGGAGGTCTCAGGTCGCTGGAATGAAGCGCTCGTCCCGAGCCGCCCCTCAGCCGAGTAACGTTATGAAAGAGTTTCTGGCACACGTGTTGCGTTACTCACTGTTGTTCGCAGCCTTGTTCCAGGCGTGCGCTGAGGGCCAATTGTCTGTCTTTCATGTCAGAAACAGGTGCTGCATCTTGTTCTTGTTTGTTTTGGCTCGGTCAGGACTTCAGCAGAAGTGTCACGCCCACTCGGTTCCTTTTTGTCCTAATATTACCCTTTAAAAGTAGCTAAATATCCCCATTAGGTCATAATTAGAACCATGTTTAATTAATTCCATGTGCCATCGTTTTTAACTTGACATTACTCAAACTTGTTGTTTACTTTTGCTTTCCCCCGTGACGCGGCTCACAACAGCAAGTCCATTACATAAATGAGCATTTACTATGAGTGTCAGGTTCAAACACTGATGACATCTATTAAACAAGACAAGAAGCAAGGAATTAAACAGAGACAGAATTCAATTTGGCTCCATGAGGAGAAACGCGTACCCTTGTACAGTGTCACCACGCTCTGACGAAAGATTGTACGTCTCCCCTTTTATTTGGACTTTCCCTGATTATATGGCAACAGCTGTTTCTAAAGGTATGGGGGTCGTAAACAGCCGTCGCCTTTGGTTACAAAACAGTTCAAAGAAAAGGTGCCTGGAGGGGGGTCAGGTCCTGCTTCCTCTCCGCTTTGTAGATCTCGGGTCAAGACAAAATCTTCCTGTGGATTACAATAGCTCAAAGAAACCCACACCTTCATGTCGCTTCCCATCCTACACAAGCCTTTTGATTGGTAAGATCAAAGACAGCTTTGGTCTGCTCGCCGGGAACTCATTGAAACACAAAGTTTTGTGATAACTTAGATACAATTATTCTGGCAGTGGTGTTGAAATCGCCATGTAAAAACGCTCATGCTAATCATCAGTAGCATGAATATGGCAAAGCCAATGCAAATTATTATCAAGCTAGCGCATTTTGGAGAAGTGTAGACTTACTTTACATTCAAGCCTGTTCTATCAAACAAACTTGCTAGCTCATTGAGGAGAAATGTCTGGGCTGTATTCTTTGTACAGTCTTCCACCACGCTCTGACGAAAGGTTGCACGCCTCCTCTTTTATTTGGACTTCCCCCGATTACATGGCAACAGCTGTTTCTAAGGGGAGAGGGGTCGTAAACAGCCGTTGCCCTCGGTCACAAAACAGTTCAAAGAAAAGATGCCTGGAGCTTGCGTCAGGTCCTGCTTCCTCTCCGCTTTGTAGGTCTCGGGTCAAGACAAAATCTTCCTGTGGATTACATTAGATCAGAAACCAACGCATTCATGTCTCGGTTAGTTTTTCTTTTACCTGATATTACCCTTTAAAAGTAGCTAAATATCCCCATTAGGTCATAATCACAACATCCATCAATCCATCCATTTTCTACCGCTTATTCCCTTTGGGGTCGCGGGGGGCGCTGGAGCCTATCTCAGCTACAATCGGGCGGAAGGCGGGGTACACCCTGGACAAGTCGCCACCTCATCGCAGGGCCAACACAGATAGACAGACAACATTCACACTCACATCCACACACTAGGGCCAATTTAGTGTTGCCAATCAACTTATCCCCAGGTGCATGACTTTGGAAGTGGGAGGAAGCCGGAGTACCCGGAGGGAACCCACGCAGTCACGGGGAGAACATGCAAACTCCACACAGAAAGATCCCGAGCCCGGGATTGAACCCAAGACTACTCAGGACCTTCGTATTGTGAGGCAGATGCACTAACCAACAATGTTTAATTAATTCCATGTGCCATCGTTTTATAACTTGACATTACTCAAACTTGTTGTTTACTTTTGCTTTCCCCCGTGACGCGGGTCACAACAGCAAGTCCATTACATAAATGAGCATTTACTATAAGTGTCAGGTTCAAACACCGATGACATTTATTAAACAGACAAGAAGCAAGGAATTGAACAGAGACAGAATTCAATTTAGCTCATTGAGGAGAAATGTCTGGGGAGTACTCTTTGTACAGTCTTCCACCTTGCTCTGACGAAAGGTTGCGCGCCTCCTCTTTTGTTTGGACTTTCCCCGATTACATGGCAACAGCTGTTTCTAAGGGTAGAGGGGTCGTAAACAGCTTTACATATCACATTTGCTGATGTTGCTCTATTGTTGTTGTGTTTGCTGTTGTTGTTTTTGTCTCTCTGTCTAATCCCTCTCTTGTGCCCACAATTTCCCCCTCTGTCTTCCTTTTTTTCTCTTTCTATCCCCTCTTGCTCCGGCCCGGCTGCACCAAATGATAATATAAATACATTTAATAAAGTCAAATACAAATAAGACAACAAGAGAAGTATCCTACACTTCTCTTTTGTAAATAAATCTGAACAGCCGATATGGGCATCTACATCAACTATATGATTTGCATGAGAAGCTGGACAGGACACAAAAAAAAATAATAATAAGGGGAGAGGGGTCGTAAACAGCCATTGCCATCGGTCACAAAACAGTTCAAAGAAAAGATGCCTGGAGCTTGCGCCAGGTCCTGCTTCCTCTCCGCTTTGTAGATCTCGGGTCAAGACAAAATCTTCCTGTGGATTACAATAGATCAGAAACCAACGCCTTCATGTCTCGGTTAGTTTTTTTTTTAACCTAATATTACCCTTTAAAAGTAGCTAAATATCCCCATTAGGTCATAATTACAACAATGTTTAATTAATTCCATGTGCCATCGTTTTATAACTTGACATTACTCAAACTTGTTGTTTACTTTTGCTTTCCCCTGTGACGCGGGTCACAACAGCAAGTCCATTACATAAATGAGCATTTACTATAAGTGTCAGGTTCAAACACTGAATACATCTATTAAACAGACAAGAAGCAAGGAATTGAACAGAGACAGAATTCAATTTAGCTCATTGAGGAGAAACGTCTGGGGAGTACTCTTTGCACAGTCTTCCACCTTGCTCTGACGAAAGGTTGCACGCCTCCTATTTTGTTTGGACTTTCCCCGATTACATGGCAACAGCTGTTTCTAAGGGTAGAGGGGTCGTAAACAGCCGTACATATCGCATTTGCTGATGTTGCTCTATTGTTGTTGTTGTGTTTGCTGTTGTTGTTTTTGTCTCTCTGTCTAATCCCTCTCTTGTCCCCACAATTTCCCCCTCTGTCTTCCTTTTTTTCTCTCTTTCTATCCCCTCTTGCTCCGGCCCGGCTGCACTAAATGATAATGTAAATACATTTAATAAAGTCAAATACAAATAAGACAACAAGAGAAGTATCCTACACTTCTCTTTTGTAAATAAATCTGAACAGCCGATATGGGCATCTACATCAACTATATGATTTGCCTGAGAAGCTGGGCATGACACAAAAAAAAACCCAAAAAATAAGGGGAGAGGGGTCGTAAACAGCCGTTGCCCTCGGTCACAAAACAGTTCAAAGAAAAGATGCCTGGCGCTTGCGTCAGGTCCTGCTTCCTCTCTGCTTTGTAGATCTCGGGTCAAGACAAAATCTTCCTGTGGATTACAATAGATCAAAGAAACTGACGCCTTCATGTTGCTTCCCATCGTACACAGTGAGAGTTTTACAAGCTTTTTGCTTGGTAAGATCAAAGACAGCTTTTGTCTGCTTGCCGGGAACAGAAAGTTTTGTGATAACTTAGATATAATTATTCTGACAATAAGAATCTACAGAAATTCCTAATATGAAGACAGGATGCATGCATATAGCTGTTTGGACTACAGTAGTTCCTCAATTGGTTATGTTACAGAGCTTTTTCTAATTTTCTTGTAATCAGACCATATTTTTGGTATATTAAATGGAATCTTTACCATCTAATACGGTGTTTTTCAACCACTGTGCCGCGGCGCACTAGTGTGCTGTGAGCTATCTGGTGATTGTCACAGTGGTAAAAAATGCCCCGTGACAACTTTTTTGCAATGTGTTGCTGCCATGAAATTCTAAGTTAATGATTATTTGCAAAAAAAAACAACTAGTTTCTCAGTTCTAGCATTAAATATCTTGTCTTTGCAGTCTATTCAATTGAATATAAGTTGAAAAGGATTTGCAAATCATTGTATTCTGTTTTTATTTACCATTTACACAACGTGACAACTTCACTGGTTTTGGGTTTTGTAACTTAACCTCTTAAGGCCCAAGCTTACATGCTTTTACATGCTTACATGCTTTTATATTTATCTTTGCTATTTGAGCTTATTGGACCCTAATTAGAATAAAAAATAAGAATCATCTTTTGACATGAGGTACTTAGTCCGTAAGTACACAAACGTGTACTTCATGTTTAATTCTTATTTTTACACTTTTTTTCCAAATTCCATTGTATGTTATACTCTTCTGACACCACCAGATGGCAGTATAAGTGTCCACATAAGCGGCCATAAGACCCCAATTCAGTAGTGTACACAATTTTGGAAATAAGAGCTAAAAGGTGCTGTCCACGCATGTGGCCACTAAGCCTTTAGTAAATCAATCCAATCCAATCCACTTTATTTATATAGCACATTTAAACAACAAGAATGTTTCCAAAGTGCTGCACAGCCATGTTAAAAACAATATTAAAAACAAGATTATGCTCCACCAAAAAATAAATAAATATAAAACCAATATAAAAACTATATAAAAATAAATATCATTAAAAACGATTTTAAAGGGTAAAACCATTTAAAACAAGGGTCCTGTTAGCAACTTACTCAAAGTAACATTTTGTGAAAACAACAAAATATCACATGGACACAACCAGCTATCTTACCATTCCTGGTTTAACATTTGTTTGACAATTGTCTACATTTTTCACAATTACAAAGTTCATGTCACACACCCTCTCGATGGACAAATTTTACAATCAAGCGAAACGCAACTAAAATGCAACAAACACAGCCAAATATGAACGCGAAGGGTAAAAAAACAAAAAACATCTACAATCTGATACATCTGATATATCACTAAGCTTTAGAACTTTGTTGTAAAAATCTCCTTCCGCGTCTGTCCCTGACACCCACATTTCAGGCTCTGGAATCACTCTGTGGAAACGCTCCCCACCCACACTGCTTGGTGCCTCGTCTGAGCTGCTCTGACTCACATTACCATAGTAACTAATTAGATTACCATAGTGTGGAAGTCTTGCTCCTCAGGGTTCCCTGGACCACCAATGACGGACATGACAGCCTCGGTCATTTTTGCGAACAATGATTTGTTTTTCAACAACTGTTCTTTCATGCTTTTCAGCAAATGTCTTTCGTGTCTCAATCTCGCCAGTGAGCACACGAATGGTTTTCTTCAGTCTCAGCTCTCACTCTCACTCTCACTCGTGCTCCGACTGCCAACTCTCCACCATTCCCCCTCTCCTTCCCGACTGCTGCCTTTAACAGAGTGACAGGTGATCAGACAAACACTCTCAGCTGTGTCATCTACGCACCTGTTACTGATCTCAAAGCCGATCCTGGCACACCCAGCTTCGCTGCAGGTCCGCAGGCCACACCCCCACACACATAGTAACTATTTACATTACCATAGTAACTAATTACATTACCATAGTAACTAGTATATGATGTAAAAGCGCAGATTCCAACCATTGAAATACTTTGTATAGTTCAAGACTTTGGCACAGGGGTTAGTGCATGTGCCTCACAATACGAAGGTCCTGAGTTCAATCCACGCATGCGGCCACTGAACCTTATCGGCTGATAAATGCTTTAAAATGTAATATCGGAAATTATCGGTATCGGTTTCAAAAAGTAAAATGCATTACTTTTTAAAACGCCGCTGGAGTGGTACACGGACGTAGCAGTTGCGTCTCCCAGTCATACTTGCCAACCCTCCCGATTTTCCCGGGAGACTTCCAAATTTCAGTGGCCCTCCCGAAAATCTTCCGGGGCAACCATTCTCCCGAATTTCTCCCGATTTCCACCCAGACAACAATATTGGGGGCGTGCCTTAACGGCTTTTCACACACACACCCACAATTGAATGCCATGCATACTTGGTCAACAGCCATACAGGTCACACGGAGGGTGGCCGTATAAACAACTTTAACACTGTTACAAATATGCGCCACACTGTGAACCCACACCAAACAAGAATGACAAACACATTTCGGGAGAATATCCGCACCGTAACACAACATAAACACAACAGAACAAATACCCAGAACCCCTTGCAACTCTAACTCTTCCGGGACGCTACAATATTATCTATTGCTTCATTGAAAATAAAACAGCAAAGTCCATTTGGCTGTCATCTGTTTTAATTATGAGACACAATTGTGTCAAAGTTTTTTTTTTCATGCTTGAAATAAGAAATTATTACTTAAATTAAAAAAAAGTAGTTTTATACTTGTGAATGTTGATGACAGAGCTACGGAGCCCCAAAGGGACATGAGGGGAAAAAAATTTAAATAATTTTTATTTTATTTTTTATTTTTTTAGACATGTATCTCTTGCGCACAAGTTCTCGTACGCACAAGAAACTTTTTATAAAGTTATAAAAAAAAAAATGTTTTAATTGATTTTATTTTAATTTTTTTAGACCTGTATCTCGTGCGCACGAGATACATTAAAATAAAAAAAATTATAAAAAAAAGAAATTTCCCCCATCCCCCTTTAGGGGCTCCGTACACAGCTTGGCAACAGTTGATATTCTAGTTTCAAGCATGTTTTACTCAATATAGGTCATGAAATCTCAGCAACAAGCTGTAATATCTTACTGAGATCATTTATCAATCAACCAATCAATCAATGTTTATTTATATAGCCCTAAATCACAAGTGTCTCAAAGGGCTGCACAAGCCACAACAACATCCTCGGTACAAAGCCCACATAAGGGCAAGGAAAAACTCACCCCAGTGGGAAATCGATGTGAATGACTATGAGAAACCTTGGAGAGGACCGCATATGTGGGTAAGAGGGGAGCAGAGGAAAAAAGAAAAGAAACGGCAGATCAACTGATCTAAAAGGGGGGTCTATTTAAAGGCTAGAGTATACAAATGAGTTTTAAGATGGGACTTAAATGCTTCTATTTAGGACCAAAACACTTAAAATAAGTAAAACACTCGAACATAAAATCTTAGTGAGAAGAATTATCTTATCAGACAGAAAATAAGCAAATATCACCCTTATTTGAGATATTTCATCTTACTTAGATTTCAGTTTTTGCAGTGTGCACCCCAAATTATCATTGTTTTAAAGAAAATATATATATTTCTTTAGTTTGGAAAATAACAAACCTTCTCCAATTAACACCGTGTCTTTTTTACAGCTATAATTTAAGGTACATTGATTGTTTTTCTTTTGCCCCCGATCCCTTTATTTGACTCTTTTCTCCCTCCTATTCAGGTTTTAGCACAAACTATCATCACGAGTCCGTGTTCACCCTTCAGTCATCTGTTTTAATTATGAGACACAATTGTGTCAAAGTTTTTTTTTTCATGCTTGAAATAAGAAATTATTACTTAAATTTTTTTTTTTAAGTAGTTTTATACTTGTGAATGTTGATGACAGAGCTACGGAGCCCCTAAAGGGACATGAGGGAATTTTTTTTTAAATAATTTTTATTTTGTTTTTTATTTTTTTAGACATGTATCTCTTGCGCACGAGGTCTCGTACGCACAAGAAACTTTTTATAAAGTTATAAAAAAAAATTAAAAAAAATTTATTTTATTTCTATTTTTTTTAGACACGTATCTCATGCGCAAAAGATACAAATTAAATTTTTAAAAAATTATTAAAAAAAGAAATTTAGGGGCTCCGTACACAGCTTTGCAACAGTTGATATTCTAGTTTCAAGCATGTTTTACTCAATATAGGTCATCAAATCTCAGCAACAAGCTGTAATATCTTACTGAGATCATTTAGGACCAAAACACTTAAAACAAGTAAAACACTCTAACATAAATCTTAGTGAGAAGAATTATCTTATCAGACAGAAAATAAGCAAATATCACCTTTATTTGAGATATTTCATTTTACTTAGATTTCAGTTTTTGCAGTGTGCACCCCAAATTATCATTGATGTTTTAAAGAAAATATATTTTTTTAGTTTGGAAAATAACAAACCTTCTCCAATTAACACCGTGTCTTTTTTACAGCTATAATTTAAGGTACATTGATGATTGTTTTTCTTTTGACTCTTTTCTCCCTCCTTTTCAGGTTTTAGCACAAACTATCATCACGAGTCCGTGTTCACCCGTCAGTCCATCTGCACGTCTTCGTTGGAGTCAAAAAGACGCGCTCATGAGCTTTAACAACAGAACAGAAGCCTCCCCTGCAGCTTCATGGGTTGAAACGCCCGAGATTTGGCGACCTCCATCTCCATTTCCCTCTGGACCCGCCGCTGCTCAGACTGGTGGGTGCAGCAAGATCTAGACTGGAAGGACCACCACAAAGACAGAGAGAAAAAGCATCTTGGCCATTGTTTGATTCACCTGTGTAGCACAGGATTGGCCACCTGTCCACCACCCGAGCTAGTCCACAACGGACCCTGTACAGCCAGGAAGTCAACAGGGACTATGCAGCTGGGTCTGGTGGCGCTGGCGATGTTGTTCCTAAGCTCCATGGGTCACGCTGACGTGCTCAAGCCCTCCAAGGCCCGCCGGCATAGACGAGGTGAGCAGATTTGACCAACCTTCTCTAGATTAGTCCTCACTTCTCTAGACCAGAGGTCCCCAAACATTTTGACAAGGGGGCCACATTGGGTATATATTTTCTACAACTCTTCCTTTTTTGTGATTGGAGCACATACTTGTTGGTCACAAAAAAACATTCATGAAGTTTGCTTCTTTTATGAATTTATTATAGGTCTACTGAAAATGTGAGTCAAAAGTATACATACAGCAATGTTAATATTTGCTTACATGTCCCTTGGCAAGTTTTGGTAGCCATCCACAAGCTTCTGCTTGAATTTTTGACCACTCCTCCTGACAAAATTGGTGCAGTTCAGCTAAATGTGTTGGTTTTCTTGTTTCTTCGGCATTGTCCACACGTTTAAGTCAGGACTTTGGGAAGGCCATTCTAAAACCTTCATTCTAGCCATTCCTTTACCACTTTTGAGGTGTGTTTGGGGTCATTGTCCTGTTGGAACACCCAACTGCGCCCAAGACCCAACCTCCGGGCTGATGATTTTAGGTAATCCTCATTTTTCATTGTCCCATTTACTCTCTGTAAAGCAGCAGTTCCATTGGCAGCAAAACAGGCTCAGAGCATAATGCTACCACCACCGTGCTTGACGGTAGGAATGTTGTTCTTGGGATTAAAGGCCTCACCTTTTCTCCTCCAACATATTGCTGGGTATTGTGGCCAAACAGCTCCATTTTTGTTTCATCTGACTACACATGGACTGGAGGAAGGTTATGTGGCCAGATTAAATAGCTGTTTGGCCACAATACCCAGCAAAAGGTGAGGCCTTTAATCCCAGGAACACCATACCTACCGTCAAGCATGGTGGTGGCAGTATTATGCTCTGGACCTGTTTTGCTGCCAATGGAACTGCTGCTTTAAATGAGACAATGAAAAAGGAGGATAACCTCCAAATTCTTCAGGACAAGCTAAAATCATCAGCCCCGAGGTTGGGTCTTGGGCATACTTGCCAACCTTGAGACCTCCGATTTCGGGGGGTGGGGGTGGGGGCGTGGTCTGGGGTGGGGCGTGGTTGGGGGCGTGGTTAAGATATATATATATATATATAAGAAATACTTGACTTTCAGTGAATTGTAGCTATATATATATATATATATATATAAATAAAATAAATACTTGAATTTCAGTGTTCATTTACAAACTACAACTCACAAACACTTTAGAGTTAGGCTCCACCATCAGAATGTGTACTTAAACTTATAAAGATCACATGGATATTATTCAGTGAGTTGATTCACCAAAACTAACCTGTTATACAGGAGGAAAAAGCACACAGGACGTTCCAATTGTTCACAGACTGGTCGCGCTCATCAAAATGACAAGCCACTTCCGGTCTGCAGGTGATAGCATTCAATTACTGCCCCCTACTGACCAATGTGAATACTGATAAATGTGTAATGACAGCTCCAAAAACGAATTCAAACCACAAAATAAAATAAATAAATCAACAGAAAAATGTGACACATTATGGGTGGGTCACATATGCATGTACAGTAGATGGCAGTATTGTCCTGTTTAAAAGTGTCACAACATTGCTGTTTACGGCAGACGAACTGCTTTACGGTAGACACTGTTGTTGTGTGTTGTCAACACGTCACTCAGGTCCGCCTGAATTTCGGGAGTTTTTCGGGAGAAAATTTGTCCCGGGAGGTTTTCGGGAGAGGCGCTGAATTTCGGGAGTCTCCCGGAAAATCCGGGAGGGTTGGCAAGTATGGTCTTGGGCACAGTTGGGTGTTCCAACAGGACAATGACCCCAAAATGTCACTACGGGTTGTTCTCCCGGGATGCAGAATGGACTACTCCGGACATAAAAACATGATTTAATTACCCAAAACTAGTGATGGGTCCGGCAACACCGATGCATCAGCGCATGCGTCGAGCTCATAGAGCAAAACCCTGTGTCGGTGCGTGTACCGCTTTTAGAAAGTCACGTGACCGATCATGAGCTGTTTTGGTCACGTGACCGATACGCGAACTGTGTCGCACTGACGCCTCCTCTGTGGCCTGTGAGCGTGTCTTTTCTACAGCCGGAGAAATAATAACTAAGAAGAGAAATCGTCTAAAATGTAATACGTCGGAAAAACTTCTTTTTTTTTTAAATAAAAATGTGTAAAAAAATTTAATTAAAACAATTCCCAGTCCACAATCATCCACAACACGTTCTCTTAGTTTTCCATGTTATGATACATGTTCACATTATTTATTGACTGTATCTAAAAAAGATAAAAATATATTTTTATTTAAATGAAGATATGAAATAATCCTAAATGAAATACAATGACTTGGTTTATATTATTGTATATACTAGGGCAGGGGTCACCAACGCGGTGCCCGCGGTCACCAGGTAGCCCGTAAGGACCAGATCAGTCGCCCGCTGGCCTGTTCTAAAAATAGCTCAAAGAGCAGCACTTACCAGTGAGCTGCCTCTATTTTTTAAATTGTATTTATTTACTAGCAAGCTGGTCTCACTTTGCTCGACATTTTTAATTCTAAAAGAGACAAAACTCAAATAGAATTTGAAAATCCAAGAAAATATTTTAAAAACTTGGTCTTCACTTGGAATAAGCGGTAGAAAATGGAAAAAAAATGGATGGTCTTCACTTGGAATAAGCGGTAGAAAATGGATGTATGGATGGGTCTTCACTTGTTTAAATAAATTCATTTATTTTTACTTTGCTTCTTATTACTTTTAGAAATACAATTTTAGAGAAAAAATACAACCTTAAAAATGATTTTAGGATTTTTAAACAAATATACCTTTTTACCTTTTAAATTTCTTCCTCTTCTTTCCTGACAATTTAAATCAATGTTCAAGTAAATTTATTTTTTATTGTAAAGAATAATAAATATTTTAGCTTCTGGTTTTTCGACAAAGAATATTTGTGAAATATTTCTTCAAACTTACTATGATTAAAATTCAAAAAAATTATTCTGGCAAATCTAGAAAATCTGTAGAATCAAATATAAATCTTATTTCAAAGTATTTTGAATTTCTTTTAAATTTTTTGTTCTGGAAAATCTAGAAGAAATACTGATTTGTCTTTGTTAGAAATATAGCTTGGTCCAATTTGTTAAATATTCTAACAAAGTGCAGATTGGATTTTAACCAATTTAAAAACATGTCATCAAAATTCTAAAATGTATCTTAATCAGGAAACATTACTAATGATGTTCCATAAATTATTTTTTTAATTTTTTCAAAAAGATTCAAATTAGCTAGTTTTTCTCTTCTTGTCGGTTGAATTTTGAATTTTAAAGAGTCGAAATTCAATCAATCAATCAATCATTGAAGATAAACTATGTTTCAAAATTTTATTTTTATTTTTTTCGTGTTTTCTCCTCTTTTAAACCGTTCAATTAAGTGTTTTTTCATCATTTATTCTCTACAAAAAACCTTCCGTAAAAGGAAAAAAAAAATGTACGACGGAATGACAGACAGAAATACCCATTTTTGTATATGTATATAAATTTATTTATTTAGCTATTCTTGTTTAAATCACACTTACGTGTAACTTACAAATGACAATATATTTATTTATTTAAGTGTGTATCAAACTGGTAGCCATTCGCATTAATCAGTACCCAAGAAGTAGTTTTTGGTTTCAAAAAGGTTGGTGACCCCTGTACTAGGGCATAAAATCAGTGTCAGTTGAGTCGGTCCATAGGTTGCCTGTAGGGATTTTTAATGTCCAGGAGATGTCAGTATTTAGTGACACAGTATCGACACAGTATCAATACAGTTTTGCAATGTGTCGAAACGCTTCATGACGCCTCATCAACCCATCACTACCCAAAACTCAAAGAGGTACAAACAAAAAAGGAACACAAAGCAAAGGCACAACGTGCTGATCGCACTTGGAGCTAAAGCACAAAACTTAGCACAGGAAACAAAGAAGCTAACACTTAGCATTAACTTGAGACAAGTAATACTCACAAAACTTTGGCATGAAACAAAACTTCCGTAACAGGTTGCATGAAGCAAATAATGACGCCAGGCCGACTGACTGTCAAAGGCAAACTTAAATAATGCCTCTGATTAGTGCTCGGGCAGCAGGTGAGCGGCCGAACACTAATCAGAGACAGGTGTACATAATTAGCAACAGGTGCGTGAGTCCAAGATGTGAAACAGGTGACACTAATGGTTGTCAAGGTAACAAACAAACAAGGAAGTGCAACCAGGAACTATGGAGTCTTTAAACAGAAAATAACATAAAACATGATCCAAAGCACAGATCATGACACAAACACACGTCAAAAGTGATAAAGGAATGGCTAAATCAGGCTAGAATGAAGGTTTTAGAATGGCCTTCCCAAAGTCCTTACTTAAACCCCGGTGAGAACATGTGGACAATGCTGAAGAAAAAAGTCAATGTCAGAAAACCACCAAATTTAGCTGAACTGCACTAATTTTGTCTAGAGGAGTGGTCAAAAACTCAAGAAGAAGGTTGCCAAAAGCTTGTGGATGGCTACCAATTGCGCCCTATTGCGGTAAAACTTGCCAAGGGACATGTAAGCAAATATTAACATTGCTGTATGTATACCTTTGACCCAGCACATTTGCTCACATGTTCAGTAGACCCATAATAAAGTCATAAAAGAAGCAAACTTCATGAATGTTTTTTGTGACCAACAAGTATGTGCTCCAATCACTCTATCACAAAAAAATAAGAGTTGTAGAAATGATTGGAAACTCAAGACAGCCATGACATTATGTTCTTTACAAGTGTATGTAAACTTTTGATCGCGACTGTATATATATATATATATATATATATATATATATATATATCAGTGACGTGCTGCGGTGATGTTGATGGCTGGTGAGGCACTGACTTCATCACAGTCAGATTTACAAACATATGAACCCTAAAGAGTATCTTATTCACCATTTGATTGGCAGCAGTTAACAGGTTATGTTTAAAAGCTCATACCAGCATTCTTCCCTGCTTGGCACTCAGCATCAAGGGTTGGAATTGGGGGTTAAATCACCAAAAATTATTCCCGGGCGCGGCGCCGCTGCGGCCTACTGCTGCCCTCACCTCCCAGGGGGTGAACGAGGGAATGGGTCAAATGCAGAGGACACATTTTATTACACCTAGTGTGTGTGTGACAATCATTGGTACTTTAACTTAACTTTAACTTTACACATACAAACTGTAGCACACAAAAAAGCACATTTAATTAAAAAAAACGTCATTTTGGTCTTACCTTTACTTATAAATGAAGTCCATGCGCCGCTGTTGTGCTGGATTAATGCACCCCCTGACAGGAGTGTTATATCAACTAAAGCCCTCACTTAAACTTTCCACGTGCAAGATTGAATCTATTTAAAAAAATGTAACCGAGGGTTTATAAATGTCGCCTATACTGTATGAAACTACAAAATAACAAACACGGAGGCTCCAGTTTACACGAGGACCACTTTATTTACATTCTTTCAAAAACCTCCGCTCCACTCCAACGTGTTATCACTTCCGCTCTTAGCGCCTTCAAAATAAGAGCTTAAGGCATATACTGTATAACAGCGCATAACAGGAACTTAACATCACAAAGAGGAAAGCCCATAAAAATAGGTTACAAAAGTTATTTAATAAGAAGCCAAAAAGTGCAAAAACAATAATGTTCGTGTTGGAGGAGTTGGGAATTAGGTACACCTGCAGTCTGCAGGTGTACCTAATGTTGTGGCCCTGCAGTCATTCACAACTCCTCCAACACGAACATTATTGTTTTTGCACTTTTTGGCTTCTTATGAAATAACTTTTTTAAATAGATTCAATCTTGCACGTGGAAAGTTTAAGTGTGGGCTTTAGTTGATATAACAATTCTACGGCGGGGGTGCAGGAGGCGGATTACTGCGAGCCTCAGCCAGTGCGTCTTTTGCAGCCGTTTTATGATCGCTCAGCACAAGAAATACGTTACACACATACAGTTGTTGACAAAATACACTGTACATTATATACCTCAGCTAACTAAACTATGGAAATGTATAATATAGTTCATATAGCAATACGGTTTCACTGCACAGCAGGCCAGCAGTTAGCCGAGTCCGCAATCCATGGTGAGGCACAACGCAGTGACGTGCCTCAACTGGCTGCTGTTCACCGCACCGTCTCTTCTCAGTATTTGAACGGCAAATGTGAAAATTCAGCGATTTTAAATAAAAATAATCTAAAACTGGTGAAGTTAAATGGAAAATAACTTTATAGTATAATCACTGGATACATATAACAATTTAATACAATTTTTTTCTTTTTACATTTTTTTTCTTTCCATGATGGCAGGTGAGGCGGGGCCTCACCTGCCTCTAGTGACTGCACGTCACTGATATATATACAGTCGCGGTCAAAGGTTTACATACACTTGTAAAGAACAATATATATATATATATATATATATATATATGTATAGATAGATAGATAGATAGATAGATAGATAGATAGATAGATAGATAGATAGATAGATAGATAGATAGATAGATAGATAGTACTTTATTGATTCCTTCAGGAGAGTTCCCTCAGGAAAATTAAAATTCCAGCAGCAGTGTACAGAATTGAGATAGAATTTAAAAAGTAAAAAGTAAATAATGGGGGTATGAATGGAAACAAAATAGAGAAATATTACAATAAGAATAAAAATAAAAAGCAACATTGAGAATACAAATATAACAGTAAAATAAGAATATAACAAGAGAAACTAGGCAGTAGTGACCATGTTATGAAAAAAAAAATATATATATATATATATATATATATATACACATACATATGTATGTGTATATGTATGTATCCATATATTAGGGCTGTCAGATGATTAAAATATTTAATCGCGATTAATCCCATTTTGTTCATAGTTAACTCAAAAAATTAATCGCAATACCGCAGATGCGTATTATTTCTCATCAATAATACGTGTACCCTATTCAAATAATTTTTTTACCTGAATAAATGCTTCTGATATACCGTACATGACATGTTGTACAAGTTAATGGTCTGCATATTGCTGCATGACAATATTTTAACCTTCTCTATCAATTAATAAAATGTAACACTGAACCTGCTAATCATTCTGTAATTGGGTACTCCATCAGAACATATTATGAAAGAATTTACACAATATTTCAGCCAGCCCGAAAAATACCCCCCACCCCACACACCCTCATATTCCTCAACTGATTTCTTAAGGTGCAAATATCACAGACTAACACTACAAAACATCTCTAACAAATCATGATCGTAATGTATGACATTTTCATTTTGTTAATGTCAGGGTTTGCCAAAATACCTGTGGTGGTGGGGGGTGTGGTTAGGGGCGTGGTCAGTATGACATCATCACATGATTTGCTATGATGCATATATTCTTTAAAAAGGCAAAACAATGTATATATGCATTCAAAACAAATCTCTTATTATCATAGTATTAACATATATATTTTTTAAATTGTTGCTGCTTATTGTACAGTGTACTTTGTTGAGATTTCTCCAATTCTTTTAGTCACTTTTCATGTAATAAAAACAATTGGCAACAAATCTAGCATCTATTTTCAGTGTTATTGGAGACTGTACTCATGTTGAGAGTCTCTGTTTAGATTATGTCGCGCCATGTCCGTGACAAAAAGCAAGCTGCAGAGAGCCTGACGTCACACTTGCTTCGCCTTGCTGGGAAAAGCCGCCAGTGTCATCTTAAATTGTGGAGATCGTTGTCCGCGGGTATATCGCCAATATATTAAAGTACGTCCACAGCGCGGACACGCTTCCTCCGCTCCAGACAACCTAGTATATATAGCTTACGTCATCACTTCGGTTTCAGAAGCACTTCTGGTGATTAAAGTACGTCTTTTTCCGGCCCAAATTTTGGTGCATCACTAGTCAATAGTGCGCAAATAACAACTATATATAGCCATTCATACTGTAACTACCTGCTGGTGTTAATGTGTACGTTAGTGTGTTATGATGGCCATTTTTCCCATGGTCTGCAAACACACCATGTCGGCGGAGAACGAACAAGTTGTGTGTCTGGAAGTGAAGCACGGAGGAAATACTTGTTGGAATTGAGCCCGTTGTTGTAAAAAAATTGGCAATAAATGCTAAAAAGAAAGTCAGACTTTGTTTTCTCCTGGACGCTACAATGCATTATATTACTTTATTTTGTTAGGTGTGGCTGCTAATATGAAGCCGTACATTAAGGAGAAACCCCTCAACGGAGTTAAACTGGATGTATATTGTAGCTCTTTTATTTTGAAGCCGGAAAAGTGTGTGATAAAAACGTCTCCTTTCGACATCCTGCCGACAGTGTTGCATTTCTGTTGAGCTTTTATGTCATCTTATTTACTGAATCAGTCACAGTAACAATGTAAATGTTACGTTATCAATGCACCTTAGCCGTAATCTGAACACGGAAGTGAAGCTCCACCCACCTCTAGATCGATCCGCGCAGCAGGCGTTTGCTGCAGGGATGTCGCTTTTTCTCACGGTGAAAAATAATTATTATATTTTCGAGAGAAAACTTGTTATGGCTTTGAACCCTTTCCATTAAGTAGCCTTTCCTTTGTCATTTTCTGCTCGCTTGTGGCTCATCAGTAGCAAGTGAACTGCATCCAAGTTCCCCCTGCTACGGCACGGCCTGAGGGTCAAAAAGGAAGTGTTTGCGTTAATCGGCCGTTAAAAATATTTATTGAAATTTATAGTTAACGCATTATTATCGCATATATATATATATATATATATATATATATATATATATATATATATATATATATATATATATACGCGTTATTGTCGCATATATATATATATATATATATATTTTTTTTTTTGTATATATATATGTATATATATATATATGCGACAATAACGCGTTAACTGTAAATTTCTTATAGTTAA
>NC_084551.2:59232500-59257500 GCF_033978685.3 Nerophis lumbriciformis | reverse complement strand
CTTCCTAAAGCCCTAACTAACTTTCTTGTGTTCCCTCTCACTTCTCGGTAGTTTGTTAAACTTTAAACAAAGTCTTAATTGTTAGCTTTCGGGTTGCCTGGCTAACTTCCTGGTAGCTTGGTTAACTTCCTAAAGCCCTAACTAACTTTCTTGTGTTCCCTCTCACTTCCCGGGAGTCTGTTAAACTTTAAACAAAGTCTTAATTGTTAGCTTTCGGGTTGCCAGGCTAACTTCATGGTAGCTTGGCTAACTTCCTAAAGCCCTAACTAACTTTCTTGTGTTCCCTCTCACTTCCCGGGAGTCTGTTAAACTTTAAACAAAGTCTTAATTGTTAGCTTTCGGGTTGCCAGGCTAACTTCATGGTAGCTTGGCTAACTTCCTAAAGCCCTAACTACCTTTCTTGTGTTCCCTCTCACTTCTCAGTAGTCTGTTAAACTTTAAACAAAGTCTTAATTGTTAGCTTTCGGGTTGCCTGGCTAACTTCCTGGTAGCTTGGCTAACTTCCTAAAGCCCTAACTAACTTTCTTGTGTTCCGTCTCACTTCTCGGTAGTCTGTTAAACTTTAAACAAAGTCTTAATTGTTAGCTTTCGAGTTGCCTGGCTAACTTCCTGGTAACCTGGCTAAATCGCTGGTACCTGGCTAACTTCCTAAAGCCCTTACTAACTTTCTTGTGTTCCCTCTCACTTCTCGGTAGTCTGTTAAACTTTAAACAAAGTCTTAATTGTTAGCTTTCGGGTTGCCTGGCTAACTTACTGATACCCTGGCTAACTTCCTGGTACCCTGGCTAACTTACTGGTACCCTGGCTAACTTCCTAAAGCCCTAACTAACTTTCTTGTGTTCCCTCTCACTTCTCGGTAGTCTGTTAAACTTTAAACAAAGTCTTAATTGTTAGCTTTCGGGTTGCCTGGCTAACTTCCTGGTACCCTGGCTAAATCGCTGGTACCCTGGCTAACTTCCTGGTAGCTTGGCTAACTTCCGAAAGCTTTAACTAACATTCTTGTGTTCCATCTGACTTCTTGGTAGTCTGTTTAACTTCAAACAAAGTCTTAATTGTTAACTTTCGGGTTGCCTGGCTAACTTTCTGGTACCCTGGATAACTTCCTGGTACCCTGGCTAACTTCCTAAAGCCCTAACTAACTTGCTTGTGTTCCGTCTCACTTCTCGGTAGTCTGTTAAACTTGAAACAAAGTCTTAAGTGTTAGCTTTCGGGTTGCCTGGCTAACTTACTGATACCCTGGCTAACTTCCTGGTACCTTGGCTAACTTACTGGTACCCTGGCTAACTTCCTGGTATGCTGGCTAACTTCTTAAAGCCCTAACTAACTTTCTTGTGTTCCGTCTCACTTCTCGGTAGTCTGTTTAACTTCAAACAAAGTCTTAATTGTTAACTTTCGGGTTGCCTGGTTAACTTCCTTGTATTCTGGCTAACTTCCTTGTATTTTTGGCTGACTTCCGTGTGTTTTGGCTAACTTCCTGATATTCTGATTAACTTCCTTGTACATTTGCACATTCGGCTACGCAGCATCAACACAGAGGTTGCCTACAGCCACAGTTGTTGCCACAAAAACCCTGTGAACTACTAGATGGAGAATATATGATGTGCGGTTTAAAAAAGATGCCTTAGCTACGGCCCTGTTGAGTGGCAAAGACACCCCTGAGCTGATCTGTGTGTTTTTACAGCCCAGTCTCCGGGAATGCCAGTAAAATACTAACGTGAATAAATCCACTCGTAAAAGTAGTATCTTTCTGGAAACAATTTATCTCCCTTGATGTGATGTTGTTCAAAAAAACTCATTTGTGTGTTCCTCCACAGATAGCGGCGAGGGGCTGCCGTCTTGCTCCAAAGGCTGCGAGCGTTGCTCCGCGGTCAACGGCTGCCTGAAGTGTCGGCCCAAGCTCTTCATCTACTTTCAGCGCAACAACATCAGCGAAGTGGCCATTTGCCTGGCCTCCTGCCCCATGGGATACTTTGGCATGAGGAACCCGGGAGGCAACAACAGATGTTACCGTGAGGTTTTACTTTACTGCGTGTTGACAGGACTTAAGTCCATCCAATTGATGTATTCATCAAGTGTCATTTTGTTGTTGTAAAAAAACTTTACTATGAAGGCGGCATTCCCGTACTTAGTAGCAGAGTAGATCCTGCATCATCAGACTGCAGTCTGGTTCTGCTTATGTCTGGGCAAGCAGCAGAGGACTGGAACAACACTCTGACCCAAAACGCACTTAAGTTGGAGTTGGAAATAGTCTCGTGTCTTTCTCCTCCACCAGTGTGCCGAGGCACAATTAGTGTTGGCTGTACTGTTAATTTTTATCGTACTTATTTATGTCATAATATTACAAAACCCAAAAGCAGTGAAGTTGCACTGCAAAAAGTCAGTGTTCAAAAACAAGAAGAAAAAAAATACAAAAATGAGGGGTATTTTATTTGAACTAAGCAAAATTATCTGCCAATAGAACAAGAAAATTTGGCTTGTCAAGACTTTCCAAAACAAGTCAAATTAGCTTACCTCAATGAACCCAAAAATACCTTAAAATAAGTATATTCTCACTAATAACAAGTGAATTTTTCTCGGTAGAAAAAAAAGAGACCTTTTTGCTCAATATGTTGAAAAACATTCTTAAATGAAGTAAATGCTAGTGCCATTATCTTGACATAATGATATGCGCTCGGCATTACATTTCTTGAAACCAGCAAACTTATACTAAAAACTAATTTATTGTATTTAATGGAAAGGCAACAAGGCAAGCGCTTGTTACTCTCGGGGTCTCCTAGCCGCTCAGGCAAATCATATGGTGTAAAAATGCATTTTTCCATGGATAACATGACATCATCGCGACAAGTGCGTGCTCTTTCAGTCAATTAGTGCGCGAGAAATATATATATATATATATATATATATATATATATATATATATATATATATATACAGCCCAGCCAAAAATGTTTTAATTGTAATTTTGAAGAATTTATCTGAATGTGCAAGAACTATTTCTGTTCAAAATTGTTTGAAATGTCACATGTTAAAATGTTTAAATATTATCTGTCAGTTTACTGTACTGTGCCAACTGTACTACTATATGAGTACCTATTTTCTATTGTTTCATTGAAAATAAAACAGCAAAGTCCATTTGGCTGTCATCTGTTTTAATTATGAGACACAATTGTGTCAAAGTCATGATTTTCTTTTTCATGCTTGAAGTAAGAAATTATTACTTTAAAAAAAGTAGTTTTATACTTGTGAGTGTTGATGACACAGCTTTGCAACACTTGATATTCTAGTTTCAAGCATGTTTTACTCAATATAGGTCATCAAATCTCAGCAACAAGCTGTAATATCTTACTGAGATCATTTAGGACCAAAACACTTAAAACAAGTAAAACACTCTAACATAAAATCTGCTTAGTGAGAAGAATGATCTTATCAGACAGAAAACAAGTAAATATCACCCTTATTTGAGATATTTAATCTTACTTACATTTCAGTTTTTGCAGTGTGTACTGTTAATTTTTATCGTACTTTTTTATGTCATAATAGTACAAAACCTAAAAGCAGTGAAGTTGGCACATTATGTAAATGGTAAATAAAAACAGAATACAATGATTTGCAAATCCTTTTCAACTTATATTCAATTGAATAGACTGCAAAGACAAGATATTTAATGTTCGAACTGGTAAACTTAACTTTTTGGGCAAATAATCATTAACTTAGAATTTAATGGCAGCAACACATTGCAAAAAAGGGGCATTTTTACCACTGTGTTACATGTCCTTTCCTTTTAACAACATTCAGTAAACGTTTGGGAACTGAGGAGACACATTTTTGAAGCTTTTCAGGTGGAATTCTTTCCCGTCATGCTTGATGTACAGCTTAAGTTGTTCAACAGTCCGGGGGTCTCCGTTGTGGTATTTTACGCTTCATAATGCGCCACACATTTTCAGTGGGAAACAGGTTTGGACTACAGGCAGGCCCGTCTAGTACCCGCACTCTTTTACTATGAAGCCACACTGTTGTAACGCGTGCAGAATGTGGCTTGGCACTGTCTTGCTGAAATAAGCAGGGGCGTCCATGATAACGTTGCTTGGATGGCAACATGTGTTGCTCCAAAAACTGTATGTACCTTTCAGCATTAATGGTGCCTTCACAGATGTGTAAGTTACCCATGTCTTGGGCATTAATACACCCCCATACCATCATAAATACTGACTTTTGATCTTTGCGCCTATAACAAGCCGAATGGTTCTTTTCCTCTTTGTTCCGGAGAACACAACGTCCACAGTTTCCAAAAACAATTTGAAATGTGGACTCGTCAGACCACAGAACATATATATGTGTATACATGTATATGTGTGTAAAAAATGTGTATGTGTGTATATATATATATGTCTATATACATATGTGTATCTAAATATATGTGTGTATGTATATATATATATGTGTGTGTGTGTATCTACTTGTGTATACGTGTATGTATATATGTATGCGTGTATATATCTGTATATATATATATATGTGTGTGTGTGTGTGTATATGTGTGTGTATGTATATATATAATGATTATATATGTACATACATATATATACACACATACATATATACACACGTGTGTGTATATATGTACATATACATATATATGTATATGTACATATATATATATATATATATATATATATATATATATACATATATATATATATATATATATATATATATATATATATATATATATATATATATATATATATATATATATATACATACATATATATATGTATGTATATATATATCCATCCATCCATTTTCTACCGCTTATTCCCTTCGGGGTCGCGGGGGGCGCTGGAGCCTATCTCAGCTACAATCGGGCGGAAGGCGGTGTACACCCTGGACAAGTCGCCACCTCATCGCAGGGCCAACACAGATAGACAGACAACATTCACACTCACATTCACACACTAGGGCCAATTTAGTGTTGCCAATCAACCTATCCCCGGGATTGAACCCAAGACTACTCAGGACCTTCGTATTGTGAGGCAGACGCACTAACCCCTTTATCACCGTGCTGCCCTATGTATATGTATATATATATATGTGTATATATATATATATATATAATATATATAAATATATGTATATAATATATATAAATATATGTATTAAATATATATACAGATTATTTCAACTCAATGTGGCCCCCGTTAAACATTGTGGGGACCCCTCATCTAAAAAGTCCCTTCATCCACTGGCCAGGTGTTTATCATCAACATCACACATATTGTTCGTCTGTAAAAACTAATTACATGGAATTTGAAAACTATGACTCCAAACAAAGGCAGATTATTTCTCACATTTTATGTCTCTATTGTGTTTATTTAAAGTCATATTTCTTGGGGAATCGGAGCCGACGCCGAGGGTCGACTTTCACATGGGAATGAGCTTAGAATCTAAATTCAAACAAATGTTTTTTTAGGAAAGGCTCAGTGTTTAGATCCTCTGTCATTCTGGCAAGGAACCACACGCAGCTGATGCAGTGGAAGGTCTGCGTACACAAAACCACGGCAAGAAAAAACTGCCAACTGGCACGGAGAAGACAATCGATTCCCAGCTTTCGCTGCCGTTTTCCTGGAAAACAACAATACGTTCTCATATCGGCACCATAACACGGATGTGTTCCCCCCACACTCAAGGGATGTTTTAAATTACACTAAAGTCAACAAGTTGTTGACGTGTTCTGAGGAGACTCATTGAAATGTTGCTCGCTAACTACCAAGAAAAGTGCACTTGTTATTAGTGAGAATATACTTATTTTAAGGTATTTTTGGGTTCATTGAGGTTAGCTAATTTGACTTGTTTTGGAAAGTCTTGACAAGCCGAATTTTCTTGTTCTATTGACAGATAATTTTGCTTAGTTCAAATAAAATAGCCCTAATTTTAGTTTGTTTTTTTTCTTGTTTTTTGAACACTGACTTTTGTGTACATTTGCATCCTGTGAGTCATAAAATGATGAGCGACATCACGTGGTCCACTTTCTCCTCTTCCTGTCTTCCAGAATGTAAGCTGGACAACTGCGCCGCCTGTTTCAGCCACAATTTTTGCACAAAATGCAAGGAGGGCTTGTACTCCAACAGCGGCCGCTGCTACGTCAGCTGCCCGGCTGGCCAGCGCACCGCCAACGACACCATGGAGTGTGTGGGTGAGTGACCTATGACCTTTTACCCTAATCATCAAACTGTTACACAAGATGCATCCACACTACACTGCAAAATGTCAGAGTTCAAAAACAAGAAAAATATACAAAAATTAGTGGTATTTTATTTGAACTAAGCAAAATTATCTGCCAGTAGAACAAGAAAATTCGGCTTGTCAAGACTTTCCAAAACAAGTAAAATTAGCTAACCTCAATGAACCCTAAAATACCTTAAGATAAGTATATTCTCACTAATAACAAGTGCAATTTTCTTGATAGAAAAAGAAAATGAGACCTTTTTACTCAATATGTTGAAAAATAAATGAAGTAAATGCTAGTGCCATTATCTTGACATAATGATATGCGCTCGGCATTACATTTCTTGAAACCAGCAAACTTATACTAAAAACTAATTTATTGTTCTTAATGGAAAGGCAACAAGGCAAGCGCTTGTTACTCTCGGGGTCTCCTAGCCGCTCAGGCAAATCATATTGTCTAAAAATGCATTTTTCCATGGATAACATGACATCATCGCGCCAAGTGCGTGCTCTTTCAGTCAATTAGTGCGCATATATACAGCCCGGCCCCCGGCCAAAATGTTTTTAATTGTAATTATGAGGAATTTATCTGAATGTGCATGAACTATTTCTGTTCAAAATTGTTTGAAATGTTAAATGTTTAAATATTAACTGTCAGTTTACTGTACTGTGCCAACTGTACTACTATAAGAGTACCTATTTTCTATTGTTTCATTGAAAATAAAACAGCTGTCATCTGTTTCAATTATGAGACACAATTGTGTCAAAGTCCTGATTTTTTTTTTCATGCTTGAAATAAGAAATTACTACTTTAAAAAAGTATTTTTATAATTGTGAGTGTTGATGACACAGCTTTGCAACAGTTGATATTCTAGTTTCAAACATGTTTTACTCAATATAGGTTATAACATCTCAGCAACAAGCTGTAATATCTTACTGAGATAATTTAGGACCAAAACACTTAAAACAAGTAAAACACTCTAACATAAAATCTGCTTAGTGAGAATAATTATCTTATCAGACAGAAAATAAGCAAATATCACCCTTATTTGAGATATTTAATCTTACTTAAATTTCAGTTTTTGCAGTGTAGTATGTGTCTTTGAATAAACATATCTCTTTACGGATAGATAAATGGTAGCAACTTTTGTCGTGTTTGTGTGTCTTTTGCATTTCCTGCTTCTGCCAACTGTTCCTGTCCATTCTCTACTGTGTGTGGCAGTTGCCAAGGAAACAGTAGACTATGCCAATGTATTCCTTTCGATTGGGCTTAGAGGCACAGACGGGTGCGTCTTGTGAATTCTGCCTAGCAACAAGCGCTGTGGTCATGGAAAAGAAAGTATTTGCTAGACGGGCTGAATTTGAAAAAGCCGTGTTTATTTTCCGTAATACATTTCTTACACTTATTGTCATTATCAAGACTAGGACTGAGGCTTGGTTTGTTCTCCCATGGTGCAAATGAACATTTGGACCAGACATGGCGTGAAGGTGAAGACATTATTTATTTTACACTAACAAAGGAACAAAAAGCGCGCTCAAGGCGGAAGTACAAACTTGACTAACGAAACAAAAAGACTTGCACGTGGGCAAAAAACTATGTACATGAACAAAAGTCGCTAATTGTGGCATGAATTTAAAAAAAAACTTACTTGACATGGCATGAAGTGCGCAGAGGTAAACAGAGTGAGAAGCAGAAAGTCAGGGGTATGATGTCGCCAGACAGACAGCCTGGCAACTGGAAGCTTAAATAATAGTGACATGATTAAAGACAGGTGCGTGAGTCGTGAGGGCAGGTGAAAACTAATAGGTTGCTATGGTGACAAACAAGAGTGCACAATGACTCCAAACGTGGAACAGGTGAAACTAATGGGTAACTATGGAAACAAGACGAGGGAATGAAAAGCCAGAAACTAAAGAGTCAAACAACTAAACAATACAAAATATGACATGACTAAAACAAAACATGATTATATAGACATGACAGTCATTTGCCTTTAAAATGATGTGTTATTTCTACGCAGAGTGCGAACTGGCCGAGTGGAGCCAGTGGGGATCGTGCACCAAGAAGAACAAAACATGTGGCTTTAAAAAAGGGACGCAGTCTCGCGTTCGGCTACCAGTGCAGCACCCCCGCAAGTCCGTGACCCCCTCGACAGGGGGTCTTTCTCAGAGGTGTGCAGCGCAGACTGAGAGGAGAAGATGCACGGTGGCCAAGATACCCTGTGTGAGAGGTAAACACACATTACATTACAACACAAAATATCCAATTGTACTTCTTTAGTGATGCGGAGTGACAGGCAGAACAATTACATGCGTTTCCACTCGCTGGCAGACGGTGCCTAATTAACCCAACAGGCACATGACATTAATACAACATTGATTTTACATCCTTTAAAACTGGCTTTGAAAGAACGTTGCAAAATAGTTGTATTTGTAAATTGAGACAACATTTACGTAAACGTTGTCAAAAAGCATGTTGCTTCAACGTTGCATTTGTGTTGTAGAGTATTGGTTGGAAAAATTACCAAATTTCAATGGTCAAACCAACTGCAGAACCCAACATTGATTAAACGTCATCAAAAAACATGTTGTTTCAATGTTGTATTTGTGTGGTAGAATATTAGTTGGAAAAATGACCAAATTTCAATGGTCAAATCACTGTCACAGCCTGACATTGAATGAACGCTGTCAATAAGCATGTTGTTCCAACGTTGCATTTGTGTTGTAGAATATTGTTTGGAAAAATTACAAAATTTCAATGGTCACACGAACCTCAGAACCCAACTTTGATTAAACGCTGTCAAAAAACATGTTGTTTTAACGTTGAATTTGTGTTTTGGAATATTGGTTGGAAAAATGACCAAATTTCAATGGTCAAATCACTGTCACAGCCTGACATTGAATAGACGTTGTCAAAAAGCATGTTGCTTCAACGTTGTATTTGTGTTGTAGAATATTGGTTGGAAAAATTACAAAATGTCAATGGTCACACCAACCTCAGAACCCAACTTTGATTAAACGTTGTCAAAAAACATGTTGTTTCAACGTTGTATTTGTGTTTTAGTAGAATATTGGTTGGAAAAATGACCAAATTTCAATGGTCAAATCACTGTCACACCCTGACATTGAATGGACGTTGTCAATAAGCATGTTGTTTCAACGTTGTATTTGTGTGGTAGAATATTGGTTGGAAAAATTACCAAATTTCAATGGTCAAACCAACCTCAGAACCCAACTTTGATTAAACGTTGTCAAAAAACATCTTGTTTCAACGTTGTATTTGTGTGGTAGAATATTGGTTGGAAAAATGACCAAATTTCAATGGTCAAATCACTGTCACAGCCTGACATTGAACGAACGTTGTCAAAAAGCATGTTGTTTCAACGTTGTATTTGTGTGGTAGAATATTGGTTGGAAAAATTACCAAATTTCAATGGTCAAACCAACCTCAGAACCCAACTTTGATTAAACGTTGTCAAAAAACATCTTGTTTCAACGTTGTATTTGTGTGGTAGAATATTGGTTGGAAAAATGACCAAATTTCAATGGTCAAATCACTGTCACAGCCTGACATTGAACGAATGGTGTCAATAAGCATGTTGTTCCAACGTTGTATTTGTGTTGTAGAATATTGGTTGGAAAAATTACAAAATTTCAATGGTCAAACCAACCTCAGAACCCAACTTTGATTAAACGTCATCAAAAAACATGTTGTTTCAACGTTGAATTTGTGTTTTAGAATATTGGTTGGAAATATGACCAAATTTCAATGGACAAATCATTGTCACAGCCTGACATTTAATAGATGTTGTCAAAAAGCATGTTGTTTCAACGTTGTATTTGTGTGGTAGAATATTTTTGTTAGAAAAATTACAAAATTTCAATGGTCAAACCAACCTCAGAACCCAACTTTGATTAAACGTCATCAAAAAACATGTTGTTTCAACGTTACATTTTTTTTTTTAGAATATTGGTGGGAAAAATGACCAAATTTCAATGGACAAATCACTGTCACAACCTGACATTGAATAGACGTTGTCAAAAAGCATGTTGTTCCAACGTTGCATTTGTGTTGTAGAATATTGGTTAGAAATATTACAAAATTTCAATGGTCAAACCAACCTCAGAACCCAACTTTGATTAAACGTAATCAAAGAACATGTTGTTTCAACGTTGTATTTGTGTTTTAGAATATTGGTTGGAAAAATGACCAAATTTCAATGGTCAAATCACTGTCACAGCCTGACATTGAATAGACGTTGTCAAAAAGCACGTTGTTCCAACGTTGCATTTGTGTTGTAGAATATTGGTTAGAAAAATTACAAAATTTCGATGGTCAAACCAACCTCAGAACCCAACTTTGATTAAACGTAATCAAAAAACATGTTGTTTCAACGTTGTATTTGTGTTTCAGAATATTAGTTGGAAAAATGACCACATTTCAATGGTCAAATGATTGATTGATTGAAACTTTGATTATTAGATTGCACAGTACAGTACATATTCCATACATTTGACCACTAAATGGTAACACCCGAATACGTTTTTCAAATTGTTTAAGTCGGGGTCCACGTTAATCAATTCATGGTAATTCAACGTCAGAACGCTGACATTGATTAAACGTCATCAAAAACCATTTTGTTTCAACGTTGTATTTGTGTCATAGAATATTGGCTGGAAAAATGACCACATTTCAATGGTCAAATCACTGTCACAGCCTGACATTGAATAAACGTTGTCAAAGAGCATGTTGTTATGTTTATTCAATGTCAGGCTGTGACAGTGATTTCACCATTGAAATGTGGTCATTTTTCCAAACAATATTCTACAACACAAATGCAACGTTGGTACAACATGCTTTTTGACAACGTTTATGTACATTTGTTGTAGAATATTGGTTAGAAAAATGACCAAATTTCAATGGTCAAATCACTGTCACACTCTGACATTGAATGAACGTTGTCAATAAGCATGTTGTTTCAATGTTGTATTTGTGTTGTAGAATATTGGTTGGAAAAATGACCAACTTTCAATGGTCAAACTAACGTCAGAACCCAACATTGATTAAACGTCGTCAAAAAGCATGTTGTTTCAACGTTGTATTTGTGTTGTAGAATATTGGTTGGAACAATGACCAAATTTCAATGGTCAAATCACTGTCAAAGCTTGACATTGAATGAACGTTGTCAAAAGGCATGTTGTTTCAACGTTGTTTTTGTGTTGTAGAATATTGGTTGGAAAAATGACCAAATTTCAATGGTCAAACTAACGTCAGACCCAAACATTGATTAAACGTCGTAAAAAAGCATGTTGTTTCAACGTTGTATTTGTGTTGTAGAAAATTGGTTGGAAAAATTACCAAATTTCAATGGTCAAACTAACATCAGACCCAAACATTAATTAAACGTCGTCAAAAAGCATGTTGTTTCAGCGTTGTATTTGTGTTTAAGAATATTTGTCGGAAAAATGACCAAATTTCAATGGTCAAATCAACGTCAGAACCTGCCATTGAATAGACGTTGTCAAAAAGCATGTTGTTCCAATGTTGCATTTGTGTTGTAGAATATTGGTTAGAAAAATTACAAAATTTCGATGGTCAAACCAACCTCAGAATCCAACTTTGATTAAACGTAATCAAAAAACATGTGGTTTCAACGTTGTATTTGTGTTTCAGAATATTGGTTGGAAAAATGACCACATTTCAATGGTCAAATGGTTGATTGATTGAAACTTTGATTAGTAGATTGCACAGTATAGTACATATTCCATACAATTGACCACTAAATGGTAACACCCGAATACGTTTTTCAACTTGTTTAAGTCGGGGTCCACGTTTATCAATTCATGGTAATTCAACGTCAGAACGCTGACATTGATTAAACGTCATCAAAAACCATTTTGTTCCAACGTTGTATTTGTGTTATAGAATATTGGTTGGAAAAATGACCAAATTTCAATGGTCAAATCACTGTCACAGCCTGACATTGAATAAACGTCAAAAAGCATGTTGTTTCAACGTTGTGTTTGTGTGGTAGAATATTTTTGTTAGAAAAATTACAAAATTTCAATGGTCAAACCAACCTCAGAACCCAACTTTGATTAAACGTTGTCAAAAAACATCTTGTTTCAACGTTGTATTTGTGTGGTAGAATATTGGTTGGAAAAATGACCAAATTTCAATGGTCAAATCACTGTCACAGCCTGACATTGAACGAATGTTGTCAATAAGCATGTTGTTCCAACGTTGTATTTGTGTTGTAGAATATTGGTTGGAAAAATTACAAAATTTCAATGGTCAAACCAACCTCAGAACCCAACTTTGATTAAACGTCATCAAAAAACATGTTGTTTCAACGTTGAATTTGTGTTTTAGAATATTGGTTGGAAAAATGACCAAATTTCAATGGACAAATCATTGTCACAACCTGACATTTAATAGATGTTGTCAAAAAGCATGTTGTTTCAACGTTGTATTTGTGTGGTAGAATATTTTTGTTAAAAAAATTACAAAATTTCAATGGTCAAACCAACCTCAGAACCCAACTTTGATTAAACGTCATCAAAAAACATGTTGTTTCAACGTTACATTTTTTTTTTAGAATATTGGTGGGAAAAATGACCAAATTTCAATGGACAAATCAGTGTCACAACCTGACATTGAATAGACATTGTCAAAAAGCATGTTGTTCCAACGTTGCATTTGTGTTGTAGAATATTGGTTAGAAATATTACAAAATTTCAATGGTCAAACCAACCTCAGAACCCAACTTTGATTAAACGTAATCAAAGAACATGTTGTTTCAACGTTGTATTTGTGTTTTAGAATATTGGTTGGAAAAATGACCAAATTTCAATGGTCAAATCACTGTCACAGCCTGACATTGAACGAATGTTGTCAATAAGCATGTTGTTCCAACGTTGTATTTGTGTGGTAGAATATTTTTGTTAGAAAAATTACAAAATTTCAATGGTCAAACCAACCTCAGAACCCTAACTTTGATTAAACGTAATCATAAAACATGTTGTTTCAACATTGAATTTGTGTTTTAGAATATTGGTTGGAAAAATGACCAAATTTCAATGGACAAATCACTGTCACAACCTGACATTGAATAGACGTTGTCAATAAGCATGTTGTTCCAACGTTGCATTTGCGTTGTAGAATATTGGTTAGAAAAATTACAAAATTTCAATGGTCAAACCAACCTCAGAACCCAACTTTGATTAAACGTAATCAAAAAACATGTTGTTTCAACGTTGTATTCGTGTTTCAGAATATTGGTTGGAAAAATGACCACATTTCAATGGTCAAATGGTTGATTGATTGAAACTTTGATTAGTAGATTGTACAGTACATATTCCATACAATTGACCACTAAATGGTAACACCCGAATACGTTTTTCAACTTGTTTAAGTCGGTCCACGTTTATCAATTCATGGTAATTCAACGTCAGAACGCTGACATTGATTAAACGTCATCAAAAACCATTTTGTTCCAACGTTGTATTTGTGTTATATAATATTGGTTGGAAAAATGACCACATTTCAATGGTCAAATCACTGTCACAGCCTGACATTGAATAAACGTTGTCAAAAAGCATGTTGTTATGTTTATTCAATGTCAGGCTGTGACACTGATTTCACCATTGAAATGTGGTCATTTTTCCAACCAATATTCTACAACACAAATGCAACGTTGGTACAACATGCTTTTTGACAACGTTTACGTAAATGTGTTGTAGAATATTGGTTAGAAAAATGACCAAATTTCAATGGTCAAATCACTGTCACACTCTGACATTGAATGAACGTTGTCAATAAGCATGTTGTTTCAATGTTGTATTTGTGTTGTAGAATATTGGTTGGAAAAATGACCAACTTTCAATGGTCAAACTAACGTCAGAACCCAACATTGATTAAACGTTGTCAAAAAGCATGTTGTTTCAACATTGTATTTGTGTTGTAGAATATTGGTTGGAACAATGACCAAATTTCAATGGTCAAATCACTGTCAAAGCTTGACATTGAATGAACGTTGTCAAAAGGCATGTTGTTTCAACGTTGTTTTTGTGTTGTAGAATATTGGTTGGAAAAATTACCAAATTTCAATGGTCAAACTAACGTCAGACCCAAACATTGATTAAACGTCGTAAAAAAGCATGTTGTTTCAACGTTGTATTTGTGTTGTAGAAAATTGGTTGGAAAAATTACCAAATTTCAATGGTCAAACTAACATCAGACCCAAACATTAATTAAACGTCGTCAAAAAGCATGTTGTTTCAGCGTTGTATTTGTGTTTAAGAATATTTGTTGGAAAAATGACCAAATTTCAATGGTCAAATCAACGTCAGAACCTGCCATTGAATAGACGTTGTCAAAAAGCATGTTGTTCCAATGTTGCATTTGTGTTGTAGAATATTGGTTAGAAAAATTACAAAATTTTGATGGTCAAACCAACCTCAGAATCCAACTTTGATTAAACGTAATCAAAAAACATGTGGTTTCAACGTTGTATTTGTGTTTCAGAATATTGGTTGGAAAAATGACCACATTTCAATGGTCAAATGGTTGATTGATTGAAACTTTGATTAGTAGATTGCACAGTATAGTACATATTCCATACAATTGACCACTAAATGGTAACACCCGAATACGTTTTTCAACTTGTTTAAGTCGGGGTCCACGTTTATCAATTCATGGTAATTCAACGTCAGAACGCTGACATTGATTAAACGTCATCAAAAACCATTTTGTTCCAACGTTGTATTTGTGTTATAGAATATTGGTTGGAAAAATGACCAAATTTCAATGGTCAAATCACTCTCACAGCCTGACATTGAATAAACGTCAAAAAGCATGTTGTTTCAACGTTGTATTTGTGTGGTAGAATATTTTTGTTAGAAAAATTACAAAATTTCAATGGTCAAACCAACCTCAGAACCCAACTTTGATTAAACGTTGTCAAAAAACATGTTGTTTCAACGTTGTATTTGTGTGGTAGAATATTGGTTGGAAAAATGACCAAATTTCAATGGTCAAATCACTGTCACAGCCTGACATTGAACGAATGTTGTCAATAAGCATGTTGTTCCAACGTTGTATTTGTGTTGTAGAATATTGGTTGGAAAAATTACAAAATTTCAATGGTCAAACCAACTTCAGAACCCAACTTTGATTAAACGTCATCAAAAAACATGTTTCAACGTTGAATTTGTGTTTTAGAATATTGGTTGGAAAAATGACCAAATTTCAATGGACAAATCATTGTCACAGCCTGACATTTAATAGATGTTGTCAAAAAGCATGTTGTTTCAACGTTGTATTTGTGTGGTAGAATATTTTTGTTAAAGAAATTACAAAATTTCAATGGTCAAACCAACCTCAGAACCCAACTTTGATTAAACGTCATCAAAAAACATGTTGTTTCAACGTTACATTTTTTTTTTAGAATATTGGTGGGAAAAATGACCAAATTTCAATGGACAAATCAGTGTCACAACCTGACATTGAATAGACGTTGTCAAAAAGCATGTTGTTCCAACGTTGCATTTGTGTTGTAGAATATTGGTTGGAAATATTACAAAATTTCAATGGTCAAACCAACCTCAGAACCCAACTTTGATTAAACGTAATCAAAGAACATGTTGTTTCAACGTTGTATTTGTGTTTTAGAATATTGGTTGGAAAAATGACCAAATTTCAATGGTCAAATCACTGTCACAGCCTGACATTGAACGAATGTTGTCAATAAGCATGTTGTTCCAACGTTGTATTTGTGTGGTAGAATATTTTTGTTAGAAAAATTACAAAATTTCAATGGTCAAACCAACCTCAGAACCCTAACTTTGATTAAACGTAATCATAAAACATGTTGTTTCAACATTGAATTTGTGTTTTAGAATATTGGTTGGAAAAATGACCAAATTTCAATGGACAAATCACTGTCACAACCTGACATTGAATAGACGTTGTCAATAAGCATGTTGTTCCAACGTTGCATTTGCGTTGTAGAATATTGGTTAGAAAAATTACAAAATTTCAATGGTCAAACCAACCTCAGAACCCAACTTTGATTAAACGTAATCAAAAAACATGTTGTTTCAACGTTGTATTTGTGTTTCAGAATATTGGTTGGAAAAATGACCACATTTCAATGGTCAAATGGTTGATTGATTGAAACTTTGATTAGTAGATTGTACAGTACATATTCCATACAATTGACCACTAAATGGTAACACCCGAATACGTTTTTCAACTTGTTTAAGTCGGGGTCCACGTTTATCAATTCATGGTAATTCAACGTCAGAACGCTGACATTGATTAAACGTCATCAAAAACCATTTTGTTCCAACGTTGTATTTGTGTTATAGAATATTGGTTGGAAAAATGACCAAATTTCAATGGTCAAATCACTGTCACAGCCTGACATTGAATAAACGTCAAAAAGCATGTTGTTATGTTTATTCAATGTCAGGCTGTGACAATGATTTCACCATTGAAATGTGGTCATTTTTCCAACCAATATTCTACAACACAAATGCAACGTTGGTACAACATGCTTTTTGACAACGTTTACGTAAATTTGTTGTAGAATATTGGTGAGAAAAATGACCAAATTTCAATGGTCAAATCACTGTCACACCCTGACATTGAATGGACGTTGTCAATAAGCATGTTGTTTCAACGTTGTATTTGTGTGGCAGAATATTGGTTGGAAAAATGACCAAATTTCAATGGTCAAATCACTGTCACAGCCTGACATTGAATGGACGTTGTCAAAAAGCATGTTGTTCCAACGTTGTATTTGTGTTGTAAATATTGGTTGGAAAAATTACAAAATTTCAATGGTCAAACCAACCTCAGAACCCAACTTTGATTAAACATTGTCAAAAAACATGTTGTTTCAACGTTGTATTTGTGTGGTAGAATATTGGTTGGAAAAGTGACCAAATTTCAATGGTCAAATCACTGTCACAGCCTGACATTGAATAAACGTTGTCAATAAGCATGTTGTTCCAACGTTGCATTTGTGTTGTAGAATATTGGTTGGAAAAATTACAAAATGTCAATGGTCAAACCAACCTCAGAACCCAACTTTGATTAAACGTAATCAAAAAACATGTTGTTTCAACGTTGTATTTGTGTTTCAGGTCAAATCACTGTCAAAGCCTGACATTGAATGAACGTTGTCAAAAGGCATGTTGTTTCAATGTTGTTTTTGTGTTGTAAAATATTGGTTCGAAAAATGACCAAATTTCAATGGTCAAATAACGTCAGACCCAAACATTGATTAAAAGTCGTCAAAAAGCATGTTGTTTCAACGTTGTTTTTGTGTTGTAAAATATTGGTTGGAAAAATGACCAAATTTCAATGGTCAAACTAACGTCAGACCCAAACATTGATTAAACGTCGTCAAAAAGCATGTTGTTTCAACGTTGTATTTGTGTTGTAGAAAATTGGTTGGAAAAATGACCAAATTTCAGGTCAAATCAACATCAGGACATGACATTGATTAAACGTCTTTAAAAATCATATTTTTCCAACATTCATTTAGAGTTGATCAACATCAGGATCTAATTCAACAAGTTCTCAACATTGTTTCAATGACTTGTGCCTGCTGGGAACTCTGGATCCACCTGGTGCCACCCTCACAACATAAATAATGGCATGCTTGGTTTTTTTCCCAATGTCGGCTCAATAAAGGTAGCCAAACGCATGTTGTGAACTGTAAAACATTGTGTACAGTGAGTCGACACAACATTAAGTATACCTGCAGAGTCGAATGAGTTTTCAACAGGTGAGGAGTTTCTTGTATTTAGCTCTGTGAGAGGTGCAACATCCAAGAAACCCCTCTTGGTATGCTGGAGTGCAGTTGCAAGGCCAATAATAAACATGTTGTACCTAGAACGCCACACTGAAGTGAGCTTGAATTCCTGCTGCTGAGTCAGTGACCGGCCACGTTCTGATTAGGTTTGGTTTGGCCGAGCTCGCCAAGAGAATTTCGAGGCTTTTGACTTCTCTGCGTGTAAACAATAAACTTGGCAGATTTCGGCAAACAGATGAAGGACGTTAGGCTGGAAATGGACCTTTGTCACGAGGGACCGTCCAGTCCTCTGTCACCGGTTATCTTCTTGGCCTCATTCGCCACACAATCAGTCCAGAAGTTATTGGATGCTTATTTACTTTTGTTTTTTGGTTACCTGCGGAACTTTCCCGGATCATAAACTTATTGTTTTGCAATAGCCAATGAATGACGCTTTGGGAGATTTGTTTGACACAACACTTAATCTGGACATTCAACAGAGTGAGGCATAAACAGGCTTTAAAACTTTCATCTGAGCTATTTGGGGTCAAGAATCTAAGATTGTGCAAATGATAACAACGAGAACGATGTTGCAATTGTTCACATGCATGAAGAACAAGGGGGTTGCATAATTGGCAAGGCCAGCAGTGACATTTAGTGTTTCGGATGTACAGTGCCTCACTTTGAAGGTCACAGTTCGGTTCATTTTTGGGACAGTAAGGGAGGAAAATGCTAATTGTAAAACTGCATAGCTTTACTAAAGATCTAAATGAAACATTAAAAACTGCAAATTGATGGCAGGTTTTACCAGTAAATCCATCCATCCGTCTTTCTCCGCTTATCCAAGGTCGCCTAAGCAGAGAAGCCCAGTCTTCCCTCTCCCCAGCCACTTCGTCCAGCTCCTCCCAGGGGATCCCGAGGCGTTCCCAGGCCAGCCGGGAGACATAGTCTTCTCAACGTGTCCTGGGTCTTCTCCTTGGCCTCTTACCGGTTGGACGTGCCCTAAACACCTCCCTAGGGAGGCGTTCGGGTGGCATCCTGACCAGATGCCCGAACCACCTCATCTGGCTCCTCTCAATGTGGAGGAGCAGCGGCTTTACTCTGAGTTCCTCCCGGATGACAGAGCTTCTCACCCTATCTCTAAGGTAGAGATCCGCCACCCGGTGGAGGAAACTAATTTCGACCGCTTGTACCCGTGATCTTGTCCTTTCGATCATAACCCAAGCTCATGACCATAGGTGAGGATGGGAACGTAGATGGACCTGTAAATTGAGAGCTTTGCCTTCCAGCTCAGCTCCTTCTTCACCACAACTGATCGATACAGCGTCCTGTTGCGTTTGGACCAGTTGTTCATCCCAGGGAATTCAAGTCGCTGGTCGCTCCCAAGCTCTTTACGACACTTAAAGCTGAGTAGAAGAACCACCAGAGACAGAATAGGTATTTTGTAATATATTTGCAAAGCTTTGTAAACATACTGAGACCAGTCCCGCATAGAACATTAAATCGCGCCGCTAAGATGGTCTGCCCCCCTCCCATGAAAAACCCTCTCCTCTATCAAATCTCTCTCCCTCCCACCCTCGCAGTCTTGTCCCTCCAGCCCAAACACATGCCCATTGTCCTCCGCACCTGGACATAAGAATAGATAAGAGGAAGGAGTATCTCTCTTTCTTACATTCCACACTCAAGGTTAGCACACAGTATTTGCAGACAACCAAAAGACCACAATTGGAAGAAAAACACTAGCTGTTTTGTAATATGATTATGAAATAAAAGAAGTAACACTTAAATTCGGATATATGTAAATATCTGCCTCCGACAGTCCGCATTACTGAAGATGCCGCACCGTACCGCCTGTCGATCTCACGATCCACTCTTCCCTCACTCGTAAACAAGACTCCGAGGTACTTGGACTCCTCCACTTGGGGCAAGATCTCCTCCCCAACCAGTAAATTACCAGTAAATCCAAATTCAATATATGCTCAGCCATCTAGACTAAGTATTTTTTTGTTATGGGGTAAGGAGGGGGCCAGAGACAAGTACTCGATGCTGAGACATGGTATGGTATGGTATGGTATGGTCTTTATTGTCATTGCACAACAAAACTTAGTTTTCAGCACAAACCCGTTCAAGATTAGAAAAAACAAACAGTGTACAGGGTTACAGAACAGGAACGTTGACGGGTCGCCACAAGGTGCCCCGTAAAAGATGGGATAAAGGTAAACGCTGGGGGAGGATGAGTAAGAAAATACAATCTGGGCTCCTAAGGGGGCCCAGTCTGGAGTGGGGAAAAAATCTCCATAGCAAAGCACATATACATATTGCAACATACAACTCGAGATTTGAGACATCTTTCTAGTGAAATTACAATTCCGAGCTATGTTCTTCTTTGTAATCTCTGACTGTCTCATCCTAGTGTCTTTGGAGCCAATGTGTACAACTATGTACGCGTAGCTAGTGGTGCGATTAACCTGTCGTACGTGTTTACTCGGCCTGTTGCGAGTTACCTCCCTAAGACTAGCTTCAATGTCAGTTGCTCTGGCCCCGGGAATACACTTAATTATGTCTGGTTTACTAAGCTGTATGTTCCGGGTGATGGAGTCCCCTATGACTACAGTGTGGTGTCCGATAGACTGGGGTGTAGGACTAGCTAAAGGGCTAAAGCTATTATGCGTCTCAACCGGTTCACCGTGGCTTGTAGGCCGCTTAGGGCTCCTACAAGCTAGGCTAGTCAGCTCGCTACAGCCAACGCTAGCAAGCGTGTCCGCGGCATCTAAAGTTACGAAATGACTCTGCTCTAACTGGCGGATAGGGCCAACCTATCCATGAGAACGGTGCACAAAGAGCAGGGAGCCATACTCGCGTTGTTTCTTTCACCGACTCTAGTTCTTGCTGCCTTCCGAGGAGTAGCAGCAGCGTGAGGGACCAGACCCCTTCGGAGCGTAGTTGCTGTGGACCGTGTCTAGCTTAGCTTTGTTAGCTTAGCAGCTAGCTCGCTGAGTGAGAGGCTTTGAGACAGAGAGTGGGTGCTTTGTACGTTTGATAAGACGACTAAATATGTTTGAGAAGGAATAAAGAAAGCTGTAAAACAATTAGAAGCACACAGATAGAAAGATAGTACTTAGCTTTTTTGCGGCAGCTGACTGTTGCGGACGTGACGTCATTGAACAATTTTGGTCCCGGTGTTGATCCCTGGTGTACACCGCAAAATATATTTAGCGTGTGTTCGCCTCGCTTCGTATATTGCTCCCTGCTGTAGCTTCTTATGCAGATTTTTTAAATGCTTTTGTTAAGTCCATAAACACTGCAGCTGCACACTGTTTAATGCACAGGTGTCAAACTCAAGGCCTGGGGGCCAAATCTGGCCCACCTCGTTATTTTATGTGGCCCACGAAAGCCTGGAAATAATATGCGTTAATAAAATGCTTAATCTTTTCTTACTAAATATATTTGTTCTTTCCCTTTTGACATTAAAAATCATGCACTGCATGCAATTGCATATTTTTTAAAATTCAATATTATCAAAATCAAAATAATGTATTATCATGTATTGAGGTGGCGACTTGTCCAGGGTGTATCCCGAAGGGGATAAGCGGTAGAAAATGGATGGTTGGATATCATGTATTCCAAAAATATTCTTGTTAAATTAAAGATAAATACTGTACTTAAATATCTGCTTGACTTATGATGTCCAAACAAATTATCAATCAAATTCCGCCGACTGAATTTTTTTTTTACCTTAAAATCAACTTTGGTACTGTTTTTTTTCCATATACAGGAGGACACTTAAACATTAAAAAACAAACAAAAAAAACCATTATAACAAGATTTTACGGTAAAAAAACCCAAAAAAAACGGCAGCTCTGTTGCTTGAATTTTACTGCTAAAAACAGTGGTATGGTTTTTCCATTTATTCCATTTTTTTTATATGCTGTAAAAAAAACAAAAAAAACACTGCTTTTACTGTAAAATTCTGGTGACTGAACTGCCAGTTTTTTAAGTAAAATGTAATTTTTTTTGCAGCTTATATAAAAAAATATATTGTTAATGTATTATATATATTCATATATTACTCATTATTAAAAGACCTCAATGAAAACGATTTTGACACCCCTGGTTTAATGTTGAAATGTTGTTGCTGTATTCGTATTAGTTCTCTGTGAGTATTCCACTTTCCTGAATGAATTGCCCAATCTGTTGTTAAAATAGTTTTTCAATAACTTTAGAAAATTCCGGAAATAAGGAAACAGGTCTATAGTTTATAAACTGGTGTTTGTCTCCAGTTTTATAAATCGGTACAACTTTTTCATTTAGTTTGGGAATTTGTCTGTTTAAAATGATTCAACTCTTAGTAGATGGAAGTCGGCTGTTCAGTGGACGGCGCCGTTTTTTTTGAGAAATGAGAACGTTCACCGCGGAAAGAATTCAGAACAATTAGCAGTGAAATATTATAAACTATCTCATAAAAACTTCCAAGTGGGATGCGGGGTGTCTGCTGATGAGCAAACCAGTATGTCATCGTTCTTGCACGGTGATGGTGGAGCAGCTCTGAATTGATCCGTGGGAGTCAAGAGGGCAGGGCTTGTGTAACCATGTGTGATTTAGTGCCGCACCGCCTTTGGTGAGGTACCTCGAAGGAGTCTCACGCGAGAACAACCTCCTTGCATTTGTCAGGCGTAATTGTTTGGACTGGATGGAGAGGCGGTGCAATCAGGGCTGTCATAAATGGATGGAGAAGTAATGAACTCCAGCCCCCATTAGCATGGACCTACTACTGTTTTCTTCGTTTGAATGATGGCCAATGTCGTTTTTGGTGACAGTCGAGTCCCTTTTTCGTTGTTTCAAGTTTTTGCAAAGTCAATAAAAAAAAATGATTGCACAGCAGTAAACATAAGTTCCATGTTGTGGTCGACGACATGCTGAACACTGTCCAGCCCTTACACACGTGTGTGCTCCTTCAGCCAAGTTCATAACAAACATCCGTCAGTGGAGCTAACTGCTCCGCCTAGCATAAACAAAGCGGAATACTTATGAGTGCAGCCTGAGTAATAGACTTCTGTTCATTTCCAGTTTCCTCCCGGGGTCGTTATGTGGCGACCCTTGTCCGAGTGAAATGTGTGTTAATTGTTACAATTGTTCAATATTAAATACAAGTATTTATCAGTTGTCAGCACTGTAAATAACAATAATATTTTGGAAGATTGTGGTCCAGAATGGCAGCACGGTGGAAGAAGGGTTAGGGCGTCTGCCTCACAATACGAAGGTCCTGAGTAGTCCTGGGTTCAATCCCGGGCTCGGGATCTTTCTGTGTGGAGTTTGCATGTCCTCCCCGTGACTGCGTGGGTTCCCTCCGGGTACTCCGGCTTCCTCCCACCTCCAAAGACATGCACCTGGGGATAGGTTGATTGGCAACACTAAATTGGCCCTAGTGTGTGAATGTGAGTGTGAATGTTGTCTGTCTATCTGTGTTGGCCCTGAGATGAGGTGGCGACTTGTCCAGGGTGTACCCCGCCTTCCGCCCGATTGTAGCTGTGATAGGCTCCGGTTTGTATGTATATATATGCAAGAAGAAGTTATTAGGTGTAGGAAGATTCTGGGGAAGTTATGTGATAAACAGGAGGGAAATGTTAGAATAATTATGTATAAGTTATCACACAACTCTTATGCTTAAAAGCTGTTGCTATAGTTATTATAAATTGTGCTGAAGTTGTACTTTTCTATCTGTGCAAGGGGACAACTTGCAATCTTGGATTGCGAGTCGTCTCGTATCAGTGTTTGTGTCCAGACCCGGCCTGTTGACTACCAAGGGCGAACATCGAGTACCTTGACGCAGACAGAGCAGGGACAGGGCGATATCACGAGTGTCAGCACATTTCCATTTCTGAATTGTCATATATTGTGTCTAACTGGGGCTGCTGAAATTACCCCCCTTTCCTTCAGAAGCAGCCTCAGTGATATAACCAGGGACCTCCCGAATAAATAGTGGAGCACGTGGGCTGTGTCTTAGAGCGTAGGTTGGAACTGTAACTGAGTGTACAGCCCAATACATCTCTCCTCATGAGTAACATTTAACTCTGTCTCTGCCTGATTCATATATATATATATATATATATATATATATATATATATATATATATATATATATATATATATATATATATATATATATATATATATATATATATATATATATACAGTCATGGTCAAAAGTTTACATACACTTGTGAAGGACACACCTACTCAGTGGCCTAGTGGTTAGAGTGTCCGCCCTGAGATCGGTAGGTTGTGAGTTCAAGACTATAAAAATGAGAGCCATTACCTCCCTGCTTGACACTCAGCATCAAGGGTTGGAATTGGGGGTTAAATCACCCAAAAAATTATTCCTGGGCGTGGCCACCGATGCTGCTCACTGCTCCCCTCACCTCCCAGGGGGTGATCAAGGATGATGGGTCAAATGCAGAGAATAATTTCGCCACACCTAGTGTGTGTGTGACAATCATTGGTACTTTAACTTTAACTTATAATGTCGTGGCTGTCTTGAGTTTCCAATCATTTCTACAACTCTTATTTTTTTGTGATGTAGTGATTGGAGCACATACTTGTTGCTCACAAAAAACATTCATGAAGTTTGCTTCTTTTATGAATTTATTATGGGTCCACTGAAAATGTGAGCAAATGTGCTGGGTCAAAAGTATACATACAGCAATGTTGATATTTTCTTACATGTCCCTTGGCAAGTTTCACTGCAATAAGGCGCTTTTGGTAGCCATTCACAAGCTTCTGGTTACGTTTTTGACCACTCCTCTTGACAGAATTGGTGCAGTTCAGCTAAATGTGTTGGTTTTCTGACATGGACTTGTTTCTTCAGCATTGTCCACACGTTTAAGTCACGACTTTGGGAAGGCCATTCTAAAACCTTCATTCTAGCCTGATTTAGCCATTCCTTTACCACTTTTGACGTGTGTTTGGGGTCA